>NW_024609881.1:76928043-77121195 GCF_016920785.2 Ixodes scapularis | reverse complement strand
CAGAGGCAGAGCAACGAGAAAAATGAACGGCAAGCACTTCGCAAACATTACTAGGCGAAAACAGCTTTAAAAAAAAAAAAAAAAAAAAAAAAACTAAATTCCAGGCAAAAAAGAAAAAGTTACTCCCTCGGCGACGGCGAGGCGGCTAAGGTGCTTTGCCCTACAAAATGACCATAGAAAGGCGAAAAGGGAGCTCACGGGCACCTTTTTGGGCATGATAGTGATCAAAGTGGCCAGACTGAATTTCGGAAAGGGGTCTATCACTATCATCATCTGTGAAACGGCATCTGTGCCATACCAATGGCGGCCTTCTAGTGACTGAAAAAGGAAAACGTTGAGGATGCTCCTAAGCGGATCTTGCGAGGCCTGTACATTCGGGGGTCAGTACGACGCGACGTAGGAATGGAACACAGGAGCTACGTAAGCGTTTATTTCTTATAACTCAGATTCAGTCAATCTGTGGGCGGCACACAATCGGCTTTAAAGCACTTTGGTGTATAGAATTTTCTCGAGGCATCTGAGTGGCTTGGAGCTTTGTTCTGAATGCAGGTTCTTGGTCACCATCGAACTGAAAGTGATCGAGAAAGAACTCACATTGAAGAATCCTCGCGTGCCGTTGACTTGCAAAAAGTGACGGTGCCGATACAAGTCCATTTCCGCCATTGATATGGCAAAATCTAAACTGCTTCACAAACCACCAGATGGCACTGAATTTCGGAAAGGGTCTGGTGTCGGAAGCAAAAAGAAAGCAGAAGCAAGACAAAGGGACAGATGAAGAAGGAAAAGAGGTCCGTCCACTCGCAGAAGTGACAGCAGAGAAATGCTTTTTAATGCGAAAGCATTGAAGGGACGCTGTCAGGGTATTTATTCTCGCATCATCAAAGTCGTGGGTCATCGAAGGCACAGACTCAATATTAAAAATAGAAAAAAAGAATATGATAGCCATATTTTGTGGCTTCTATTAAACTGCGAATACGCTGATTAAAAAAAAAAAGTTGCACAGCCACGTGATTTCCGGTAACTCTCTCTCTCCTCTATATCTCTTCCTCCTCCCAGTACAGTTTCGCTTTCGAGCGTCTTTTGACTTTATTAATAATATACGTCACGCTGTAGAAAAATATTAATTGGATATTCTTCTGACACCAAAATAAAATCGTCTGGCAAAAAAAAAAAAAAAAAAAAATATGTTTGCGGTGTCAGTGTTATCCCAGCATGCGCGCGGAACCCGACGCACGCCAGGGGCGCCGAAATCAACATGGCGCTGTCGACTCTCGACTGAGTTGCGGTGAGCGGGACGTGTTTCCTGGTTCTCCTCGAGCATCCGAAGCTAAGTGCCAGTTTTTCTTCTTTTCTCTCTCTTTTTTGAGAGTTGATTGGAAGTGACTATGCGGTAGCAGTATTAGGTTTGAACAGCAGCAGTTAACGTTAGTTTCGCAAAGTAGGCTCTGTTTTGAATTTTTGGCGGGAAGGGACGGTTTGTTCCCGGTCTAGACATGGGTCTAGATTTGGGTCGGCATGACAAGGGTGGGGGACGAGTTGGTGCAGTGCGAGGGGTGTGGGAGGTGGTGTTACCTGGAGGAGACGGGTTTCGGGAGCCTGGAGGTGGGCGGCGGAGGTGAGTTTCGAGTGTCGGCTTTGTGTGAAGCTTCAGCAGGTAACTGGGGAATGGGAGGGTAGAGTTCGGGAGATTGAGGCCCAGCTTAAGGCAGAAGGAGAGAAGCGGGGTGGGTCTCGAGGCCCCAGGTAGAGGAGCTGACTAGGCAGCTTAATCATGAGAGGGAGCAGCGGGTCGGCCTCGAGAAGCAGGCGGAAGAGCTGGGGGAAAGTATGGAAGGCGGGTTTAGAGGAGCGTAAGAGGGAGTGTGACAGTAGGGTAGAGCGCCTGGAAGGGGTAATTCGAGCGAGTGAGAGTAGCGAGGGAAGAAAGGAGGAAGTGTCAGTTCTAGCGGGACGAACCACCAGTCTGCAGGCTGGGGTCCCCTGGTGGTCGGGAGTCCGGCCTGTTGGCAGGCGGGCTCGACGACGCTGGAGAGCTGATTGAACCTCAGCTCAATGGCGCCTTCGAGCAGCAGGCGTCGGGCAGTGAGGTGACAGGAGATAAGTCGCAGGACAAAGGCGCGCAGGCACCAGGGGGATCTAGGGTACTGGTAGTGGGGGAGCTCTAACGTAGCACGGGTTAGGAGGGGGTGTACATAACAGGGTGAAGGGAGACCAGAGGGTAACCGTAGAGGTCCAGCCAGGGAAGTGTATGGTGGATGCTATGACCGCAGCACGTGAGGGGGGTGTGGGATAACCGGGAGGGAAGGAACCTAGTAATAGTTCATGCGGGGCTTAATGATGTGCTGAAGGGTAGGAGCCAGAACCTCGGAAAAGCAGCTAAACGTGGGAATACGTAAGCTGAGGGGACGTGTCTGAGAATGTGCATGTGGTTGTGTGCACCATTCCAGAAGTTCGGGGGCAGTCCGGGTTAACGGAGAGGAGGGTTGTCGAAGCCAACGGAGTAATTAAGGGTATGAGTCGACAGCTTCGGTACGACGTAATGGAAGTAAACAGAGAAGTGTACGAGGCTGGCTCCCGCCCTTTTGCAGATGGCATTCACTACAGTGAGGCCACGGGTTACAGGGTGGGGGATAGGATGGGCCGCACGGTGACTGCTTTTTTGGGGGGACCGAGGGCCCTGGGGGCACTGAAGTAACTGAAAACCCAACAAAGTCAGGAGAGGCACCCAGGGTTAAAAAAAAAAAGAGGAGAAAACGTAAGAACAGGTATAAAAAATCAGCACAATCAGACATTGGATATATTAACATGCAGGGTGGTAGAAATAGGTTAAAATGGGAAGAGGTAGAGGAGCAACTAAGAAAGGAGGATTTAATGGTGTATGGGTTTGTGGAAACACATCTCAGAGACATGGAGCAGCCACCTTGCAACCCTGACTATGTGTGGGAAGAATGCAACAGAATGGAGGGAACGAGGAAGGGAGGTGGAATTGGAGCATTCATTAAGAAGAATATGAACTTTCAAAGGATCAGAAAGGAGTGCGCCGAACATTTGTGGCTGAAAGGAAAAGTCGCTGGGGAATCAACAGTCCTTGGAGTGGTTTACTTATGGACAGGGACAGGTGCTAAAGAGGAAAACAGAAAAATGATTGATTGCATATCAAGAGACATTAGTGAACTAGGGGAAGGCTCCGAAATAATTATTATGGGAGACATGAATGCCCATATTGAGGGTCTGGATGGGTATACGGACTCAACTGGAAGCATATTACTAGAACTGGTGGAAAAACATGACTTAGTTTTATGTAATACCAGTCAGAAGTGTGACGGGCACATAACTTGGGAAACTGGCAATCTGCATTCAACTATAGATTACGTACTCATGTCACACAAAATATATGGTAAGTTACAAGTAATGAAAATAGATGAAGAAGGTTCCAAAAGTCTTGGTAGTGATCACAAACGTATTAAGCTGAATTTTGCCAGAGAAGTAAATGCTGAAACTAGACAACATAATTCAAAGCAAACTTTCTGCAGCGACAAAGAGTTGGAAATAGTTGTTGAAAGAATAGAGGCAGCAGTTTCAGGGCAAGGGCATACAGATTGGACCTATGAGAGCCTAACTAGGCTTTTTTCTCTAGAACTAGACAAAGTTAAGAGTAAACGAAAGGGGAAGCAAGGACATAGACCAAAAAGTTGGTGGGACAAAGAAGTGAAGCAAGCAATACAAAAACGTCAGGAAGCCTCTAGAGAACACAGGTATTCCAAGCGTAGTGGGGAGTCCGAAACGGAAGTAAAAAGAAAATGGGACAATTTTGTAACATGTCGCCGAGAGGCATCCAGTTTGATCAATGCGAAAATTCAGAGAAAGGGTGAGGAATGGATGAGTAATGTAAGTAAGAAAGATAGAAATGCTGCCAAGAAGTTTTGGGAGCACTTGAACTCACTCGGTGAAACAACGCAAGCTAGACAGAGGTTTATACTCTCGCATCAGGGAGATCAATTAGAGGGAGATGATGCGATACAATATATAGGAGCAGTGATGGAGGAGAAATTTCGGGAACGGGTACATGTGGAAGATAGGAGAACCGAAGGAAGTAGCAGTCCAGTTTGTGACATCGTGGATTTTGGACAAAGAGAATGGGAAAAGGCGGAACGAAGAGTCCCTAGTGGCACGTCGACAGGCACAGATGGTATCCCTATCAAGCTGGTGAAGAATTTGGGTCCTAAATCTAAGGCAAAACTAAGGGAGGTAGTGAGTACCATGATAACAAAAGGAAATATTCCAGATGAATGGAGGCTTAGTAGGATGAGTATGATATATAAGGGAAAGGGAGATAAGTCTGATATTAGGAATTATCGTCCTATAACCGTGACACCGGTTATTTACAGGTTGGTAATGCAGATTATAAAGAACAGACTGGAGGAATGGGTAGATTGCGAGGGCATACTGGGCGAGTTACAGAACGGGTTTCGAAAACAAAGAAGGTTGGAGGACAACTTATTTTCTCTAACACAGTGTATAGAAATAGCGCAAAAAGAAAACAGACAGCTCTGGCTGGCATTTCTGGATATCAAGGGTGCCTATGACAATGTGAACCAAAGAAACCTGTGGGACATAATGGAGAACTTAAACCTAGATGAAGGACTAACAGCACTATTAAGGAACATTTACAAAGATAACAAGGTGATTATAACATGGGAAGGAATGGCGACAGGGAAAATAGAGATAAGACGAGGCCTTAGGCAGGGGTGCCCGTTATCGCCTTTGCTGTTTATGTTGTATCTGAGAGGATTGGAGGATAGACTAGAGAAGAGTGGGCTTGGGTTCAACCTTTCTTACAGTAAGCTAGGCCAAAAAATTCAGCAATCCTTACCGGGATTGATGTATGCGGATGATATTGTACTAATGGCTAACAACAGGACAGAGTTGCAGGAATTAATGAGCATCTGTGGTAGGGAAGGAGAGGAATTAGGTTTAGAATTCAGTAGCGAAAAATCGGCAGTCATGATTTTTAACGAGGATGAAGTTGAGAGGCTGAAGATACAGAATATTACAGTTGAGAGAGCTAGTAAATACAAGTATCTAGGAGTATGGATATGTGATGGTGCAGAATATCTCAGAGACCATGAAAAGTATATAATAGGTAAGGGCAACAGAAATGCAGCTGTAATGAAAAATAGAGCACTTTGGAATTACAGCAGGTATGAGGTGGTGAGAGAGATTTGGAAAGGGGTCATGGTGCCTGGCTTGACTTTTGGAAACGCAGTGCTATGCATGAAATCCGAAGTGCATGCGAAACTAGAAATAAAACAGCGCGGAGTAGGTAGACTGGCTTTGGGGGCGCATTGCAAAACGCCAAACCAGGGAGTACAAGGAGACATGGGATGGGCATCATTTGAGAGCAGGGAAGCGGTGAGCAAGGTAGAATTTGAGGATAGGTTGAGGCTAATGGATGGGGAGCAATGGGCACGAAAGGTTTTCAGCTATTTATACATGAGGAGTGTAGACACAAAGTGGAGACAGCGCACTAGGAAATTAAGAGGAAGGTTTTTGGGCTATAGCGAAGATACGGAAGAGCAAGTCTCAGTTAAGAAGAAAGTTAAGGCCACAGAAAGAGATCGGTGGCTAGAGGGAATGCAGACAAAGACTGCTCTGGAAAGCTATAGATTAAACAAAAGAGTTATTGCCAAAGAAAGCATTTATGACAATTCTAGGGGAAGCTCATTGCTGTTTGAGGCAAGAACGGGTGTTCTGCGAACCAGAACATACAGAGTGAAGTACCAGGAAATTGATACAGTGTGCACTGCTTGTGGAGAGGAGGACGAGACGGCTGAGCACTTGATACTCTACTGTAAAGGGCTTCACCCTATGCCTACCGAAGACAACATAGATTTAATAAAGTCATTGGGTTTTAGAGACAGCGAAGGGAGAGTGGATTTCAAGACTGTAGAGATTACCAAGCAAAGATTAAGTGAATGGTGGCAGAAATCGAGAGAAAACTAGGTATTTTCTTAATCACTGATGGCAAGGGGGTTTCATAGCCTCACTTTCTTTGCACTGCGGAGTGAATATAGATTTCACATTTAAATATTCTAAGCTTAAATGGTAAAACAAAATGGCTAGGTGGCGTAAGCTACCGCCCGATCCAAAGGGCTCAGCCGTATTCATCCATCCATCCATCCATCCGCTGGGCGCCGTACGAACTTGCTTCGATGGTCCATGGCCTCTTGGATTGCCGGTCTCGGAGGCTGCGAGGCACGGTGTGCTGCATGGACACCCCTGCTTCCCCCCCCCCCCCCCCCCCCCCCCATTACCTCCCCCCCTTTTCCCGTTTCCACGCCCTAAATTTTTACACATGCAGAATTTAAGAGGGGGGTCAGGACATCCGGACCCCCCCCCCCCCCCCCCCCCCTCTGAATTCGCCCCTGGTTGGAACGAACGTTTATCGAAATTCTTTGACGGTTACGCTTTGGTATGGTTGTTCTGCGCCTATGCTCTCGCTCCTACGTCAGAACGCCGATCTTTGAAAACCTCGGATTAGAAGGACGGTGGGTAGACCTCAATGCATCCACATTGAAGTCTACCCACTATCCCTCCAATCAGAGCATATTACAGCACGGCGTTTTGACATCACTGCTCCGGATAGCGTTCCCTCAGTTGGTCTCATGGGGTATTTTGTTGCCGATTCGCGGATACTCCGATGCATCGAAGTTATACTTTCTCGTGGGTAATTTTTTGATAGTGTCAGAGCGCAATCATTTGTTCATGTTTTACGACCGAAGGAGGGGAAGTAATGTCACAAAGATAGAAAACGAGAGGCTGTTCTAAGAAAAAGATTTGAGCTGGCACTCAGTGAAACGCTTAAAATGAGAAGAGAAATACTTCAAAGAACACACACAAATGTAATGAAAGGAATAAGAGCGAGGGAAGAGTACAGGAGAAAATTAAAGCCAGAGTAGAACTTTATTCTACGGATATCATTATGGTTATATTGCGATCCTTTTAGCACCCACGGATACAGACACGTATCTTACTCCTGTTGATTAGTATTGTCTTCAAACAAAGAGTATGTTCCATCCTGTAATTAGTATGCCTTTCGTTCAGCTTTCAGCTAGTCGTTTCCTTTCAAATATTGCTTGTTCAATGCCTTTAATGACAGAGGCCATAAAAATGGTTCCGAAAAGGAAATTCATTCGTGGGTGGTGGCGGAGAAAACTGCTGAGTGTAAAACTTCCGATATGGTGTTAGCATTCTCAGAAACTTTCTTTTAGTTTAAAGATGCACAAAACCGACCAATACTTTTGTCTGTCAAAAAACGTTTGCAGCCTGCGAGACATGCATACCTAGTTTGCGCGGCATACGAGGTAAAAAGTTAATCGAATAATCGAGTGTTTTCAGCTGCTTAATTTGTGTCACTTTCGCAAATATACATAAAAAAAAAGAGTAAAATGTTGCGACATAAAGGGTGTTATTATTAACGGGTTCGCGCTGAAATCGATCGGAAAAATTGGTGCGATGATCTCATAACTTTAATCAAAGGTGTATTTTTTGGTGGATTTCACTTCGTGAGATATTAAAGGGCTTCCTTCTTGTGACAAAAGAAATCAACGCCCTTAGCATAGTCAACTGCGGAAGTCAACGCAGACCGATGCAGAGGGTCGCGCTTGCGGCGCCATCTCCCGATAAATGGAGCCAGCGGACTTCTACGTAGTCTGCCTGCTACGCCTATCGGGAAGGGGAGTCAAGGGTGTTGCTCACATTTTCCACAGGAGTATGCATTTTGAAAGTCCACCAGAAAGTCTACCAGTATGCATTCGAGACCGCTGCTTTCGGGTGAAAATTATTCCGGCGATGTTAGAGCGTGTCCATGGTATTGAAACAACCTACACGATGGTCTGACCGGTCATATTCTCATTATTTTTAATACAGACCCTTCACATTTCCGGCTGATATCGGGTCAAATGTTATGTTTATAAAACAAAGTTTTTTTTTAAAGGTCGTAGGACCTTTGCTAAATTCAGCAACGCAAACATATTGACCCACAACCGGAGAACTGTTAGTAAGAAAAAAATATGATAAACTAATAACACTAATAATAATAATAATAAATAATAATATTAATAATAATAATCTTTATTGGTCCAGAAAAGCCGCGGCACCGCAAAGACAGGCCCGCTTTTCCGGACACCAGGCGGGGCACCGGACACCAGGCGTGCGCAGAAATTAAATTTCCGCGATGTACTCGTGGGCGTGCATTGCGTCGACAGCAGCGCTACCTGAGCGGCGTGACGTCAGAGCCGCGCGTTGGTCTATCCATTCGTCACTCTTGGCGTCTGCTTTCACGTGGAACTTGCCTCAAAAACGGCGAAACTTCCGCCGAGGCTTCTTCCATGTGGATGCTTAGGACAGCGTGTCGTCTGGTCTTCGTCGGGCAACGTCGAACAATGTTTTTTGGCAAACCGGCAAACATAAACGTTAATGTGCTCGAACACTGTTTAATGGATATGATACGAAATATGTTTGCCTGTCAGATGCCCGTCCTCACCCAACTGGCCGTC
Organism: Ixodes scapularis; assembly: GCF_016920785.2. Lineage (NCBI taxonomy): Eukaryota > Metazoa > Arthropoda > Arachnida > Ixodida > Ixodidae > Ixodes > Ixodes scapularis. The sequence continues at coordinate 77,112,637 of NW_024609881.1, read as the reverse complement.
TCGCATAAGCGTCGCGAACGCGACGTTTAGGCTCTGTTTAAGGCGAGCTTTAGATTCAGGCTCAGACAGGAGGTTCTTCAGTCTTCCTTCAGTCATCCAGCCCAGAGCCGTATATGGAGAGAATTTGGCCATTCACTGGGATGTATAGGAGACAAATGAGGAGGCGCCATTGGCAGAAAGCGGGCTGGGCGTGTTGCAGGGCGTCTTCATAATCTGAATGTGCCAACCAGACGCCGGAAATGATACCCTGGTGGTGGTCGCGAGAAACGAAATTAATAAGTAACTCTCGTGTCTGAAAATATGGTGCACGTGATGTTTCAATCGCGGTCATCCAAAATCACGATGGAAGAGCGCGACTAGTGGAGCGATCGACATAATCCGTACGCCAGGCGCTGGGGGCCGGGAATCTGCCGTCCGAGCGGTCACACTCTGTCCGAGGAAAACCAAGTTCGAGCGGCACATTCGTTTTTTACATTTTTCTGCATGATTACAATCGAAACATCAGGCGCATCATATTTTCAACCATAAAGAGTTACTACATTCAACCCTTATGCTCTTATTAAAACTGTTTCTCGCTATCACCGCTAGGGGATTCTTTTCGGCTTCTGGTTGTCCGAGAGAGCACGCCAAGCCCTCTATCTGCGTCTGGTGCACGCCCTGGCTCTGCTCGCGCCTCCTATTGGCCAAGCTCTCTCTATACGTGACTCTGATCCAGCCACGAGTCTCCAGCCTGGGCTTCCTACCTTCGATAACACTTCAACGTCCCGTGAGCCTCGAGCATGAACACGCTCGAGTTTGTTCTCCACGTCGAGATCGAGTAGCAGTGACAACCAGCATGGCAAGAAGACGTCACGCGCGAGTCACGAATTGTCCGAGAGCATTGTCCGTTGTCCGTCGCCGTAGAGCGACCAGGTCCTCAGAGGTATGTGGTGCTGGTCACACTGCGCAGCGCGTGGAGAATAACGTCTGGTAGATGGTCTCCCATCATGTGCGGGCTTATGACGACGTGGTCGAAGTACTCTGGCGCTGCCCAGTACATCCGGTACCTGAAACAAAAACAAAAAAAAAGGCCCGACAGCAGAGAGTTAATGGTATGTTTCCACGCAAACTTAGCGTTTTTTTTAATTATTAGCAAGCGTAACAGCTTAGCGTGTTCAAAATAAAGCGTCCTCGTCATTGCGCATGCGTCCAGCCTAAACCGCGTTTTGGATTGTCGCATGCATCGACAAACCTATTTCCGTGCGTACGCAAAGCTTTTCGGCGCTATGCTAAACGATCCCGTAAATCAATAATCTAAAGCCCTACTTAAATTTAGTGATCTATTATAAAGTATCTGCATTTTTGGTTTTTGGCTTTATAGGAAAAAATAATTTAGAACTACAAAAAAAGAAAGATAAAATAAAATTTTCGAATAGTGATTTCCTTTCGAACTGCTTAGCCAGCGAGGGGGACGAATGGATATATACTGAGCTATAATAGCCACGTAGTCCATATATAGTAAAGATACATTTACACCTTGTGTCACAGAGAATGCAGGATCCTTGGAGAAGGCTTCCGCTCGCTCTCACAAAGGCTGTGGGTCACGTTTGCGGTGGACTTCGACCGAGTGTGCTGCGATTTCTCGTGACCCCATATGACGGATGGATGGATAGGTACGGCTGAAACCTTTAAATCAGGCGGTGGCTCGCGCCACCTAGCCGTAGTTTCTAATTAAAATTAACTCAACGAGGCACTACAATGGCGCCATCTGTCGGGTTCCTCTGGAACACTTCCAACCTGCGTTTATTCCCAGATTTTTTACGCATCATACTTTCACCACGGGCCCGAAACACTTTCAGGCAGTCTTATAAGCGACAATTTCCCATCAATAGCGCGTAGATTTGAACTCGCGAATGCTGTCTTTTTATTTTAGGGTGAGCGGAAATGGGAGGTGTGCGCCTCCAGCGTAGTTGTACGCAGCTCCAGGACTGCCTCACAGGTGGCGCCAGTGTGCCAGCGTGTTCCACTGGTTTGAGGTTAGACATTAAACGACAAGGTTTGTGGTTAGGCTAGATGATATCTGTCAAAGCAGTCCTGATTTTTCCCACTAATAAACAGATTACTAGCCGACTGGGGTGTGTTTTCTCGTCTAAAGGCGGCCACGAGAGATCACGACGAACTCGGTCACAGTCAAACGCCAACCAACGTGCGAGCCAGGCTAAATAGCACTGGCTGCTGTACTCCGTGTATTTCTGAGCAGCATTCACGCAAAAGTCTTCTACAAGATTCCAAAGAGGGCGCGGTGCACGATACCCGTGTTCCGTTCGCGCGATGTGCAGGATCCTGCCAGGAGTCAGCATGAGCGGCCACTTGGTGGTCGGGAGGGCACGGTCTAGGATCTCGTCGATGGTCGCTGGCCGCACACCCTGCAATCGACACGAGCGAGCATGTGTTGGACAGTAAAGGAAAATCGACCTAATGAGTTTGTCGCTGTGATACCCGCGTGTACACGTGTCCCTGCCGATCGAGACGCGTATCGGCATTCAATGCACACCGGTGAATTGCAGCGATCGGTCTGTACATAGAGACACCGAAGGAGAGAAGGAGTCGAGAGCGCGAGGTTAGGTCAAGAGCGCCGAGCTCTGACTGAATGGTTTAGTGGGTAGATGCCGGGGCCAGCTGCCTTTCCTCCAATCAGAGCGAAGAAGAGCGTTCGAACGCCAAGCCTGAGGAGCAGGCGGCGCTCGTATTCGTTTTGATTGTAGGGAGGCAGCGGGTAGGGACAAAGGAAGCTATGCTTTCATTGCACACCCAATACCCTACAAGTACAAGCTCGGGGCTCTGACACCGTGGCTCTCCCATCTCCTCCTCTCCTTCCGTTCCTCTCCGTATAAGGAGCAAGACCGTTCTACGGGTTTCGCCATTCGCTAGATGCGTCCTGCTAATATTAATGATTGATTAAAAAAAAATCATTCTGTTTGGTCAACAACACCTATCCACAACACCAACGGCGTGCATTTTAATGAATGGACGTTTCTTAACACCAAGGGTTGTCAATCGTCTTCATCTTGAGGAACCCCTGCAGCCCTTAATGGAAGACAGATGGCCTTTCCACTTTCCGCTCTGATGCATTACAAAAACTTACAAACAATTTACAAAAAAAAAAAAACACTTACGGACATTGTAAACAAGTCTGCAGATTAATTAAGATTGATTGACCCATAGTTATGTGTGAATGGGAGGCTCAGATCTCCTAAAACAGTCCTTAATAAATACATTTTATTTAGGGGAACATGATGAACTTGAGACTGGGGTAGGAAAACAAAAAGCGCAAAGGAAGACAGAAAAAAAAAAGGGCAACGATGAGACGTCCCCTGTTCTTTTTCTGTCTTCCTTTGCATTTTCCTTTTCCTACCCCGAACTCAGGTTCACAATTATGTTCAACTTACACCAAGCTCGCCTGCACTCTGACTATTTTTTCGTTATTTAGGGGCAAGGATGTTCATGGGAATTCGGGAGCTCGGGGAACCCGTGGTAGTACTCCGAGGAACACTTCGGTTCCTAGGTACTCAGTTTGAGAACCCAAAATTTAGACAATCATGCCTGGGATGTAGGAGAAAAATGCGGCCTAAGCCTCCTGACGAGGTGACTTAGGTCAACCACGACCATACTCTGTTGCAACGTAAGATCTGAAGAAGCTCTGCAGATCCAGCACGGGCCTGTTGCCTTCCGTCGTGCTTTGGCCACACTTGCGCCGAAGTGTTACGGAAGGGCTGCAGCAGAAGCCCGCATTGGCTTCTAGTGCGGAACTTATGTTACAGTATACTATTGGCGAGGAGATCGAAACAAAGGGGGCGCTTTGTCCAGCTTGTTTTTCTCGGAGCTCGGTGTTTACCCGAGACCCGCATATTTAATTATTTACGTCATTTGTCTCAATCAAGCTTGGGGCTATGACTGGACATGGCTGCCTTGACACTGTTCGGGTGGGACCTGCGCGTTGAATTTGTGTTTCACTGGTTGAACACGTGCCCCTGTTCAACACTAACGCAACGTTAGAGACGTCTGACGAGCACTGCGTCAGAAATCCAAACAAATCATTTATGACAATTCATGTCGTTGTCCCCGTGGGTGTAGCTCGCCACTTAGCCGCTAGGAGCGTGACGGTTGGGTCTTTTCCCCAATACGAGCGCCAGGTTTCCTGCTGCTTTCGGGTCATCTACAAATAGCGGCCAGGCTCTTTAAATCGATCGAAAACATAGAGTTTCTTAATTTATCGCACTATGATTTTGTGCAGCGTTGCCCACAGCTGGTACATTGTTTCCTATAAAATATACAAAAAACGAACTTACCTGAGGAAAAAGTGAAAAAAGAAAACAAAAACTTTAAAGAGCCTGCAGCCTCTATTTGAAACACCCTGTACTTCGTTTCATCTTAAGTCCGGACGCAGCTGCCGACGCTACAAGCTGATGGGAGCAATCAGACAGCGTCAAAAGTGCACACTCATGGTGTTCCTCCTGTTTCCGTAGTGTTCTATAACTGCCAAACCAATTATAAACGGTGACTTGCGCTTTTGACGCTGTTTGGTTGGTCCGATTAGCTGGCAGCGTCGGCTGCGTCTGGACCTACGCTGAAGCGAAGTATAGAAACGCATTTTGTTGGGGGAACACTGAGGTCGTCATCATCGATAGAGTAATTGTGACTTGCGAGTTTCACTCACTGGCTTGGGGTTCTTGACTTCGAGGCTAGGTGCCAGCTTTCCGGTGGGGGCACCCATGACCTCGAACTTGGCTGGGTCCGAAGAGAGCTTGGGTGTCATCCGGATACCACACAAGAGTGACCGCAGGCCCTGGGAGTTAAGGTCGTCCTGCGGGGAACAAAGTGCCTTCTTGACCACCGGCCTCGGCGCATCGACGACGTTCGGGAGCATACGTCATCAACAAAGGCTCCAACAATGCGAAAGAACCCGTTTGACGAGGCAGTTTCAGGTAGCTGCGCTGGATTCGCTTCTATGCGTGCCCACATTCCTTGGGGTGAGGAAATATAAAAAAAGAACCTTCATTCTATTCTCACCCCAGAAATAAAGTGCAGCTGGCCAAAGTGCTCCTATAGTGCCGCCGCGCAAAACTGCATCGACGAGAGGGTCTTTCGTGTTGCAGGAGACCGCACACATCGCGGCGAATCCGTCGCAATAACCTTCTAGCGACCGAGGTGAAAGATACGAAGTATCTAGGCAGAAGAGAGCTCTGCGTATGCTCGGGTAACGCCCAATGTATCAGTATGCTTCCCAAACCGACATTACTGTTCGTTCATTATACAAAAGGCACGAGGTCTGAAGCAGACCCAATGACATCTGTGGAGTGTGGACATGCCTCAGCCATGTTCGAAGCATGTTGACTTCATACATGATTCAAACATGCCTGCAGACAGTTTTTGTATCTGCGAGGAAGAAACACTTCTCCGGCTGTCTCCAGATTGCCCTTTGTGCGATATAGGAGCAGTTTGACCATGGCTTTTAAAAGGAACACTGACACCCCCCCAAATTTCTTTTTAAATTTTGGTTAGGTGATTTGTAATAATGTCAGAAGACTACCCAATCAATATTTTGCTAGAGTGTCACCTATAATTTTAATAAAGCAAAGCAAAAAAAAAAAAAAAAAAACTCGTTGTTTGAAATCGAGATTGAAACTGGACTGGGAGGAAAAAAACTACGTGGCTGTGCAACTTTCTTTTTTTTTTTCAATCAATGTATTTGCCGTTTTTTAGAAGTAAAAAAAAATGATTATCACAGTTGTTGTTTCTATTTTTAATACTGAGTGTGTGTCTTTGATGACCGACGACTTTGATCACGTATTTGGTGGTTGTGTCTAAAACCATAGAAAACGGCACGTGACCACAGAGAAGAGAGTGAGCGCGACTCAAACCGGCCAATTCTCGATCGGCAGTTTTTGGGGCGAAAAGAAAAAAAATTTTGATCCGCAAACTGTGTTCTGGGTAGTTGGGCTCTCTTGTGTCGTGTAAAAATAAACACCTTGGCGAGCAAAAATACCCTGTCAGTGATCCTTAAATATTACCGTGGAGCATTCCGAGTTCCTTTATGGCCGCTTCTGCCCGTGTTGGCTGCAGTGAACGTGTTGCTGCGAGATGAAACGTTTTCTTGTATCGCTCATGGTAGCGAGACATTCAGTTGGGCTAGTTGGTACAGAATTATAAAAAAATAAATAAAACAGTGTTAAAAAAAAGAAATAACAGGGCATACATGGAAGAGATGTACACAAACACGACGGATTTTTTGTGTACAGCGTGTGCCCCTCCAAAAAACTCCTATCGAAGGCTCCGCGGGACAAACATTTTTCCATTGAAATGTTAAAAAGATCGCATCACTTTTGACGAAGATGAATGTTATTTCTTAAACTTTTGCATTTAGTTACGACCGCTAGCGCTACATTTGGATCGAGAATAAGTGCTCTCTAAAACGTTATTAATCTTCGCACAAAAAAAAAAAGACCTTGCAAAATTTTTAGGGGGTTCCTTGTACAGATTTTTTTTGTGCCCTTCGTCAATTTTATCGTTGCTTTACCGATATTGTCCTGGTACTTCTTCATTTCGTTTCATTATCTCCTTAAACCATGATCGAAAATGAATGGAATTCACGTATAGCGTAGTCCAGTACGTACCTTGGCCATGTCGCACTGAAGCAGGACGGACACCATCTCCCTGTTCAGAGCTTCGAGCTGATTGTGGCCCAGCCGGGGCACCATGTCGTCTCCCACCACGACCGTCATCACGAAGTCCCGCATGGCCAGACCCCTCGTCTCGTCCACCGTACCGGAAGGGGGCGAGAAGGCGAAGCAGCGAACACCTGCAAACATCGGGGCCGTGGACATTGGTGCCGACGATCGCAGCTTACACGGCGTCTTCAAAAAGGGACCTGTTCACGGCGTAGTCACCTTTAATCTCCCATTTGCCATCTGAAGACGATGCCGAAGATGATTGGTTGTCACTGTGTTGACAAGTTGTGGCAGTGACAGCTTACGAAACGGAGGACGTGGCTCACGAAATGTTTGCTCCGTGACTTGTTTTCTAGCGTTCTTGTCGGCTAATGCTCGATTCCCATTGGCCGAGGGGCTAAGAGGAAATTCTCAGCCAGTGAACCACGTCCTTTGCGAGTGACCGTATAAGCTCTACAACAGATTTGGCATCACTGCCTTGAGACTATGGCGCCTGCAACCTCTGACTGGTGTGCTCAACCTCTGGTACCCACCATACATCAAGGTGTGCCAGATACGAAAAAAAAAAAAAAAAACATGTCACAGGCGCCGGTAAAGAACACTAGAAAATTGTCGGGATTCCGATGATCGGTTCATGAAGCAACAGCACTAAGGACGTACAAATAAGGTGTTGCCACGACGCGAGCGGTGCTGTCTTTCCACCCAGTGGCTGTTTCACTACGTCAACTAAGCTACACAGATATAGCAGAACAGACGTCATTGCTTTTATTCGCTAGGGCAGTGTGAAACACGACACACTGTCGGTGACAGGTAAAGAACCCTGATGATGCTGCGCCTTCAGCACGTTCTCGTTCTGGAGGACTTTTTGGCAGCGTGTCTACCTCGACGTTTTGTCACCGGTAGCGCAAGAAGCCCAGGCTGCAGTGGGGCTCATTATATTTGCGTTTTTTGCTTCGTGATTGGTCCTTCGGCGCTCTCATTAACTAATGCCGCAATATGATTGGTTACCGAGCGATAGAAAGATGGTTGGGACCCTCCAGTCCCTGACTTTCTAAGGCTGTGTCAGTAAACGTGGCTACGTTTGGAAATGAACCTGCGGAACAGAAACAGCTAGAAGCCCCAATTCTGTGGCCCTTGCTATCTTTTCCCGGGTGCATTACAAGTAATCAAATTACTCGTAATTGATTATTTTTGGAATGAATTTCTAATCATTTGAATACATTTATTAGAAAGTAATATCAAGAGAGTAATATGAGTACTTTTGGAAGTACTAGAATTACTTGTAACCATTGCTATTTCCCCATCCCCTTTTTAATGGCGCCCTTTGCACAAGTTTGCTGCCAAGATATCATTGAACCAAGTCCCCGACAGGTTTACCGAAATTGGTGGATTGAGAAAATGAGTGGTTTATTATTCGGTTGGATGGATGGATGGATGGAAGTTAATGGCTATTCGCTTTATAACAGGCGGTAGCTTGCGTCACCTAGCCTAAGTCCAATCCAAGAATGTACAGTACAAAGGACCCTCTTTCAAAACCGACAACAAAGGAGATTTCTGCGTAGAAGGTGGTCGAGAATAATCGTATAGTGTGCTTGGGGGCTCTTGTGAACGTGTATATTTTTTTTGTGTGTGTTTGAAAATGCTTCCAACAAAGGACATCTCTGCGTAGAAGGTGGTTCAGAGTGGCTGTGCGGGAATATATACAGGATGTTTGAGAGATAAACCAGGTTAGCTGAGTTTGGGACGTTCCCTTCTGTGCCTGTTCCTTCGACTAAACCTTTCTTCTTTTTTTTTCTTTTCTGCACCACGGTTTGAAGTGTTAAATGACATGATTAGCTACCATCGGAAAAGTGACGGCCAATTACTTTCGTTCTCAAGTAATCAAGTAATCTAATACACCGATCTCACAAAGCGTTCGTGCATGCAGGATACTGCCATAACCTTAGTTCACAAGAGGCAGACGTCAGCGCGCGAGAGGGCTCGTGCGCCTTCTCGTGCTCTCCACGCTCAGAGCTCCAGCGAGGTTGTCGCACGTGCAGAAACACTAAAGTTCCCTTGATGCATTGCGGAAGCGAGCTTCCGCAAGGCATCGAGGGAACTACGCCACCATGGTGGCGTAGTCAAGGTGGCTGGTGAGATCGGTTTATTGAATACTTTTTCACTAAGAGTAACTGTAATTGTAATCGGTTATTTTTTACGAGCAACGCGTGCACAAGACTGCCTGCGAGACCTCCAGGCCCCTCTGCTCTGGTACCTGGGAAGCGCGGCCTGAGGAAGTAGGCGAGGACGGCGGCCACGGCGGCCCCGAGGCTGTGGCCCGTCGTCACCAGATCGTAGTCCGGGTGCCGGGCCAGGGCGTCGGCCAGTGGCTTGTCGAGCATTGACAGTACCCGCTGGGCGCTCCGTAGCACGCCCCGGTGGAAGATGCCGCCACCGTTGGGAAGTTCTGCAGGGGAGAACCAAGTTATATGAGGTCCAGCTGAGGCAGATGCTTGAGGGGAGCATATGGCTATGCCACACAGTTGATACATAACATGGGTCCGTCTCACTTTGCCTTCTGTACAAAATGTACCCCCCTCCCCCCCAAAAAAAAAAGTTTTTTTATTGCAAAATTAAACGACGCTTTGCTGAATGCTCCTTCTCCGCTAAAATGCAACGATGGAGTCCGAACAAGATGCCAAAATTTCCGAACAAACATTTTCTTACTCAAAAGTTGTAAGTGATTTTTTTTTTATTTTTATTTTTTTTTTTTTTTTAATTCGTGCAACAAGCAAAGCTTGAGAGTTTAGATTAGGTGCGCTATGTGTGCATCCCGTATAAAGCCCAAAAGGGCTCCGGCATGCGCGTTCACTCTGGTCCATTTGTAGTAGTCCTCAGGGGATATTTTCAATGGGAAAATGACGGCCGACATAAGCCTCGAAGATGGCACCAGTTACCGAAAATGGGCCCTATTTTCCAACATAAAATTTTAGAAATGCACTTATAACTTTCGAATGTTTTGAATGAGATGACGGTTCGTTCTGAAACTTTGGTATATATATATATATATATCGATATATTTTTCCTCCCCGTGTCAATTTTTTTAACTCATTTAATAGGCACTATATGCCTTGCTGTAATCAAATACTTTAAAACATTATTAAAAAAAAAAGTCAAACTCCTCGTTCAGGTTAATTTTTGATCAACTTTGACAGGTCCTCACTTTGTCTATATACTTAATGTAAATTGTTGTTCTTTAGCTCTATAGAAAGCCCAAAGCAAGCCCATTATAGATATAATAATACCATTATGATCTCTTCACTAGCCGCTCCGCCACCTTCACGTAAACGTTGTGAGAAAGAACAAATGTTGAAAGTTTGAAATTGATTTTCTCAAAAACGCCATTTTAGTAAATTTGTATTTTTTTAAATACTTTTAAGTATAATAGTCGACTACAAAAAAAATATCTAGAAATATTTTGGTTGTATGTCCTCTCCTTGAGCCGCAATCGTGTGAAATGTATGCTCATTCGACTAAAATTTAGCAACGCTTACCGGCATTGTGCGCCACTACAATTTCGAAAATATGTTTTTAATTTTGTTCACGGTTTCAAAAAAAAAAAAAAAAAAAAAGAATGTAAAGTAGGCGAGCTTGTGATATTCATTGTCATTTAGAACTTGAAATAAAAGAAAAACCACATAAGCACACCACAAAACTGTGAGTAACATGTATATAGAAATCAAAATCACCACACAAGACGTAAAAAAATTGTTTCTATATAGAACATGTTCAAAGTGAACGAGGGTGGCTATTCATTATCTGGCCTATTACGATTGAATGATAAGTTCTTACACCATTCAAATCTTGTACATAAATCTTCTGGAAAATTTTTTAACGAGTTTCAAAAGTTGAAAAAAAAAAAAAAATACATTCCCCACTTCTTCATTATACGCGCAGCGAAGAGCCATATGGCTCGAGAAAGCGCATGTGAAGTCAATGTGCCACCATCTTGCACTTCGATTTTGCTGGAAACTGGAGGGTCGTGATCTGGCGCGCGGTGCTAGGTCATCAATGGAAGAGCAAGATGGTTTCCATCTTTACCTGCCAGGCTACGACCGAACAGGGAACGTTAAGCTTCGGCTACGTGAGCGACAACATCGCCCATGACTTGTCCCATGCACTCTTTGCGCTCAACGTCGTTGAAGGGTGGCTGGAGGAAGTATTGCCTATTTTCACGTAACTCGTTTATACTTCATACGGTTCTTCAAGCCACTTCAGAAACAGGCATCAGGTATACGAATTCAATACAATTAATGTCGTCACCAAGTTGATATTCTCCGCATCAGAGCACGGGAAAAGCTCGTGTGATGGAGTGGGGAAAGTGCTCAAGCACCAGGTATCCATCTGTAACTTGACAACTGCAGAATTGTACTCCATAACGAACGCGCAAAGCTTTGTTGAGGTACTCAGAGCGAAAGTCAACGGGATCGTTCTACTCTCAATTGCCAAAGTGAAAATCACGTGTTTCCGGGAGCTAAAAAAAAAAAAAAAAGTGGAAGAAGGTAAACCCACCAAGGGGCATCTGATCCTCACACGTGTGGAGGAAGACACTCGAGGAAGGCGCATTGAACTTTGCCATAGAAAAGATTGGCGAAAACCCAGACTAGTTGCATACACGTGTCAAGGCATGCAGTACCGCTTTGTGTGCCGAAAATCAGAAGATCAATAATAAGTGCGTGCCGGCATGTTGAAATCTAAACCCGTGGACTGCGTGGCTCCTACAGTGCGAAAACTGATTCACAGTTACGTCGTACTAGTAAAAAAATTACTGCCTTCGGAAAATGTGCTGTCGATGTTTTTGTGTTTTTTACGGGTTCTGTGCGTGCATTTCTATATTAGCGAGGTGCAAGAACTGTGCAGTCAACCGTCGCCGATCTGCAAGATATGAGGAGAACAAAACCCTGCGCATACTTCCAGAAGATTTATGTACCAGATTTGAATGGTGTGACAATTTATCATTCAGATCGTAATAGGTGGATAATCAGTGGCCACCCTCGTTTACTTTGAACCGTTCTAATCTACATATAAACAATTTTTGACATGTTGCGTGGCCTTTTGATTTGTATATACTTGTTACTCATTGTTTTGTAGTGTGCTTATATGGCTTCTCTTTTATTTCAAGTTTGAAATTACAATGAATATCACAAGCTCGGCCTACTTTACGTTCCTTTTTCAGAAACGTAAACGAAAATAAAAATATATTTTTCAAAATCGTGGGGGCACACAATGCGGGTAAGGTTGCTGTATTTTAGTCAAGTGAGCACAGATTTCCCACGATCGCGGCTCAGATAGAGGACATACAACCAAAATATTACAATTCTAGATTGTGTTTTCTTATAGTCGACCACTATATTGAAAACATAAAAAAATAAAATTGTAAAAAAATGGGGTTTTTAAGAAAAATCGATTCCAAACTTCAACATTTGTTATTTCTCACAATGTTTACGTGAAGGTGGCGGAGCGGCTAGTCAACAAATCATAATGATATTATTATATCTACTATGGGCTTGCTTTGGGCTTTGTATAGAGTTCAAGAAAGAAAATTTACATTAAGTACAGACAGAGTAGGGACCTGTCAAAGTTTACCAAAAATCGACCTGAACAACGAGTCTGACATATTGTTTAGAAAAAAAAATACTACTAAAAATATTTGAATATATTAAATTATCTTTATAATACCTATTAAAGGAGGGGAAAAAGTTAAGAAGGTGGAGGAAGAAAACTGGCTCCAGCAGAGGGTGTCAAACACGCAACCAGCGACGGCAGGCAAAAATACTAGTTTCTGCCACTGTGGCTTCTAGGCTTCGTAACTCGAGAACAAAAATCCGGTGGAACATGCGGTTTTTCGCCTTCCTTCATTTGAGAAATGCCCGCAAAACATTTTTTTTTTCGTCAAAATGAAAACTTAGACTCTTTTAGACTGTCCGATTTGAGATGAAATCATATATATTTTTTCTTTCTATATTCTAACCGTCTGGGTTTCGTCTGTGGACCTCAAGACAGAAAACAAAATACCGGGGATCAAGAAGAAGAAATATAATATTGACGCGATGACGGTAAGTATAATATTATGTTTATCTTTTCCTCTAACTCGGTGGATACAGGATATACAGGGTGTAGAATTTTAATTCGAACGCATTAAAAAAATAAAGGGGAGTGAGTGTTAGACAAGTGCTGTCTTCACCATGCATTTATAAGGCTCGGCAAACATTAGATGAGGAAATAATCGTCATGATATGTTCACCAATTAAATAAAATCTGTTTATTTATTTCTTTATTTAATTTTTTTATTTATTTTTTGATACTACTACCTTCTCACGGAAGGCATCGTAAGACCGGGGGAAAGGTGCAGCATAAGGGATGTCAATGCGACAAAGTTGTTCACAACTATACTAACAAGAAACCACAATTTACAGTTTACACAATGCTAACACAACGGAAAGTGGCAACAATAGCAAGAGAATGCTCGGTCAGAAGTTATCACCTACCACGTACACATATACACACACTGTCTAAAGAAACAAAACAAAACAACAACATTTTAATGGTTGGTTTTAGAGGTCAGGTTGCAATTGAAGTATGTACGGCACTTGCAATTGGGAGGCCAGACCAGTCGAAAAATATTGCAAAACTGTAATGCTTTTTTTAGATATTATTAAATACAATTTCAGGTCAGACCAGACCAGACCAGTCGAAAGCAGGTCTGGCGAAGGCCAGACCAGTCGAAAAATATTGCAAAACTGTAATGCTTTTTTTAGATATTATTAAATACAATTTCAGGTTTTTCGCCCGATTTCAAAATTGTGCGCAGAAAGCGGGTCTCAAGCCTTGCCCACAATGACGCTTGGAAGAGTGACGTAGTCGTTCCAGTCACTTGGTCACTTGTATCGTCTGCCTACCCACCAAGGACACGCTGCCGAAATAGTTACAGCATGATTGAAATGAGCAATTCGCTCTTCTAAGCGTCGCAATTTTCAAATCGTGATAAAAAAAAAAATTAACATTCATCAATTAACACCTAAAACAACATTACATATTTTTTAGCAAATTATATTAACTGTTTTTAGTTAATCAGTCTACTTATCATAACGATTATCATCTGATCTAATGTCCACCGAGCCTGATAACTACATGGCGAAAATGGCACTAATCTAACTCTCAACCTTTTTTTTTTTTTTTTAGAATTTGAATTTAAATGCAAACGGCCTGTATGTGCATTTTGATGTCCTAACTTGATTTTTATACGGCTATACCCTAAAGTACCGAAAAGACAGTCATAACAAAAAATTCCAAACGGCAAAGAGAATGCTGGGGTTGTATTTATAAGCGCTGCAGGTACTTGCATCTAGAGCAGTAATTTTTTTTTTTTCAATGCAAAACTCTAAAACAGTTGGCACTATGCACGTGCATTTTTCATTGTCTTTCGTATTATGTTGCAATTTTTTCCCACAGAGAAGGCGAGTGAGTGCAGTCCGGCATCAGGGCGCTGCCATCTTGCTAAGTTGGGGTGCGTTTGGACGCGTCATAATCCGATTACGAAGCCTTGCTAAGGCGTCAGGAACTCTGAGGGTGTTGGTTTAAAGCTCCAATTCCACAGCGACCATCTTGAATGGGTACCAACCATTTTTTTTTTTTTTCTTAAAGGGAATCAAAATTTGCATATTCAAACGTACTTAGTTTTCATATTCCCTGTGTTCTTGGGGATTCTAGAACAAGTTATCATAGCTGCAGCATGACCAACTTCCTGAGACATTCCCCACCATAAATAGTTTCCAGGGAAATATCAATATTATATTTGATTTTGCGTTCTAGATACCCAGGCAATTACAGTCCCAGGGAACATTACACTGTTTTGTCAAGAAAAACAGAAATTGACGATTTCATAAATTAACCCACAAAATTTAGTGCAAAAAAGAAGTATGCTGTGAAATAAAAATTACATGCGTCCAAGAGTGTAGTTACTGCTTCTTGATATTTTATGATTGTGATCTAAAATACTCCCGGGAATTATAATGCATGCGCTGAGGCATTGATGCCCAAGAAAGTTAGAAATGGTTATTTATTTATTTAGAAATTGAACGAGTAAGTCTATTTACGCGTGCTTCAAACTTTTATTCTCTAATATTAAAGTTAAGAGTGTGAAAGTTTCCACCGCGAACTCAGTATTCTTATATAGAAGTGGACAAAAACTTTCCTAGGTTTTTTATTTCATATTGTGTCAAAGAAATAAGCAGTCTGCACGAAAAAATATGTTATTTTAAAAACCCTTTAAAACGAAAATTTCTGAGAAAGCTCTTTTTCACTTTTTTATTATATTGCTGAGGACACAGTGTGAAATCATCACTCTCATAACGTTACTATTGAAGAAGGCAATTGAGAAGCACGCGGCAACATTTTCTAGTAATAATCTATTTAACTAATTGACATATATGTCCTCAATAGCTCGCCCTAGAATCCAAAGGAAACAAACGATGTGCGAGCAAAGCTATCTTTAAGTATGTAATATTATATTCAATTTTCATTAATTAAAAATTGCTTAGTTGCCATTCAAGATTACCTCTTTGAGCTTCCCCCGTGTTTTTAGAAACAAATTCGAACCTATCGCTTGAAACCGACGGCAAGTATCGAGGATCACTACTTGTGACGTCACGGCGAGGCAAAATTGGTCGTGACGTCACGAACGGAAGCCACAAGAGGGCGCCATTCAAACGTCTTGGCACTAATACCTTCAAGGACGCTCGTGAGGTCCGTGAGCAGATCGTCCGCCGAGAGGGTGCCCCTGACGACCACCATGATGGAGCGCGTCTGGTGATCAAGGGCCACGTAGAAGGGCACTCTGCAGAAACCGTTCTCGAAGCACGAGAAGAGCAGGTCTTCGGGGGGCACCTTGGTCAGGTGCTTTACGGTCGCCAGGTGGCACTCACAGCAATTGTCTCCGGTTACGTTCTCGCTGGGGCCGCGGAGGCACGTGCAGCACCTGGAGGAGAGACAACGTCATGGTGACGATAGCAAAACCCGGTTCATTATCATCAGCAGCAGCACCACCAACATCATCATTGCCGTCGTCATTATCCTAAGCAACAACATGGTCTTGCGCGACTTGTTTTCAGGCTAGTTGGTGCATGACACGTAGGGAACTTGTATGCGCAAGCAGAGACAAAAACGAAGGAGGGGGCATGAACCAGCGTCGCTGCCTTCCAGCCCCATGATTAAAAAAAACGAATGACAGGGTTAATAAATAGAACAACGCTGCATATACCTTTATGGCGATTCGAGCAATCTTGCGTATCCTCAACGTGATAAATGGCTGGCTCCTGGCAGTTTCAAGTAGCAGACTAGCGGCATCAAAATGATGCTACACAAGACTTAATTGGACTCGAGTTATGGGTCAGCGTTCAACTGAATTTGGTGTCCCCAGTGAACAAACACGACTACATACCGAGCGCGCACTCGTGTTCAATATCTCGCGCTGATCTCCGATGAGAAACTCCCGCGCTACGGCCCTCTTACCTAGAAGTTGTTGAGCCGTTCGTTTTGAAGGTCAAAACGAACGGTAGACTGTCATTAAAGTCGTGCGCTTGCAGCGAGTGAGGAAGTGGGTGAAGAGCAGAAACAAGTTTAATCCTGCTCAGTTGGAAGACCGACGGAAAGGTTCACCCTAAAACCTCATTAAGCGGAACTTTTTTTTTTAGCAGAGACTGTGCGATATGTTTGGCACCAGGGATGGGCAGTATTTCAAATACAAGTATTTCAAATACTTATTTCAAATACTTTGTGTATTTTGCATTTGTATTTAATTACAAATTGGGTATTGTATTTGACGTGTGTATTTAAATACTAAAACGTGGGTATTTCAAATACAATTGTAATTAAATACAATTTTGTGGGCGAAAATACTTTCCTCAAATTTATTATCACTGTCCAGAGTAGGAAGAAAACTACGTTCTGCACCGAATGCAGTGTCTCTCAATCAAGCACAAGCGTTTAGTGACTTTGTGATTACGGTGCTAGTCCAGGGCAAGAATAGTGACGAAATCGACGTTCGCAGGCAGACTGGCTAAATAAGCCCAGTTAAAAATAACCATTGGCTCCAATTAGGATATTCAATTGGAACCAATTGGAGTCAATGGAATTCAATTGGTTCTGGGTCATCCAACTGGTCATTCTAATTAGTTTCAATGTTTCCAATTGGTTACACCAATTAGGACCAACAAAATTCAATTGGCACTGGGCCACCTAATTGGTCACTCTAATTGGATTCAATGTTTCTAACTGGTTACCCCAATTAGGACCAACAAAATTCAATTGGCACTCAGCCACCTAATTGGTCACTCTAATTGGATTCAATGTTTCCAACTGGTTACTGGGCCACCTAATTGGTCACTCAATTGGATTCAATGTTTCCAACTGGTTATCCCAATTAGGATCAATAAAATTCAGTTGGCACTGGGTCACCTAATTGGTCACTCTAGTTGGATTCAATGTTTCCAACTTTATGTTTTCAATGTTTCCAATTGAATTTTATTGATCTCCGATTGGGATCACTGGGTCACCTAATTGGTCAAACCAGTTAGACAGAACTTGCCATTATTTCTTTATCCTCACCACAAAGTTTCCAAAGATCGCAATTTTTTTTTTTTCAGTATTGCGTTGCACTAAATTTTTTCAACATCGCAATTTGAAAGAGGGGAAAAAATTTGTACACTATTAAATTAAAAAAAAAAAAAACGAAAAAAAAAAAGAAAAAAAAATCTGTTGCTAGAATTAGTCGGAAATGCGGGCAGCGTCGGTGTACACTGGGCGGCAAAGATGGCGCCGCGAGGACGGTGGGAGCGTGAAGCACATGGCGACGTTGGCGTGCACGGCATTCGTAGCATGGTTATGGCGATGATTCAAGAAAGTTCTTTTGTGTTTTAGTGCTGCAGAGTGCTCAATGGTGCGGTGATAATTACTTCATTTGACCTGCCAGCTTGTTAGAGCGCGAAGGATTGGCAACAAACGTTTATGGGAGCAAGGTAAGAAATTTTCTTTGTCCTTGCTGCGCTGCAGTTTGGGGATTTCGGATTGTTAGATCTGCTGAGACACTCGTCGCTTGATCTTGGGTGAACGATACGAGCGTGAATGTATAGCTTTAGAGAAGAACATTTTCCGGGCAGCTATCAGTTCGGAAGTTGTTGAATATCTGCGAGGAAAGTTAAGTGCGTTTTAAGCATCTCAAAACTAAACTATGAATTGCTGAAAACACTGACTGGGCACAGCTTCAAAAATTGAAGCTTTGGGATTCAAAATTAAGTAATTTCGGGGGAAGTTTCGATGAGTGGGAAGTGGGGTGGGGGGGTCGGTCGGTCGGTGATGATGGGTCATTACCTCCGAAAGTTGATGACTTCTTAATAACAGTAGGTGCCGAAAATTTCGCATCTCATCCGGCGGACTATTTGCAGCTATGTTTCAAAATTTACTCTGTCTCAATCAGGGTAAGTTGAGAAACCTACCCGCATCCAGCGTTGCCTCTGATCCATTTGAGTAAGATTTGGAACACAGCCTGCAATGCATGATTTCTTTTCGAGATACGAAAGACGCTTATTTTTTCACGTACCCATGCACACTTTAAGCATTTTTCAGGTGCACTAGCCAGCTTTACAGAGATGCCTTTGATTTGACTGTTTTTTCTCTTTATAGCAGAGAATATGTCTTACAGGCTCATAGGAAACTTAGTAGTCTTAAACCATCCCAGATGCAAATTTAGCCCAGTCTCGGCAAAAGCTTCATCTCCTAATTTTGACCAGAGTTTTTCAGTCACCCAGGGATGTTTGCCTTTTAATGCAAGGCCTGCAGGTTTATACCACAACAACTAATTTCTTTTGCAGCAAAAAAAAAAAAAAAAAATGTTTAGTATGTTTCTAAGCTTGATTTAAACATTTATAGTCTCATAAGGTCATTTAATGCATATTTATCCTTTATTTTAGGGAAGCTGCAGCTGCTATCCTGGAAGAAAACAACGATGCCTGGAAGCAAGAAATCATTTCTAATAAGTTAAATAAAGACTGTCATGATTATCTACCTTTAGATCTAGTTGCAACTTTTTCTAGTTTGGAATATCCAAACACTAACAGTTGTCCCAATTCGTATCTGTCAATATGATTTGAACAGTTGGACCAATTGCTTTTTTTTTGTATTGGGAGTCCGAAAACAGAAATAGGTTTTTCCAATTGGTTGCATCCTATTGACAATGCCGAACTGGTTCGAATTGGTGATGTTCAATTAGATTTCGACAATTGGAACCAATCGACTTTTTCTAACTAGGAGTCCGAAATCACAGATAGGATTCCTCATTGGTTCTAATTGTCGATAACTAATTGGAACCAATTGACTTTTTCTAACTAGGAGTCTGAAATCACAGATAGGATTCCCCATTGGTTCTAATTGTCGACAACTAATTGGAACCAATTGACTTTTTCTAACTAGGAGTCCGAAATCACAGATAGGATTCCCCATTGGTTCTAATTGTCAATAACTAATTGGACCCAATGGTTATTTTTAACTGGGAGTGCCTGTGACAACTTGTGATGCTTTCCAGCCTGATTTCCATCCATATCTTTGCCTGGAACCAAGGAGGTTAGAAGTACTAGGAGGGGGCACGTTGCAATATTGGTGAAGCCTAGTCATAAAAAGTTTAAACGATTTTGTGCCCAGCGTGACCGCAGATCTGTCTGGTGATTGGTGCGCGTGACATGTCACGTGTGAGATGGATGGTTGATTGTAGGACTCCTTGCAGGCTTGCGCGCGCTCCGTCCGGTAGGTTTTATCAGATCGAAGACTAGACTGTGGTGTATTCTAGTACCCCATAGCGAGGCCAAGGCTAGCTCCGGTCACGTGATGTGGTCACGTTGGCATGGTAAGTGAGGAGAGTAAGGAGGAAAATGAGAAAGAGGCGAGGCATCAAGGGAGCATGGCTTGTGGAGGCTACGCGGCTGACGTCATGCCCTCTCCTACCCTTCTATTCTCCATGCCTGGAACATTCTGAATGCGCGGGTCGTCTAGATTTTCGTAACTGGTGCGAGCTGCAACAATAAAAAAATTCTCTAGCTAGTGCTGCGCGTTTTGGTCGTCTCGGTTCTTTGTTGGTCTATACATGGCTTGCATTGACGTCACATCAGCCGCCATTGCTCCGTACCGTTCTCCTGTGCCCGTAAATTCTGCAGCCTACATTTGACACCATTGAATTTGTTTTTCTGGTCAAGGCTTGCCGAGAAGAGCTGATTCGATGGTGCCAAATGTATGCCGCAGAAGGCTCCATACAGGAACCTGGTACGGAGCAATGGCGGCTGGTACGGTGCCATATGACGTCACGTGCAAGGCATGTATACCAAAATGTAATCGACAAAAAAAGCTGCTTGAAGCTCTGTACTTTTTTCACCTATTACGTCCAAGCTGATTACATTTTTTAAAAATTATATTCCTCTTACGTTAGTAGAGCCTCGCACACTAACTCCCGAGTGTGCGATGCAAAATTAAAATGAGATAGCCAGAAACCCCGCTGACGCAAATTTTGAGGAATGTATCTGGAAAATATATTTGGAGGAGACCAAATACATTTGGTTGTATTTGTATCTTGTACTTAAATGCTTTTTTGGAAGTGTAATTAGATTTGTAATTAAATACATTTTTGACGAAGTATTTTGTGTTTGTATTTCGATACATATTTGCATGTATTTTGCCCATCCCTGGTTGGCACCTAACCGTTTCCGGTTTACCGGAGGGACGTAACTGACCTTAGTGGTCACCTTTAAAACGCTAAGTCCCCCCCCCCCCTTCCCCCAATGCAGAAAATAAAATAATAAAGGGTGCAGGTAAGCTGGTAGGAATTTTACCACCACGCAAATTGACCCTATGCTGGGGCTCTAAACTGGTCACTCGGCGAAAAAGTCTGCGAGATTTTTGACGACCCCGACTGGCCAGCGCCAAGGCCAAGCGCGGCGCTGTCCAATCGCGGCCGTCAGAAATCTCGGCGACATTCCCACCAAATGTCCAGCTTAGAGCCCCTGATCTGAAGGTAAGTGAAAGTTCCAGAAAGTAGCAGAGATAAAGAGAAAGGGGCTAGCACTTTCTGGAACTTCTGTACTAGTCAGCATACATCATGGCAGAGTTCACCATAAAGGCCTGTTCCCGAATACACCACAGCGGTACTCAGCGCTATGAGTCAACGCTTGACATATCGCTGACTTTGCCGACGCAGCGACGACTTCACACTGTATTAGTAACACAGCAGTGATACAGCGCCGCATCAGTGCTAAGTTCTGTTCAAAATAGCCTTGCATCAGCGTTCTACTAACCGGCCTTTGAGAGTGGGAAATGTTTTACAGTGCAGGATGCGCCCCGAGGCATGTCAGCGCACCTGATGTCGCTCCAGAGGTTGCAGAGTCCCGTGCAGAGATGCGACATCATGTAGGCTGGCCATCCGTAGCAGCCCCACGCGAAACGCAGAAAGTGCAGGGCGTCTTCCGGTGTCATCCAGGCCGGAACCCCGATGCTCGGCGAGCGCTTGACCACCACTCGCTTCGGTTTGCTGGTCATGATGGGGTCACCCGACGACGGCGGTGGTGACTTGGCCACACCGTTGATGGCCATTGGTGGAATGTCTGCAGGTGATGGCATGGTAGACAGAATACATTTTAGAGGGAGACGCGCCCAAACCGTAGAGAGCATTTTAATGGCTGACATCACCGGCGTAGATTGGTTGCAATTGCGCAGCGCATCCGTTGCATTGTCACGCGGCGAGGAGAAAGGCGGGAGGGAAGGAAGAGTCGCTTTCAGGCGATCAACTCTCGTCACCTCCTCGCAGCTCATATTGCAAATACTCTGAAATCTAGGCACACTATTGTAATTCAGGCAGGATGAGCGTTCAGGCAACACCACCTAGAACAATCAAAGCCAGTGCACTAAAATATTTGACGTCCCGGCAGTGGGTCTGAATGAATTATCGCCGACTCCTAAATTCACACGAGGGAGAAATCCCGCGAATTTCTCCCCGGCGCGCGCGCATCACGAGACGAAAACGCGAGGCTTTTGCACATCGCAAAGCCTGACGTTTTCGTCGCCGGATGCGAGTGCTGTGGAGAAATCTCCAGGGATTTTTCCCTTGTCTGAATACCCCTTAAAGATGATCGTGGACACGAATGTTACGTCAGAGTTCAACGGAGACTCATGTCATCACAATCACTGACGACAAGTGCACATCTCTTAGCCAACCGCCGACAAAGTCTCTTTCACCTCTAGCTGCACTCATAAATGGCGTCGTCTGTCGGAAAGGGGCAGATAAATATTTGAGGATGAGCGTGTTGGTAAGAAGGAAAGCCATGGCTGAGTACGCGGCCGCTAAGTGTGTGCAGACGGCGAGCTTTCACAGTTCTTTTGCAACGCGCATTCCACACTGTCAAGATCGCTGGTGCTTAGCAACCCATAAATGAGAGCTCGTTCTAAGCGTGCGCGCTGAACAGCGCACTCAGAAACGGTATCTAGTGAATACCCCCCCTAAACATCACCACCTAGGACAATCAAATCCTGTGGACTAGAATTTTGACGCCATCGCGGTGAGATGGAGCGAAGACAGAGATTGGATACGAGTGCTGCGTCAGTGCTCGGCTTGTCCTCATGTCCAATCAGCGCGTCGAAGGACGCTCGGCTGTGATGACGTACCAGGGAGGAAGAGTGGGGCGTTCAGAGGCCCACATTATTCTAGAATCTAGATGATGTTGCCATAGAGGAAAACTGCATCACAATCATATGGTGGGCTAGTTGGTTGATCATTTTGTGGAATTAACAGCGCAAATACGACAAGGATAGACAAGGCACATTTTAAAAGCATTTTTAGGTTCTTTTTCGTCTTTCTCTTTTTCATTAAACGTCAGTTGTTAGTCGGCGCTCTATCCTGTCTCCCTTGTCTATCCTTAATTGTCGCATTTGCGCTGTTAATTTTACAAAATCGCCATAGAGCGGCCTTAGTAAGGCACACCCATCCGTGAGTGGTTATGAACACGTACCAATGGAACAGCAGCCGTAGGGCACCAGGGCACCGATGGGCGGCGTCTCGGTGGTCGACCCCGTAAGAGCCAGCAGGCGTCGCTGCTTTTTCCGCATCAGGCACAGCGCCGAGAACAGGTCAGACGGCATCACGTCGACGGTCTGCGAGCGTGCAGGTGATGCACCTCTTATGAATCTTGCAACCAACGTACTTCCGGTCTGAAAAACGCTTGACCCCCCCCCCCCCCCCTCCCCCCCCCCCCAAAAAAAAGGAAATATGTTTTCGTGTGTGTGTGTGTGGGGGGGGGGGGGGGGGAGGGGGGATTAAAGACCCTTGAACGCGCAAGTGGTACCTTATTTGCACGGCGCCAAGGTCGAATAGTCCTCTGTCAGACTGCGAGAAACTTGGGTCGCTTCAACCGGCGTGCAGCAACGTAATTACTACTTCGTGATTCGCGTCAAACATGCCAGGTTGTGAGAACCAAGTTTGGTCGGTGATAGGTTAAGAGTAAAGTTCCCCAGCTCAATCCCACCCCTTTCCACTTTAGCAGAGCGAACGCTGGAGAGGAGGTCGCCTCCTCGCCAGCGTTCACTTTGCTAAAGTGGAAAGATGTGGGAGGAGCTTCCACTTTGCTCTGAACCTGTCACCGTATAGATGCTCCGCCTCCAACACGCGCTCGTCGCCTTTCGCCGGGCGTTGACTGGGCGTGCGTCGAAGTGTCGTTAAAAGCACGTATACTACTGAGTTTTTAACCTGCCACTGACTTTAGCTAAATTGTCCTCCTTTAACGTACGCAACTAATTTGGTCAATATTTTAGCTCAGGAATCAGGAATCTGCGCTCTCTCTGGGCGGCACCATTTTGTTCGACCGCAGCGCCCTCTCCACAGATCCGGGAAGTTCAGCGGGTTCGGCGGGGTAAAACGAGAGAGAGGGCACGCGCCCGACTCCACTAGCAGTCGACGAACCGGGAGGTTGCCGTTCTCCATCTTTGGGCTGTATCGGCGGGCTCTACCGAACATCGAACTCTCGCTCGTGGCTGCCGTTGTGAAGTGGTTCGCGTTCTTAGAATAGTTGTGGCTACTCCAAGATCAGCCTATAGCTCTCTGTTGTTCTATTTTGCTAAATGACCAACTAGCATATCTTTTTTCCGTTACTTAAATAGCAGTTGAGTCAGCCGGCAGTACTACCCTCAACTACTGCGTGTATTGCGGCAGGAGAGCCCGTTTTATTTATTATTTCAGACTTCCACTCATGGTCGCTAAAGGCCTACACCAGTACGAGCTTTGTACAGCAACCGGATTTACTTTTCGCCAAACCCTGCTGGAAATGGCAGGCCTTTTCCAATTGAAATGCATAGCCAAAACCTATGAGCATGAATGTGCGATTGGCGCCAATGAGAAAATCCGATGTTTTGCACATTGGTGCAATTGGAAATGCTGCAGAGAAGCCGCAGCACGGGGGAAGGCACAAGAATAGGTTGAGGGAAAGTCAACTTTAGGGGGCAAGCGCCATGATGCCAATTGTTTCAATGTGCACGACACTCAGTTTGCTCATTGCCGTTCATTGCAGCCAGTAGCGCTACGTGGCAGAGCCATTGCGCGGGGGATAGCAATGAGCCATGCACTGCAGAGACGCGAACTCGGTGCAGTAGTGACAGTGCTCAATTGCCAAATTAACACACCCTAGTAAAACTTTTTTATGGGACCCATAGAGATTTTAAGGGATCAATAGGATTTTATCGTACCAATAGGCATTTCTACTCGGCCGCTAAAAAGTTATATCGTACCAATACAGACTTCTATTGTACCATTAGCAACTTCTATTGGACAAGTAGAAACTTCTATGGGAACAACACGAATGTCTTCTGGTTCAATACAAGTGCCTACTGGTCCTTCTATAGGAGCAATAACAAGTTGTACTGGTTAAACTGAAAGCTTTATTGGTCAAATAAAATGAATTTCGGATGGAGAACTTTTAATGGTCTACTGGGAATTTTTATTGGACCATTTAAGGTGAGGATCATACCGAACATGAAATCGATTAAGTGGGCATCTATCAGGTTAAACAGTATGTTTAGTGGAGAAATGTTTTGAGCACAGGAAAATACTTTTACCGCAAACATAGCCGGTGGCAGGCACGCAGCCAGGATTTTGATTTGCCCATGACAAAATGCTGTATGAGGGAGAGAGGGGAGAGGAGGTCCCACCAAATGGAAGGTTTGGGGGGGGGGGGGGGGGGGAGGAAGGGCAGGCCCCATGGGTTCCCCCCCCCCCCCCCTTCCCCCTGCAGATACGTACCTGCCCGATGGGTTCCTATCTGCCAAACAAACCTTTTCTTTTTAGCTATATAACTTGGGTTGGGCCATATAGACACTAATTAAAACATTCAGTTAATAAAGTGAAAATGAACATCTTTTTGTCATGTGTTTTAGAATTTCCTGATTACTTACGTATAGTCCTCTTTCGTATTATAAAACATGCGGCTGCCAGTGGAGCATAAAAAAAAGACTATGGAGAACGGGAACATTGTGTGGGCATATAGTACGCACAAGATTTATGAATAATTATATATAGGCAAACCACGAAATTCAGGTATCATCGCCCTGCTGGAAATGGCAGGCCTGTTCCATTTGAAATGCATAGCCAAAGCCTATGAGCATGAATGTGCAATTGGCGCCGATGAAAAAATCCGATGTTTTGCACATTGGTGCAACTGGAAATGCTGCAGAGAAGCCGCAGCACGGGGGAAGGCCAAAGAATCGGTTGAGGGAAAGTCAACTTTAGGGGGCAAGCGCCATGATGCCAATTGTGTCAATGTGCACGACACTCAGTTTGCTCATTACCGCTCATTGCAGCCAGTGGCGCTATGTGGCAGAGACATTGTACGGGAGATAGCCAAGAGCCATGCACTGCAGAGAAGTGAACTCGGTGCAGTATGGCAGTGACAATGCTCAATCGCCAAATTAGCACACCCTTGCAAAAATTTTCTATGGGACCGATAGAGATTTTTATGCGATCAATAGGATTTCATCGTACCGATGGGCATTTCTACTGGGCCGATAACAAGTTATATCGTACCAATACAGACTTCTCTTGTACCATTAGGAACTTCTGTGGGACAAGCAGGAACTTCTATGGGACAAGTAGAAACTTCTATGGGAACAACACGAATGTTTTCTGGTCCGGAATACAAGTGCCTATTGGTCTTTCAATAGGACCAATAACAAGTTGTACTGGTTAAACTGAAAGCTTCATTGGTGAAATGGAATGCATTTCGGATCGAGAACTTTTAATGGTCGACTGAGAATACAGAACATAAAATCTATTAAGTGGGCATCTATCAGGTTAAACAGTATGCTTAGTGGAGAAATTAGAGTTGTTATATACTAAAGTTTTATGTTTTGAGCACAGGAAAATAATTTTTGCCGCAAATATACCCGATGACAGGCACGCAGCCAGGATTTTGATTCGCCCATGACAAAATACTGTATGAGGGGGAGGGGGGAAAGGAGGCCCCACCAAATGAAAGGTTTGGGAGGAGGGGGGGGGGGGGGGCCATGGTCCCCCCCCCCCCCCCCCCCGCCCTTCCCCCCGTGCAGATACGTGCGTGCCCGATGGGTTCCTCTCTGTCAAATAAACATCTTTTTTTAGCTATATAACTTGGGTTGGGCCATGTAGACACCAATTAAATAAAACATTCAGTTAATAAAGTGAATATAAACTCTTTTTTGTCACGTGTTTTAGAATTTCCTGATTATGTACTGTCCTCCTTCGTATTATAAAACATGCGGCTGCCAGTAAAACATAAAGAAAAGACTATGGGGAACGGGAACATTGTGTGTGCACATAGTATGCACAAGATTCATGAATAATTATATATAGGCAAGCCACGAAATTCAGGTATCATCGGAACTCTGCAGTTTTAGCGGTGTATTCTGTCCTTTTGTTTTCCAGGATGTTTCAGTAACAGTAATAGCGTAAACGATTGCACCAACTGGATTATGTATTCACATTAGACTTTGCTCCGTTTTATTCAGTTTTACCTGGTTTCGGAGTGGAACGTTCTCGTTTTTGTATAAATTTCGCTCCAGAACCGAGCAAATCAGAGTAAAACCGGGTCAAAAACAGAATAACACTGACTCAAAAATCCTATTATCATCTTTCACGATTGGTCCAAAGCTCTCAGACTTCCGACGTCGGGACTTTAAAACTTTGGCGGAGTTGGCGAAAAAGTGCGATACTTCAGGCTTCCATTTTGCCATGTGAACGTATCCTGTTTGAGCCCTAGCAGAGGCTACGCGCTCGTTCTGGGGCGGCAGATCACGTGCACATTCTATCGTGGGCATGCTTTTTATTAACAGAAAAGAAAAGCCGGTAGTGCCGAATAACATCCAATAATTATTAACACCGTAGAAGTCATTAAAAAAAGCACATAAAATGCGCGCACACACACACACACACACGAAATAAGGATGACCTTCCCGAAATGATGATTGCACCTTGTTTCACGCACAGTAAAGGCGCGTTCACACTCTTGCAACCGACTACGACCGAGAAAGACTTCTTGGGACCGGATGCACTGAGCGGAGCTGGTCCTAAGAGATCGCAAGAGGCTTAAAAACCGGTTTGGTCTCTCTCGGTCGCACTCGGTTGCAAGAGTGTGAACGGGCCTTAAGTGTCAGGCAGCGCTTTCCACTTTGTAGTTGAGCAAGGAAGTTCCTTTTTGAAAGGCATTTTACGCGCTTGTTGGCAGTTTGGGCCTTTAGTTTGGCTTCTGGCTTCCCAATGTTGTAGTTTTCCTTGATGCCGGGAAGAGTGTACACTCCAGCAATGGAGTTTTCGAGATTCAGAAGCCCTTCATTTTGCGTCCAATTAAAATGAAGGCCAGCCGAAACAGGGTACGTCAGACTCGTTACATTCGTCTTTGGCAGTAGCCTTTTCGGAAACTTGGACAGGAAATCGGTCTTCAAATCTCCCGTCACTTTCACAATTTTATCACTTGTGTCTTCACTAACTGGCCCAGTACTGTGACCGCTTCTGGTTTCATTGGTACTACTTAGTTCACGGGGAGTTTTTGTCTCACAGTGTTCCGAGACAACCGAGCTTACAGAAACTGCTGTCGGCGACGTCGGTTCTGGTCCCTGGCCTGTTGTAGCATTTTTCAGGACACAACTTCGTCTCAGGACTGTTGTCCTTGGCAAGCTGGGTATACTTAGTGGCTCCAAGTATATTTTTTTGTTTGGGTTCATGGTCGCACAGCGCGACACCCTACGTGTCTCAAATCCAAATTTTAAAATTCGCACCGACGTCGTCCCGCAGCAAATGCAATTTTTTAATTAAAATGACAAATAAAAATTACTCCATTATAAGTTTAATATATATTCAGTATTTACATTTGACAATTAAGTAATACTATAATTTTTAGAAACGTTTATTATTTTCTTAAGTGCATCAGTCACACTTGCGGGCTTGCGGGTTACACCACGTGACAATATAAAGTGAGCTGGAGTCAATAGAGTGAACAGTGGGGTCACCCGCATGCATAGCCCGCATGACATATAAAACCAGGGGGGGGAAGGAGGGAAAGGAAACGCGGCGCAAAGCGGAGGCTGCCATATTAAAACCGCTTACGTTGCCAGCATAGGTTTCGCAGTGGAGAAGTTGCTGCCATATACGGCGGACGAAGTTTTACTTTCTTTTTCGTTTTGGAAAAAATGTATTGTTGTGTTATATAAGTCCTCCTGCATACAAACAACGAAGTTTAATTATATTTGTCTTGTTTACTCGGCTTGAAACCCTAAAAACAGGTTTTGGCAACTTATTGCTTCCATCATTTTGGAGTACGCAAGGCAGTTATCTGCCTTGCGTACAAAATAAGTTTTCAAAGTGCAATTTATGCAAATTTTTTGCTAAATTAAGGTCAATAAGTAAAATTTATAAGTATTTGTTTACTTCAGCAAACAAAAACAAGAGTTAAAATACGAAGTATTATAGTCACGTGATACATCCCCTGCGTCAGGAAGTGGCCCGACGTGATAAACCGAACGGTCCGGCCGGAGGACAAGGAAGCGTGGAAGAAGAACCGAAGCTGTCGAAGCAACGTTCGCGGGAAGTCTAACCGCTTGAAGCACGTTGCAGAGTCGAGACCAGTTGAGCGGCCGGAATTTTACGAACGATTATGCAAGCGTACGTCTTGAGGACGACCATGAGCCACATATCATCTCAAATTTCTGCCCGTCAAGCATTGTGACGAAACGGAATCGGACTTCTTCAAGGCGCGGATCCTAAAGTTGTTTGGTAAGTTCTAGTCTCCACACGCGTTGTGCCCAGTCTAGTGACCATCTCCTTCTTTAAGCACAATATGTGGGAGTAACTCTCGGCGCCGGTTGTTTCAGGATCGCAGAGTGACGCGGAAACCCAGTGACAGTAAGCGGGTGCTAGTACCTCCGACGAGATGAGTGACTGCCCGGGAGGGCTGGAGGAAGCTTGTGTGAGTCAGGTAATTGTAATTTCATTTTCGCGCTTGCGAAGCTATTCATAAGACGTATTTTAAATTTGAGATTTTCTTTAGTTATGCCGTCACAAGTACAAGGAATTTCATTGATAGGGGTGCCGTGTGTTTGTTTTCATATGCCCAGAAACTAGGTAAAGGTTATGTGTTTTAACCATTTCGTCGTTTACTCTGAGACTGGGGGGTTTTTGAAGAGCAGAAGTAGCAGAAAAAACATACAGGTCTCAAGACCTGTCTGTTTTTTCTGTTACTTCTGCTCTTCAAAAAACCCCCAGTCTCAGGGTAAACGACGAAATGGTTGACTTCCACCAGCTAGCCTGTACTTTGACTCTTTTCTCGTTAATGTGTTTTAACATTTTTTCTGTGCTGATAGGCTTAAGGTTAGAATGAATTATATCTGTCAAGGCGTGGCGCAGTCTGTGTCTATTTGGAGAAGAGGTATCTGTGTGCATGCGTGCGTGCATGTTTGTTTGTTTGTTAGTTCGTTGGGGTAGAGAGAGGAGATGAAGAAGAGGAGGAGGGTGAGGGATCACGTCGAATCATTCAAATCGTTAACTCCGACAGTAATGAGGTAAGAAGGATACCTGCTAGTTACACCGGTTCGGTTTTGTGCCAAACTCAAATTGCGTTTTGCCGCGTAAATATTGCTACAATTTTTTTTTCATCAACAAAATTAATTTTGAGGCATGCCGTTGACAAATAGGACCCCTGTTTTCAATCCCAGTCCAGGTTATTCGCGACTCCAGCGAACTATAGATGGCGCGCTGCTCAGGCAAAATTGGGACGAAAGAAGGTCGTTTTCGTTGTTCAGTATGCGGACCATCACAAATTCCTGCACTGCAGCATAAAATCGGTGTTACATTTGAATGCAAAGCGATTTTTCGACCCTAGAAACGTTCGTCTACTCAGTGCGTAGGGAGGACCCGGTGGAATCATTAAAATAATTACTGGAAACAATGTTTGTTTCTATGCTGCCTACGAGAACCAAGCAGCGATAGCAGACGACAGAGTCGGGACAACCTCCTCTCCTGAGCTTCTCGGCGCTGCCGCTACGCGGCGTCGATTTCGCTGGAGTCACGAATATTGCGCTGGCAAATTTCCTGTACATAGTGCTGCTTCAAAGATGAACTGAAGTTTATGTCTTCTATGTGTGCATTGGCAATGGCATGTGGCTCAACAAGACTTCACACACGAAAGTTCTCAAATAGAAGAGGGAATCAATGTTCATCCGGTAAGGTTTGGTAATTATCTCCGCCACAGATGGCCTCCTTGGCGAATTGTAACCGGCAGACCTTCAAACCGCACAAAGGCTAAGCAAAGCCACAACTGGATGCAGCAAGACTAAAAGCTTTATAATATACTGTAAGGACTATGGCTTTATAATAAGCCTTTTATAGCAAAACATACTGATCTGAAAAGCGTTGTTTGTGGTTATTTTAAAGTGGTATACGGAAACTTTGTCGTATTGTATTAATTCTGGTTCACTGCACAGTTGAAAGATGAACTAAATCAAAGTTATGACTGCTGGTGTCATGTACATATTCAGAACTTTTTTTTATTAAAATAATTGTAATCAAGTGTTTTTATGGGTTTTAGCACTGTGATTAAGATACGTCAATGTGTTTTCTAAGAAAGACTACTAATTTGCAGTTTGTATCTTCTCCTAAAATATTTTGTAGATCTGAGCATGTATTCATACCTGAATATGTGCCAGGCATTCCCCAGTATGTGTATAATTGTTTACTAGGCCTGTAAGCTTCCCCACTACATCATTGCCGTTATGTTAACGCTTCCCAGCTATTATTCGAGAGAGATAAGTGTTTCTCATGATCAATTAGGTTGAGATTGTTTAGCGTTAATGCTTTTGAGTCCCCCATTTTTAATTCCTGACAGAGCGCTTCAATGTCGGTTTATTTTTGGTTTGCCGCTATTTATCACCACAAGCAAAAACATCACGCCACTGGGATTAACCCGAAGCTCACCTCATGATTAACGACGCTGCCGTCCACTGTCTTAAGGTGGGCCTACGTTCATGGGTACTTGTCTAGTGGTTCTGGAGTTGATGTTGCTGAGATAACCGAGACGCCGATTTCTACGATGGCCTCTGTCAGCATCATGGTCAATTACAGCTGGCCCAAACCAGGCCAATCAACGTGCTGGCCCGAACCAGGCCAATCAACGTGCTGGCCCGAGCCCGGCCCGGGCCCACAGTCAAAAGTCCGAGCCCATCCCAGGCCTGGGCTTTCGGGTAAGCCCAAGCCCGTGCCCAGTGGTATAATCTTTAATCCAATCGCCATATTGAGATAAAGACGTCAAAATTCCTCAGTTTAAATGTCGGAAGTGCCTCAATAAGAGCAGGTATAAATATTAGTAGCAAATTTAATGATAAAAAAACTGCGCCGACTTTACTCAACAAGATTAACAGTTTAATCAAGCGTTTCGTCTCCCATGCGGGGAACATCATCAGTGAAACCTTCAAGCAGGAATGAGCGAAAAAACTTCAACAATCTTATTTAAGCAAGTCCGCATAAACATCGGGGGAGGGGGCCGCGGTTGGAGTTGCAAGCTGATGAGTCACTTCAGATGAACCATGATTCCACCAACCTTCGTGGACCCCACCTTTGTTCACACGCCAGAGTGGAAGCATTCTCAAAGTCGAAACTGTGACCCGTATTCCAACAATGGTCTACGAGTTCCGTCTTCGCTGTGTTTGTTTAGGCAAGTGCAGCGCTTCCAGCCTGTCTCCCCAATGTAGGATGTGTCACAGTCTAGACAGTTCACTTTATACACAACACCGCACTGGGACTCTGGGGGGGTGTAATCTTTAGGTTTAGAAATGAAGTCACATAGTTTATGGTGGGGTTTGAAAGCTGCGCGGATATTCAAAGGGGCGAGGGCCCTGCGAATGGACTCAAAAGCACCTCTCAAATAGGGTATTGTTGCCTGCCCTGTCCTAAGTTGTCCATTATCCTGACTTCTTTGTCCCATCTGTTTGTGCGTGTTATCAATAAAACGTTTCGGATAATTCCGCTTCATCAGCAGGTCAACAATAACAGCATCCTCAGAAGCGCGCAAGCCGCCTCGGTGGCTCCGAGGCGAGAGCGCTGGCCTACGGATCCCCATGTGGCAGAGGCTTATTGCGGAGCAGGCGCCGTGTAACCGAGCTTTCAGTTGCACGTCAAAAGATCCCCAGGTAGTCCAAATTAATCCTCAGTCCTCCGCTGGGGCGTGCCAGATGCCCGTCGTTGGTTTAGCACGTAAATCCCCCAAATTTGACTTTTTTCTCAGAAGCGCGCAATTGAGGATTAGAAGAAATGCGTTCGGACCGGTGTAGTAGGTTTTTTACGACAGCCCTTTTATGTTCGACAGAATGATGCGAGTTAAAGCTTAAGAGGTTGCCTGTATCACAGCTTTGCGGTACACTGTTGTATATAAGCGACCGGTACTATTTCGGAACACATTAACATACAGAAAAGGCTTTGCACCGTTCTGTTCAACTTCATGTGTGAATTGGATTGATGATTCAATGCTGTTTAAAGCTAAATGAAAGTCACAAAAGGGACATGGCAAAGGCCACGCATGCGACAAGAGCGAAGACGGAACTCGTAGACCATTGTTGGAATACGGGACACAGTTTCGACTTTTGAGAATGCGTCCACTCTGGCGCTTGAACAAAGGTGGGGTCCAAGCAGGTTCGTAGAATCATGGTTCATCCGAAATGACTCATCAGCTTGTAACTCCAGCTGCGGCCCCCTCCTCAATGTGTATGCGGACTTGCTTAAATAGGACTGTTGAAGTTTCTTTCGCTCATTCCTGCTTCAAGGTTTCACCGACGATGTTTCCCACATGGGAGACGAAACGTTTGATTAAATTGTTAATCTTCTTGAGTAAGTCGGTGCAGTTTTTTTATCATTATGATTCCCGGCTTTTGGAATATTTTTGCAGCACATTTAATGAAGAAATTGATGCCGATAAACACCTGCCAAGGTTGACTAAAAATAGACAGAAACATACAATCTATAGTTATGATTGCACTAAGCGGTTGCTATGTGGATGTTTTTTTATGTTCGACAGCTCAGCAAAGTCTGTGGATCTGGTTATGCTTCCTGTACGAGACAGATCACGAAGCGGTTGCTGACTGACCAGTTGGGGCGAAAATGTTTGTGGGAAGGACGCAAGAGAAAGTTGACATTCAGGAACCTTCACCTTGCTGAGTGCATCATAAGTAAGTAAT
Organism: Ixodes scapularis; assembly: GCF_016920785.2. Taxonomy (NCBI): domain Eukaryota; kingdom Metazoa; phylum Arthropoda; class Arachnida; order Ixodida; family Ixodidae; genus Ixodes; species Ixodes scapularis. Next base: position 77,079,125 of record NW_024609881.1, on the reverse strand, counting down.
CTCTGGAACAGTAGTGCAGATCGCTTCACATGGAACCAGATTTATGGAATTGTTGGTGTCATACTTCTGTTGCTTTCTTTTATCAGATGCAGTGCAGAGCTGCCATAAATGTGAAGACTTCAAGGTAGAAACCATGGTCACGGATTAACTTCGCCACGCACCTGCCTGACATCAGTCATCTCAAATGGTAAGCTGGTCTTATTAAGCTGATGTTAGCACAAAAATCAAACTTTTCTAGAACAGTAAGTATGGTGTGCAATTTCTTCAAAGCATAATTTCTATATGAGAGTATTTGAATGCTTTAAATACACCTTTTTTGGTGTAATTTGAGAGCAAATACTACAGGTGTGAACAGTATTGAATAATTTTAAATTAAAAAAATTTTGTTTGGAGTGTTTCTCTAAGAGGAAAAATTTCATTATGTAATAGTACCTTATTATGGATTAAAGAGAATGCATAGACAACGAATTTTAAAAACACTGATATTTGATGTAAATCTAACAAACAAAAGTTGGCAATACAGTACACACATCCAGCATGAATGTGCTTTAAAAACAAGGCATAAAATACTTGTGATTTATTTACATCAGTTCCAATTCTTGCATATTTGAGTCACTTCACTTTGAACTTCACTGTTTTATTAGTTTTGTTTCATAGAATGGTAAACCACTGCTCACATATCTTTAACGTAACATTTTTTCGTTGCTTTTCAGGAACATTCTGCACCACAGGAGATAGAGATGTGAACTGCCTTAAGTGGGCCTTGAATGTGCTGAGCTTTTTATTATGTTTATCAGACATTTTTTTTAAGCAAAGTATCCTGCATTGTTCAGTAAGTATACTTTATTTTGAAAACCTCATGCTGTCTATGCAGCATTGTTCAAAAATTATACTTTATTTTAAAAGCATCAAGCACTGCTCGTCTGTCTAACAGTAACAATAAAGAGTTAATGGTGATTTGTTTGGCACTGCAACTTTTTCTACAGAACGGATCTGCATGCCTGACAGGCTGGGCAGGAATTTAGTGCGCTACTCACGTTCAGAGTTACGCTGCAAGACTGCAGCGGCATCTTTTGCCATGCAGTCGGTGCTACAGCTCTCATAAAATTCCGGTGTCCTCGTCACTAGAGCATATGACTACTGAAGCCTTAGACTTCAGTAGTCAATTCCTCAGGGCCGTTCGTCATAGCTTATGACAATGTTTGTGTCCCGTATTTCAGTTCTCTCGCATGTGGCGAGGTCCACCTCACTAAAACGAGTCAGCATCAGTAGTGTCGCCTTCCTTGTCAGTGTCGTCTGTACTGATCCTGTGGTAAAGCTTCTGAGCTTGATGGTGAAAAAAAAACTTCAATATAAAGAATGTCTGCTGCGGGCCTGATTGCTACATTATACATCTGTAATGCGCCATTTGGGTATACATTGAGAGCATGCACGGGCCATACAGCAAATCTGCCCTCTGAGCTCTTGTTTTGTAAAGAATTCGACTCTTATCCGTTTAAATTTTTCTGTAGGACAGTTTACACGCTATATGCTAGCATAAAATGAAGGCTGCTTAGGCACTTCCTTGCCCTCCTGGCATAGGGCTGGTCCCTATACCAGGAAAGGTAATATTTCTGAGGTATGTACATGGTACATCCACAGGATCAGGCTGAACATCCTACAATGGTCCTGAATGTCCAGCTGCATCAACCAGATTGTGTTAGTGGTACGTTTTCTGGGAAACCATTTTGCACTGCACAGTAGATACTTTCAATGTTGGATGAATCATAGCAGATATCCACTGGATATGTTAAATGTCCGAACAACACATCTTTCGGATGTTTAATAGACGGTTGCTGGTTGACTGGGTACCATCAAACCAATGTGCACCGGGGCACCTGTTGTCAATTACCGCTCATTGGTTTTCGCCCCCTAAACGCCATCAACCCAATGTGCACAGGGGTGCCTGTCGTCAATTGCCGCTTATTGGTTTTCGCCCCATAAATACCATCAATCCAATGTGCACAGGGGGGCCCGTTGCCAATAGCCGCTCATTAGTTTTTGCCCCATAAATACCATCAACCCAATGTGCACAGGAGCACCTGTTGCCAATTGCTGCTCATTGGTTTTTGCCCCATAAATACCCTCAATGCAATGTGCACTGGGGTACCTGTTGCCAATTGCTGCTCATTGGTTTTTGTTTCATAAATGCAATCAGCCCAATGTGAATTCCCTAAAGGATTACCAATTCAGCCCAATGTGAATTCCCTAAAGGATTACCAATTGGTGCACATAGGTTTTTGTTTCATAAATGCATATTGCTCAATGTGTCTGGACCTACAGTTGCACATTGGTTCAATGTGAATTTTGGCCTCATTTCACATCGTCCATTTCCAGCAGGGAAGAGACCGGCCAATCTGACACAGTTTTTCCTATTTTTTTTATTTGCACGCAGTTAACAGCGCAATTGGACCCTGTGAGTCTTTTTATCTAGCATAGTATAACACGACAACTGGCATACCAAAATCTGCTCAACTGCGCTTGAAAGTTCCAAGATGACGCGATTTTAAACAGTTTGCACGCCAGCCGGACGCTAGCTACAGCCCACTCGGCGGAGCGGACGATACGCGGGGTGAGAGGGGGAGTGCATTTTTTTTCTCTTTTATTCTCTCTGGTATGACCCTAATGGAACAGTGAGCATTCTACCTCAGGGAGGCGGTCAAATGAACCATAGTCGTTGATAAACTAGGAATTCGTTAGCGAGCTCCGTCTCTACCACGCGCTTCTTGCCCTTCGCCGGGCGCTGGCTGCACGTGTGACAAAGTGCTATAAAAGGCAAAAAGCTAACGCTGAAGGCGTAGCATTCAGTAGCATCTACTGAATAGACCACTTCCAAAAATCCCTGCACGCACTACTGCGCGCGTTACATTATGGAACCTCTTGGGCCGTGGAGAGGAGTAGCATGGTTTCAATTTGGATTGCTCCATTGACGAAGTAGTGCATCTCAGCGTTGTATGAAAATAAAATCCGCGCTCTCTCGCAACGCACCCATTCATCTTCGTGAGAGCCCCTTTTGAAACGGGCACGTCCAGCGGCTCAAGGACTTTGCCTATGTGGAGTGCAATTTTGCCTGCTTTTTTCGCACAGGGGTTGCGATGATGTCAGAAAGTCCAATGGACTTCTTCCAAAACCGACGCGCCCCATCGCGGCGAAATACCACGCAGTGCTCCCTGGGAACTAATTGACCACTCAGTTTCGGTTTCGACTGAGCAGCTCCATCTCATGCTATCGCGCCACGACCGAACGCTCTGCTTGCGTTTTCGATTATCTGACTTTTCACGAACGTACGATACACTCATTCTCGAGCGATACAAAACAAAAACTGGGGCACTTTCCTTGGTTCCCGAAACACCGGATATTAGGAGTGCGTAGGCAAACGTAGTAAGACGTGGCTTAGTCATTTCACCTTTGAGTTTAATTTCAATAGTCCCGTCTAGTACCAGTGAACTACAACTGAAATTTGGTCACCTGGAGCCTTACACGTATTTTGTTTGCCAAACGACCGCTTCTTGTAACTTCATTGGGCGAAAAGGAAGCCGCATTGTCACAGGAGTATCAAAGTTGAGCCCAGCGTTGATGCATGAACTTTTAAGGAAACGCAATAAATTCGACCTCACTACTGCACCAAAGTTACTATGATGTCTTCCTCGCGTCATCATATATCTCCCACTCAAATTTTATGCCGATGGAAGATTAAGTTTTCGCAAACGCTGAGATCGGCTAGCTACGACAGAGGCCCTAACAAGCGTCCCCTACTCCTCGCTAAGCCTTTTTGGACGAGCTTTTACTGACGCCTAAGATCTGTGCCTGAACGGTGTGTCTGAAATTATCTCGGCATGCTCAGGCAGGATGAAAGCAAACACATAACAAATATTATGGCCATTAGCAACCGTCAAATGCACCTTGAATAATTTCGTTCGTTTGGCACACCGCATAGGGGTTCATGCCTGTCCGGCGTACTTCTGAGGAACGGTGCAACATTTTTCACACAAGTGCACGACTTTTGCTTTCTTAAAACGGTTTGTATGTGCGAATGTGCCTATATGATTGGCAGGATAACGTTATGCGCATACGCGATGTTGAATGTTAGTAAAATGCAAGCGGGCGGGGACTTCTCTTCGTGCAGTGCTGCGGGGCAGTACAGATAGGAGATGCGAAGTTGTTATAATTTAGCTTTTCAATGGCGCCTCCGAGTTTTGCCTCGCGTACTCAGGCGTATTAGGAAAACAGTAATTGCAAAAAGTAATATTTCGTCTATGGACGCACGAAACAATTAAACTTTCTGATCATCAACACTAATGTAAAGGCGCGAGCTCGATGCACGCATACTTATTGTTATAATGGAGTTAAATGCAAAGATGCAAGCGAGCTGGACAAGAATGACGAAAATAATCCCTGGGGAAGGGGAACAAGAGGGACAAAGGACAAACGTAAATCTTCAAACACAGCTAGGCGATTGGTGAGCGACCGAAAAAATCCGCCTGGTCCGGGTATCGAACCCGGGACCTCTCCATTACAGGTGGAGGAGCGCTCTACCAACTGAGCTAACCAGGGGTTAGACGTCAGTAGAGCAAACGGGCTTTATCAGCTGCCACCGGTCTAACACCAACAAGGGTGTTAGCTTGCAAATATAAGGTTATAATTTTAATGCAATTAAATGCAAAGGTGCAAGCGAGCTGGACAAGAATGACGAAAATAATCCCTGGAGAAGGGGAACAAGAGGGACAAAAGACAAACATAAATTTCCAAACACAGCTAGGCGACTGGTGAGCGACCGATAAAATCCGCCTGGTCCGGGTATCGAACCCGGGACCTCTCCATTACAGGTGAAGCGCTCTACCAACTGAGCTAACCACGGGTTAGACGTCAGTAGAGCAAACGGGCTTTATCAGCTGCCACCAGTCTAATCCCCTTCTCCAGGGATTATTTTCGTCATTATTGTGCAGCTCGCTTGCACCTTTGCATTTAATTGCATTATAATTATAACCTTAAATTTGCAAGCTTCACCCTTGTTGGTGTTAGACTGGTGGCAGCTGATAAAACCCGTTTGCTCTACTGACGTGAAACCCCTGGATAGCTCAGTTGGTAGAGCGCTCCACTTGTAATGGAGAGGTCCCGGGTTCGATACTCGGACCAGGTTGTTTTTTTCGGTCGCTCACCAGTCGCCTAGCTGTGTTTGGAGATTTATGTTTGCCCTTTGTCCCTCTTGTTCCCCTTCTCCAGGGATTATTTTCGTCATACTTATTGGCTGCTACAGCTTGTTGATTCGTGCACAAGCAAGATCCCCGAGCTTCGCAGCGTCGACATTCCCAGCACTGGCTCGTCCACCATACCTCGAATCGCTAACAGAAAGGCTCAAATACAAAAATACAACAAGCATGTGTTAAGACAAGCGATACGTCTCGGGCTTGTGCTAAAGCTTGTAGATCTGGCCCTTTAGGTTAGTTTAGATGCCACAAATGACGCTCTCGGGACCAGAAAACATGAGATAACGGCTGTAATAGTCCACGCTCTGTGTGTAATCTCTTCTCGACGTGTCGATCGAAACCGAAACCATGCTACTCTCCTCCCGGCCCTGGCCAACTATACTTCGTCTCACCCTACGATGGACTAAAGGCAGAAGCTACGGACCGCCAGATCCAATCACGAGCCACTTACAAGTTGCGCGGTATTTCGCTTCGATGCGCGTATCGGCACCCGCGTCTCGAATCACTAATGGGGAGGGGCGGACGCTAGTTTGGATTGAATAGCACTGAGTGACTCAACAATTTTACATTGGAAAGAAATCTATGTCATACAGGCTCTTTGCAGTGTCGAAGCTATAAAAGTGATGCAGCGCTTTTGGACACGGAGGATCATTCGTCCACCCCTATCCAATGTTAAGCGTGTCATATTTTAACTTGCAACGTGATTGGACCTTGCGGCCCGTGGCTTTGGCCTCTAGTCCATCGTAGGATGATACGAAGTATAGTCGCCAGAGTGCAACGCGCGCCGTGTTGCATGCAGGGCTTAATGGAAGTAGTCTATTGGCTAATTGAAAAAAAAAAATGGGTATACCTTACGGCATTTAGCATTGAGGTCTATCCAATATCCATTTAATCAAAGCCAATCGGCTTTGATTGCGGCGACGTCGTTCTGACGTCACCGCAACTCGTGCGCTTTCGACATAGTGCAGCATGACCCTCCCGGCTCATTTAGGAAGCATATTGAGCAGAAGATGAAACAGGATGGCCGGCCAAGCATACTTCCTCCATGTGCCTTCGTAGTACTCTTTACACGCGCACAAACTCTGATATGTCAAAAACACCCCCCCCCCCCCCCCCCCTCTAAGAAAAGAAAAGAAAGGAAAACGCGTTTTAGCATTTTATTTGTATTGGTAGGCAACACGTAGAGCATTACAAATGTAAGAAAAGTTAAACATTCATAAATGCAAGCCCTATATTTGCCTGTGACGGGATACCCGAGATGCTTTGCACAGCGCTATGCCGCTAGAATTGCTTTGATTTTGCAAGTGGTCTATTCTTAACGGATAACTATAGCGGGTGTGGAAGTAGTTGGTGAATGCCTGTACAGCTATAGTGTTAGGCGAGGCCCATCGCGTACTCAATAAATATGTGCCGGGGTCAAAAGGACAAAAAACCTACGGAGCGTGTACCGAACTCGGTAACATGTCAACACGCGTGTAATTTTAGGGTAAAAAAAAGAACTCGGAGAGCAATTTAGAGTATATCTAGGGTGTGTTTCGATCAAGTGTTGCCACACAGGACGGTTCCCCCAGATAATAAAACTTGTAATGGTAGCAATTTCGTTTTTCGCCAATGGGCTTAAATAAAAAAAAAAAAAAAAGAAAAATTACCGCAATTACATGGCTTACACCGACGTCACATTTTGATGGCCTTGCTGCTGCGCGTGTACACGCGCGGGCAATATGAGCAGAAACATTCGATCTGAACTCTTGCTACACTCACAGTTCTTACAAGCTCCATTTTCTCTCGAACTGTCAAAGAGCTCAAAGGTGAAAACCTAAGCTTCGCGTTCCATATGCACGTTTGGAGCAAAGATTCTATCTAATAAAACCTGCTCAGGTAAGCCAAAGAAGCGCGGAGGGCTAGCTGCATGAGCTCGCATTGCCTGCGGTAGACATTACATGCCATCGAACTTGTTTCCCTCGGTTAGAACGATGACCACCAGCAGGGGATGTGGTAATGTCGCGTGCAAGCCATGTGTATACATGGCTTGCACATGATTGTGAGCGCACCATGCTGGTGCTCATTCCTGTACTCAGTCTTGTACACGCTACTCTAAAAAGATAACCGATTACAATTAAAATTACTCTTAGTTAAAAACGTATTCAGTTCGGTTACATGATTACTTAGGAAGAAACGTGATTGGTCGTTTTCTGAAACAGTAACCGTTACTTTTCCGATTACTTCGGATTTTCGAAACGCCAGTATTTTCTGTCTGTCTGAAAACGTGTCTTCCGTACTGTAGATTCTTAAATTCGACTTAGGCTAGGTGGCGCAAGCTACCACCAATTACAAAGGGTATAGCCATTAACATCTATCCATCTATCTAATCGATATTATAAACTACATGTTTTCTGAACCCTGCAAGGACTTTTTTACTGTTTTTTAATTTTCACCGAACCTGAGCGCACTGAACGTAGTAACTTAATGAAAATTTTCTTTCCTAAAATTTCGCTTTATTTTATAAGTTATAGGCAAATCAAAATTACAAAAACAAGCAAAAAATAACCCCCTTCTTGACGTCCTGGGTTCCTTGGATGGCCGTGAACTAGACGAGGGGTAGTGAGCTCAGCGAGCGGTCACGGCTGCCGCGCTCCGTGTCGACGGCTCGAGAGGGCGCCACTAAACCATGTTTTGGATAGGCTGTTTGAAGCGGGCAGCCAGAGCGGCTCGCATCGTATTTGCTGCGCGATTAAACACTGATTCGGCATGACACTTCATTGGCCACAAACGACAGCAAACACGGGGTAAAGATTAGTTCAGAACGGGAGCCACTTCGCGCTACCATACCGGCAAAAAGGCGAAACCGCAAGCCAAAGGTGCTCGCCGAAGGCCTTGGGAACACTCGAAACCGGTCTGATCCTCCAGTTCGTACGACCGATCCAAAATAGTGAACAAAAACTACTTTTATAAATAACTGAAACGGTTCGGTGCCACTTAATATTTTGTATTTCGACCAAAAAGAATCTTTTAGCGGCTCTGACCAGTAGTAAGCCCAGGACCAAATACCTCACATTTCGAGCGCTTTCGGTACCGTGGGTTGCCCCTGTAGGTGGAGGAGGTTTCCGCGTCGTCCGGTTAAAATATGACGCACTGATATTTAGTTACTCTCTCCGTGCCCACTGGCTTGCCCGAACTTCGAGGGACGTGGAAACCGCAAAAAAGGTAGACGCTTAAATATGGTTGCAGGGCCCCTTTAATCCACCAATTTCAGCAAACTGTCGGAGACTTGGTTCGAGGATTCCTTGGCAGGAAGCTTGTACAAACAAAGGGGGACGTGTGGAAGGGGAGGGAAGAAATGGTAATGGTGAAAAGTATTACTTTCGAAGGTAATCTGATTATTGTTGCGATTAGTTTCTAATGAATTTATTCAAATAGCAACAAGATTACTAAAATAGTTAGGGGTTTCAAGTAATTTGATTAGTTCTGATGAGTACCGTTAAGTCTGCTTGTCCTTGCAAAAAAACAAAACAAATACCGGGGTCTTAGTTGCAAGGCCACCACAATGACTAGTGATGGACGTTTGCGCAAGCCATATATATATATGTTCGCGTTCAAGCGGTATATATTTCTAGGGTGGCCAAACAATGGAATTTTATTATGCCAGCGAATAGTGCGTGCTGTCTCTTCATTTTGTGTTGCAGCTATAGCGTTGGCCGTTAGGTGGGACTAACCAGAAGAAAGACTAACCAGACTTGCATTTAAAAAAAATATATATAATTAACTATAATTTGCTTTGTGCCATCCAGCAGTTGCAAGATGTACTTTTATTAATGTATTTTTTTCCCCAGGAAGTAACACCATTCTCGTTGTCGGCGGGAGGACCGACATTGCGTAATGGACCGGCGGGCGGATTAGCCTACGGATGAGTAGGGAAACTTCGTGGACCCAGTCTTTAGGTCTTTCTCTTTCCTCGTACATTTCTTAACAGATGCGTATGACGTCGTTGAGACGGTGTTTTTCGCCACAAAGGCTCGTTTTAGTCCCACGTTTTTATGTCCAGCATACAATGGAGCTCTAATGGAGCCGGGCCCTGTGCGACGCGGTCTGTTTAACTATAGCATAACTATAGACCCTTTCAGGCAACATTTCATGGGCGCTGCCATCTTGGCGTCACGTGACCCTGCCGCCATAGCCGCCCTTCAGTTTCTCACCGTTCCTCCGCGCTGTGTGCTGCACCGGCCCCTACCGGAGCTTTGTTTTCGCGTTCTTTTACGTTCCGCGTTGAAATCGTGTATTTAATTTAGGTCTTTTCGATATTTCGGGCTTTCATTTAATCATTTGATATCTATATTTCAACATATCTCTTGTATTTTCTTATTTATGAAATGGAATCGGACAGCGAACGGATCGACGATACACGACTTCAGAGACCATGTAAGTTCAACCGATTATAACGTTTTTCTCGCTGATAAAGGCAGTCAACACCATTTGCGACATATGCAAATTTCAACTGACGCAGTAAGGCTATCCAGTCGTGCTTCTCGATGCATGTGCGCGCTTGTTTCCGTAAAGCCAACCCGCATGTAAGCGATTTAGCGTGCGACGAGACGAGCGACGGCGACAACGACGAGAGTCAGCGACGAAGATTTCTCACTGTCGCCTGTTGCATCGCTCGGTTTTTTGGGTTTTTAGAAAACGTCGCTCATCGTCTTGGTCGCTTGCTCCCGTCGCTTCCATGCGGTTTGCCTCGTCGCGCGACTGCCCGAGCGACAGCGAGGGGGTCACCGTCGCTTGTCTCGTTGCTCGCCGAATCGCTTGCACGCGGTTTATACTTAATATCGAGGCGCCAATGGTTCATTGCTGTGTGCATGGAAATTAATTGAGTATAAACCGCATGTAAGCGATTTGGCGAGCGACCAGATAAGCGACGGCGACCCGCTTTGCTGTCGCTCAATCAATCGCGCGACGAGGCAAACCGCATGGAAGTGACGGAGCAAGCGACCAAGACGGTGAGCGACGTTTTCTAAAAACCCCAAAAAACGAGCGATGCAACAGGCGACAGTATTTGTAAATAAAAAAAATCTCCGTCGCTCGTCTCGTCGCACGCTAAATCGCTGACATGCGGGTCGGCTTTACGGAAACGAGCGCGCACATGCAGCGAGAAGCACGACTGTGATAGCCTTACTGCGTCAGTTGCAATTTGCATATGTCGCAATAGTGTTGACTGCCCTTTATTAGCGACAAAAACGTAAGAATGGGATGAACTTACATGGTCATTGAAGCCTCATAAGTATCGTCGACCCATTCGCTGTCCGATTCCATTCCATAAATAAGAAAATACAAGAGCTATGTCGAAATATAAATATCAAATGATTAGATGAAAGTTCTAAATAGCGAAAAGACCCAAAGAAAGTGCAAGATTTCAACGCGGAACGTAAATGAACACGAAAACGAAGCTCCGGTAGTGGCCTGTGCAGCACACAACGCGGAGGAACGGCGAGAAACTGAAGGTCGGCTATGGCGGCCCGGAAAGCGCGCGAAGGGCGCGCCGACTGGTGGCTGCCCGAGTAACTGACTCGCTGAAAGCGGCGGGCTTCTAGAATGGCGCCAAGAACCTGCTGACGCCACCTCCGGACTCGCTACCGAGCAGCGCGTTCGAAAACTACGAAATTCTACGTCAATAAGCCGTCCACCGTTCTGCCGGTCACACCTTTCTTTCTTTTTTCTATGGGTCGAGAAACTGAGAGAGAGTAGGAGAAGAGTGTGCGCGGAGACATCAGAACGCCGAGCTCTCGTTAGAAGGATTAGTGGGTACACCTAAAGCCGCGTTCAAACACTCTTGCGACCTACTACGACCGACTTCCAGACGAGCGGTTTTTAAGCCTCTTCTGACGGATTTAAGGGCGACTGTAGAAAGTCAGGCAACACGCACTGGTCACGGAACTGGGCGGAGCCGATCAGAACCGTCGGAATGATGCATTGCAAGCTCGGTCAGAAGCATGCGTATCAGATTATTGTTTGCGGCGAGCCAGAGCAGCGATCGGACGTTGGATCGGACGTCGGATCGCACGGTTTCGTCGTACATATGTTTCGCGCTTTAAGGCCCGTTCACACTCTTGCGATCGAGTAAGACCAAAAGAGACCAAACCGGTTTTTAAGCCTTTTGCGACGTCTGCACTCGTCGAACACGTTCCAAGACGAAAGTCAAACACCGCGTTTTATCGCTTTCGACGACAGCAGTTGAGACAACGGCCGCTAGCTTTAACCAACGTTATTAGATAAGCTCAGTTACCAAACTGCTCATAGACCAGGGTGTAAGATAGACAGGTGGGGAAACGGCCCATAGAAACCTACCGCAGCGCCGTGACCGGATTGTGTACTCGTCTGCTTGCGGGTGGCTTGCGGGTACCCCCGATTTGCGACAGATGGCGCTGCGGCGAGAAGAAAAAAATTGGAATCGAATTTGCATGGAACTCTATGGGAGAGTGCGCAAAATAAACTGAGTGCACGACAGTCCTCCATTGAAAATCCACGAGAAACCTCCTCCGTCAGTTAAACCGGTCGCCAGCGTTCGTCCACCTAAAGTGAGGGTTCGCGGTGCTCTACATAGATGGCGCCACAGAAAAAGAGAAAACCGAGGGGGACACAATCCGGTCGCTCATTTGGCTCTCGTTTCACCACCTGTCTATCTTACACCCTGTCATAGACGCTGTTTGCACGAGCAGTACCCCCTCCCCCCTCACTCACCACGACTCGCCTCCCGTCGTTTGACGCGCCGGACGGCTGCTATGGGAACTGTACTGTATTTTATGGAATACGTGCGTTTCGAAGCGCAGCGTCTAGATGGCCTTCCACCATACTCTATGGAACACCTAGTTTCGAAAAGAAAATCTAGATGGCGCTTCAACCGACGGGTGGCGAACGGAAGTGAGTGCGGGAAAGGGGGGGGGGGGGGGGGGGGTGCCCCCCTCCGCGGGAGTTCCACAACTGAGGTAATATACAGTGCAGTCCACTTATAACGATATTGAGAAAACCGCAAAATCCAATCGTTATAGCCGATTATCGTTATATCTGGATCAAATCAAATCTAAAAAAATAGCGATCAAATCTAAAAAATTTGATCGCTATAAGCGATATATCGTTATATCTGAAAAATAGCGATCAAATCTAAAAAATTTGATCGCTATAAGCGATATATCGTTATATCTGGTATCGTTATAAGTGGATTACACTGTAGTAACGTTGGCTTTAATCACGACCTACTTTAACGCAGCGTTTTGTCTAACGTCACAAAAAAGTGGAACGTCCGATTAGCTCCATTGTTTCAAAATAACCGCCCCCTAAAAAAAAAAAAAAAAAAAAAAAAAAAAAAGAGGCGAAAAAGTTATATTTCTTTAGAATGGAAAGGCGGGCTAGCGGGGGGGGGGGGGGGGGGGGGGGGGGGGTACAATGTTCAGATGCCTGAATTAAAGAACAAGAGAACATGACCTTTCAAGTTTTGTGTTTCTCAGTTGATAGTAGCGCTTTGTTTGTGTTGCCTTTGTGGTCCCGTTGTCTGGCTTTTTTTATTTTCGTAGATGTATTTCGCATTCCTGCAAAATGCATTTCGGGGAATGGATATATTTCATTTTTTTGCCTCAAAACGACACTAAGCGGGGAAATCTCGAGCTGTGATTGGTGTCCGAGAAAAGAAGTTGCGCTACCTCTCCAGCCCCTTCCGGGATTGCCACTGGGCGCGTTAAGTAGCGCCTCCCTTGCCCCCGAACGGAGTGACTCGAGTGGGAGTCATCGGAGCGCCTACTGAACGGCAAAAAAACGCCGCGGCTCCAAACCTGCCTCTACGCAATTTCCGCGTCCTTCCCTGTGCCAGCCGGTCTCCAAATAACCTGGAAGCAGACGATGGCGAGCACGATCGCTTTTATTTGACGCCGGTATTGAAGAAGTCTTGACAAGGTCTTTGAAGAAAAAGCGAGTGACTGTACACATTAGCGCTGCTGTTCGAAGCGATGCAACGCGATCGAGCCCTTAGCTTGGCAGTGCAAAGGCAGCTACTGCTATAAAAACCAACAAAAACGTCGTCAGCACACGCAAAATATAGAGCTCGGCGAATCTACGCCGCAGGTTGCGATACGTTTATACGGCCGTACGTTTGTTCTGCCCCCCGTAACGAACTTTCTATAAAATGTATTCGTATACACACGGGAAGTTCGGCCGCGCTCGGCGATCGAGGTTTTGTCGGCCGAAGCGAGCGTCAGCCAACGTGCACCCCGATTTAGCTACGCAAACAAAACATCAATCGGGATCATGCTCTGCGTGAGTGTTCAACCAGCTACCGAATTCGCGTTCATACCCTGCCTTGCTCTGTTCAGCGCGGAGAGGACTATCGTCGATATTCACCGAGTTTCCGTGCAACGGCGATCAAGACACGGCGTCAAATGAACGTTTACGTTGTTTATTAGCATATTCAAACGAAACAAAATACGGTCCAATGCATTTCCCTAAGGAGCCTTACCTGAAAAAGAAATTCGAACACGTTATTCGTCTTACCTTGAGCACTTTTCATTAGCAAAAGCGAGCAAACCGCACACCCGCGACAGAATTGGACAGAACCGAAGCAGCTTATCCCGCCATTTTGTTTGTTTTTTTCCTCTTTTATTGCCGGAAATAATCACCAGTCAGGAAATGACGTCATCTTTAGCTCCTTTGACTCTACGTGCACCGTCTCCGGACTCGGTGCTTCGGAGCTTGACTCCGAAGCCCCGGAGTTACGTGCACCGGAAGTTACTTTTGGCCGTCCAGTGGAAGGAGTCAGTGACTCCTTGACTCCGGGCCGCTACTGAACGCGCCCACTGCGTGACGAGGACCTGTGCACGCGCAAAACTCTTCTTGAAGAAGGTCTGTTAATCACTGAGGAGTTTTTCTTTTTTTGTGATACCAACTTTAATGTCTGCTTGCAAGCCGGCATTTTCTCGTTGGAATTGCAGAAATCAGCGCCCAGTGCAGCGCACAAGAGGGCATTATTCTGAATTTCCGCGCTCAAGGAACGAGCTTGGAATGAATGATAATTGAGCAAAGTCGTGTTTTGATATCTGTTTGTCAGAAACTCTCGCCTTAGAACCCGATGCAACCGTGACGTACACACTTTTCAAAAGTCCATCGGGCAACACTGGCCACCGCCATTGCTTGGACACGAAGCGCATGATTGGATCCGAGTCATCGTCGAACGATGACGTCAGCGCTCGTGTCCAATGCGAGCTGAGCCGAGTTCACGCCGAACGCCGACACAGCCCTCGTGTCCAATGAATGCCCCAAGTGCGTAATCAAAAGATGGCGGACAGGCGTTCACATGGGCTTTTGAAAAGGGTCTTTTGAGGTAATGAAACTCGCACATCACCTCAATTCGCTTCGAGACCCAGATTGAGTTTAGGGGAAACGTGCTCTTGGTTATCCATGGTTCTCTAAAAGACGCGTGGTGATTCTATTTGTCCACGAGGTCGCTGCTTTGAAGCGTTCTTCTGCAGGACGAGCGTTGGCACTAGAAATGCATGTCTCAAAGAAGTAGCCGCCGAAATGAAAAAGGTAGACCGGCGGGCAACGGATGAGAGGAGAGCCACGTGACGGGCGCTGCGCTGCGACGAGACGCCGAAACACTTCTCCCGAGCGATGGAATGTGCGCTCGTGCTCCTCGCGTTCCTCGCGCTACCACTTCTTTTCTCGTCGGGTTTGAAAATCATGTTTCGGGTCCTCGCCGCTGCAAAAGGTGTGTTTTGACGTCCAGGTTCTTCGAGAAATGCTCTGTATCCTTGAGCTCCAAATCTGCGACCGACCACTCTATGGCTCCGTCGTCGAACTGCCAGGCTTTGTGAATATTAGCGCCTAGATGTTTCGGTGGCGCCCTCTTATGGTTTCCATTCGTGACGTCACGACTGGGATTTGCCTCGCCGTGACGTCACCAGTCGTTATCCTGGCTACTTACAATCAGGTGCGACGACGAGTTTGGTGGTGTGTTTAAAAAAGCACAGTGGAAGCTAGGAGCCATCGCGATCCGAGACTAACACCGTCAAAGTTGACAATCTGACAATGCTCACATGCCCATGGTTTGGCCAATCGTGGAAAGCTGAGCGCAGCGACGCTTTTGGTCGCGCACATCGCTAACCGCTCATTCACACTGGAAGCGGATCCGCGTTCGCAAAGCGGTTGCGAACGCGGTTGTATGAAGATCCAGTACAATTGCACGTGCACTCGATGACATCAAGTGCGCGTGCAATTGTACTGGATCTTTATACAACCGCGTTCGCAACCGCTTTTCGAACGCGGATCCGCTTCCAGTGTGAATGAGCGGTTATAGAGGTTGCTATGCTCAAAGCCATGGAGCTGGGGCTAGCTCGCGCTTGTAGCTTTGGCTTTGATAACGGCACGGGCAAGAATACAGAGCACGAGCTCTCAGCAGTTGCTTCCAGTCCGCGAACGCTGCATCAGCGCCTCCCGTGGCATCGACTTCGTTTCCGTATATCATGCGTTTTTGCTCCCAGTAAGTGTAAAACAAAGCGTGTAGTTCTGCTTTTCCCCGCATGAGCGGTGACAATCGAGTCTCGAGGCGAATAGTGGCGCGCAGCCGACAGCCACCGCAGACCCATCGTAGCGCGCGTGCAAAACGACGGCGCGTCTTCGGCATGCATGTCACGCTCAACCAACAGTGGCATGGGCGTTTCAACCCATGGCTTTTGAATGTGGGATGCGCCATTAGCCCAAATTGGCAACTCGACGTCAGCTTCTAATGCGGGCAGAATCTGAGGGCAGGAGAAGACGAGTTAGCACGGGCACTTCAGAGCACCGAGCTCTGGTTGGAATGATTAGTGGGTAGACCTAAAGCTAGCTGCCTTCGTCTCCACTGCATTCGTCAAATCCGTCGGAAGGTAGAACGCCGGCGTCCGGTGTTTGTTATTCGCCTTTGAACGCGTTCGGCGGGTGGAGTGAACACAAAAAGACAGCTAGCTTTGGACCTACCCTCTAATCATTCCAACCAGAGCTCCGGTGTTCGCTCTCCTCTCCTCTTCTACCTCACTTTCTTCCCGCATGACGACAAGAAAGCCAAGCTTAGCTAAGTTTAGCTAGACAGGAGGTACCATCTAATGCGAAATTTTCGCAACTCTGAGACGGCCTACGACCGCGATCATTGGACCCAACCTCGAACTCCTATGTTCGAGGTTGGGTCCGCTCCTAGGTGGCATATAGCCCTTCCAAAGCTGCTCTTCTTGCGCACCAGCCGCGCTGACTATAGACGCTTTCAGCGAGTCAGTTACTCGAGCTGCCACCAGTCGGCGCGCCCTTCGCGCGCTTTCCGGGCCGCCATAGCCGACCTTCATTTTTGCGCCGTTGCTCCGCATTGTGTGCTGCACAGGCCACTACCGGAGCTTCGTTTTTGTGTTCTTTTGCGTTTCGCGTTGAAATCTTGTATTTTCTTTAGGTCTTTTCGATATTTAGGACTTTCATTTAATCATTCGATATTTATATTTCGACATAGCTCTTGTATTTTCTTATTTATGGAATGGAATCGGACAGCGAATGGGTCGACGATACAAGATTATGAGGCTTCAATGGCCATGTAAGTTCATGCCATTCTTACGTTTTTGTCGCTAATAAAGGGCGGTAACACTATTGCGACATATGTAAATTGCAACTGACGCAGTAAGGCTATCACAGTCGTGCTTCTCGCTGCATGTGCGCGCTCGATTCCGTAAAGCCGACCCGCATGTAAGCGATTTAGCGTGCGATGAGACGAGCAACGCAGATTTCTCACTGTCGCCCGTCGCATCGCTCGGTTTTTGGATTTCTAGAAAACGTCGCTCACCGTCTTGGTCGCTTGCTCCGTCGCTTCCATGCGGTTTGCCTCGTCGTGCGACTGACTGAGCGACAGCGAAGCGGGTTGCCGTCGCCTATCTGGTCGCTCGCCAAATCGCTTATCTGGTCGCTCGCCAAATCGCTTACATGTGGTTTATACTCAATTAATTTCGATGCACACAGTATGTAACCATTGGCGCCTCGATATTAAGAATAAACCACAAGCAAGCGATTCGGCGAGCAACGAGACAAGCGACGGTGACCCGCTTCGCTGTTGCTCGGGCAGTCGCGCGACGAGGCAAACCGCATGAAAGCGACGGGAGCAAGCGACCAAGACGGTGAGCTACGAAACCCAAAAAACCAAGCGATGTAGCAGGCGACAGTGAGAAATCTTCGTCGATGACTGTCGTCGTTGTCGCCGTCGCTCGTCTCGTCGCAGGCTAAATCGCTTACATGGGGGTCGGCTTTACGGAAACGAGCGCGCACATGCAGCAAGCCGCACGACTGGATAGCCTTTCTGCGTCAGTTGAAATTTGCATATGTCGCGATGGTGTTGACTGCCCTTTATTAGCGAAAAAAACGTTAGAATGCGATGAACTTACATGGTTTCTGAAGCCATAATCTTGTACCGTCGATCCATTCGCTGTCCTATTCCATTTCATAAATAAGAAAATTCAAGAGCTATGTTGAAATATAGACATCAAATGATTAAATGAAAGCCCGAAATATCGAAAAGACCTAAAGAAATCACACGATTTCAACGGGGAACGTGAAAGAACGCGAAAACAAAGCTCCGGTAGTGGCCGGTGCAGCACACAACGCGGAGGAACGGCGAGAAACTGAAGGGCGGCTATGGCGGCTGGGTCACGTGACGTCAAGATGGCGGCGCCCATGAAATGTTGCCTGAAAGGAGGCGCCGCCTGCGCGATCAAACGTTGGTATATTGAACCCGGGTAAGTAGGAATATCCAGCGCTTTACGAACAGATCGGAATCCCGCTACTTTTTTTCCTGTTCGCGAGGCTCCCTCTGGGAGTGTTTGGTCTTGGTCACGACCTTGTGTGGCCTAGCTGACCCGGTATGAAACGGTGCATAGCATTCGAACCCTTACCCCGTAGTATGTAGCCAGCAGCTCGGCGACGTACCAGTACGCCTCTTTGCTCTCCTCGTTGCTGGAGATGCAGCAGAAGCAGCGTTTCGTCCTGCAAACAAAGGCACGCCGCATTATGGTACGCGTCGTAACGCGGTCGCCGCCTTTGGTTGTTAACAACGCGTGAGAACAAAACGTGTCGTTCCGGTAACCACGTCCCGACTGGTCAAACGCTGAAACGATGCCACGGCTGCAGATAGGCATCCTCCGTGATTTGCAACGCAGTACAGTAGCAAAAATCAATCCATCGGTGCGAGCTGGCCACTTTGGCAACCGAGTGTGGTAGGTTCTAAACGCATCAGCATCTAACGAGACAACTTTCAGGGCCGAGTTGCCAAAAAGATAAAGTTTATCGCAAGGAGGTTGAAATGGCGGTACGCTCAACTGCCTAATAATGGCGTCCGGTCGCTCAGCAGTATGCGGACAATTGAGACAGGATCTTTGAGTTAGAATGCCGAACGCTTAACACCAGACCCTGATCGAGGAACAGACGACGTTCTCGATTACTCTGGTTAGAGAAAGACTGTGGGTAGGGGCAAGGACAGCTAGGTAACGTCTACCAGTCTTGTGCACATTACTAAAAACAGTCATTGATTACAATTACTATTACTCCTGGTTAGAGACTATTCCTTTAGACTACATGAGTAATTGAGAGAAAAAAGTAATTGACGGTTACTACTTTAAAAAGCTAACCGTTACCTTTCCGACTACTTCAGATTTTCCCAATGGCACATCTCTCCGCCGGTTCGAAAACGGGCCTTTCGTATTGTCCGGTATTTGATTAGGATCACCGAATTACAAACTACTTTTCTTTGAAATCCTCAACTTATGGCAGACGGTATCCCCGTGTCGGACACTTGGGCCGAGGATTCCTTAGCAGGAATATTGCGGAAACGACGGGCGCCATTCGAAGGGGAGGAAGAAATATAGTATATGATTAAATGGCTACAAGGAGTTGTATTACTTTTAGAAGTAATCAAATTGCTATCGTGATTAACACCTATAATGAAAGGCAGATTAAAATAATTACAAAAATAAAAAAAGAGTAATCGATGACAAGGGATTTGGTCACTTGCAATAAGTTCCGTATACAAGTCTGGCGACTCCCCACTTTCCTTCAAATCCTTCAGTTTCTTTTCCTATAGACCTTTTCACCCCCCGCCGCATGGGCGCTGCCATCTTGGAATCACGTGATGCGGCCGCCATTAGGTTGCTTCAACTTGTTGCTCCGCTCTCCCGTCCGCGCCTTGGCGGATGCGTTGAATTTGTGTTTTTCGTCGCGTTTCACCGCGTCTCTTGCAAGTTGCCTCACTCCGTAAAGTGTCTTCCATATAATTGCATTACAACATTATGCGCACAACTTCTGTAGTTGATTTTGTAACACGTTTTGAATATTTTTTACCGTCGGCGTGCGGGATACGTGTGAAAAGGTTTTAGAGGAACAGGAATCAGCGTTAGCACTTGCGCACATTGAATATCGAGAGTTCAAAAACCAATAACTTATGAGAACTGAGGTTTGATTACTAATAAGGGCGGAACATTTGCAATAGGAAACCCAATGTTCTTATATATGAGTGCGCATTGGTGTCAAGGAAGGAAAGAAAAACACTCAGCGTAATTAGCCACGTGTTTTTCCTGAAAACATGGTGTTTTGTTGCTCCAAAAGATCGAAAACAGTTTCTTTTGATTACACCAGGAAACTTGTGAACAAGGCGCGCGGGAACAAAAATTTAGTTTGAATTATTTTTATGCTAGGAACAATGGTACCTTAACATTAGGCAACTTGTTTGTTCGCAATATCACACCTATATCTGTTTTACGTTCTTAATCGCGTGTGTGATATGAGCATTCGCTTCATCGGTTTATTTAGGAATTCCACGGAATTGTATATCGTGCTTGGTCCCATGTCCATAGTGTTTCAGTTGCTCGAGTCATTTTTTAATAGAACCATGCAGTTTCAATTAATTTATTTCAACACAAATATTTGAACTTCCCGCGTAAGAAACTGTCACAGACAGCTTGATAGTGCCTATGATTCACAAAATTCGGCGCCGAAAAGAATCCTTCTGCATAAAAATCACCCGAGTGCAGCCGGTTGTCGACGGCGAATAGGGATTTACTTTCAGTAGCTGGCGACGTCAAAATGTGCAAAGCGCATCGCTTCAAATCAGTGAACAGCTTTCTACACAGGTCCTTGTCTACGTGATTATATGAAACCTTTCTAGTCATTATAAAATACGTTTCGAGTCTCGAAGTTAGAAAAGGTTGGTGTACGGAAACCAAACATCGAACAGCAAACTTGTCAGTTCATCTGTTCTTGGTGATTCAGCATATTGTTAATCATGTTGTCGACCTGCTTTTCACTAAGCACTCATGCAATATAGTCTGTTGCAATATAAGATGATCAGTTCAATATCTGACTTGGGCGCGAGCTATCTACCTTGCGTACCACTCGGTGCACGCACAGCCAAAGCACGGCGGCAGGCAACGAGCGCACGCTGCAGGCTGAGTTTGTCCTGCTCTTTACTTTTTTTTTTCTTCTTAAAATTAGTGTCCGCGGGTACGGCCGTGGACAATGGTGCTCCTCCCTGTGCATCAGCGCAGTTGTTTCACCACCGAACCTGGCCGAAATTAACGATGGGGGGAATCAGACGCATTTGGTGTTCATAAAAAAAAGATCGCAATTTAGGCTCGGAACCACTCTGTGATTTGCCAAGTGGCTCAATACTATTGTTTCATTCGCTGTGTGCTACTAGAAAGAAATTCATATCGCAAAATTAATCGAAAGTGGCATGAAACAGCATCACAATCGCTTGAACGTTGAAACAGAAACCGACCAAATTGAAGCAACCTAATGGCGGCGAGTGCGCCAGCGCCCTCTACCCGCCGGTCAGGCAACTACTGAAATGAAAAGGTCTATACGGCGAGAAACCGAGGAAGAGGAGGAGGCGAGAGCGTGCGAGGACGTCAGAACACCGAGCTCTGGACAGAATGGTTAGTGAGTGGACGGAAAGCTCTGATCGAACGGAGACGGCGGGTAGAGACGAGGGAGGCAATCCTTAGCGTCTCCATCTTTGTACTGTCAATACCGGTTATAACAAAGTCCGTTATAACAAAATAGTGGCCACAGCGAAGCGATCACGAGCTCCTATTCCCTTTTGCACCTCATTATAACCGAAGTCGGTTAAAATGAAATAGCGGATACAGCGACGTGATTTCCGATTACCGTTGACTTTGTTATAATCGGTCTCGACAGTACATACTCCTCTAAAAACAGAAGTTGATAACAGTTACTATTAGTGCCTTCGTCTCTAGGTACTCTTCGAACGCGTCCGTACGCGAACGCAGGACTTGGAGTTCGCCGTTCGAATGCGTTCGAAGAGCGAGTAGAGGCAGCTATAGATATGCGTTCATCTACAAGTCATTACATCCAGAGCTCGGTGTTCTAACGTCCCACTGTGAGCTCTCGCCTCGCCCTTCCCCTCAGTTTGCGCCATGTACGGAGAGAAACTGAAGGAGAGGAGGAGATGAAAGCGTGCGGCGACGCTGTTACGTCACGCCGCGGTGCTGGCGTAACAGCGTTTACAGTTCCGGTCTGGGGGTTGTGGGCGGAAGTCGACATGCGGGACGGGGCATTTTCTGCGTCCTTTTGGACAAAACCAGACCTGCCTTCTTGACGTAACGCCGCGACCGGGGCTGTTCCAAAGAGTCGGGAAATGTGTGAAGATCAGCTTTCACGTGATTTCTGCTCGCTCGGTTCGTCGGAGAATGTTGATGGGTGCCGTGAAAAGAGAAAATCGGACATCGTCGGACCACGATTGCTTGTGCAGGAAGCACTTTAGGTTTCAGTTCACGGAGACTTGTGGTAGTCAGATTTACTTGTTTTTTGTTCCAACGTGAACGCGGAAAAACCGTCAAGTCCATACCACCCTCGAACCACGTTCAGTGCGTCTTCATGTTCACACGGCCGTCTGATCGTTTAAACTGTCGTGCTCTCTTTCAAACTCGTTCGTATACGACAGCGGCCAGTAGACCAGACGCTCCGGTAAGTGCAGCTCTTAGAATACTTTTAAGTTCAAAAGTTGACTGGGGTTAAGCAGGCTCGGTGTAAACAGTGGATACAAGGAGATGTTGATCGTTTTATACAAGTGGCCGACTCCGACTTGTTACGCCTGAATCACTTGGTTCGATTCCGCTTGCGATTTTTACTATCGACGTCGAAAATCACAGCTACCGTTCACGTTTTTGCAGCCCGAGCTACGTCGCGACTGAAAATAGCGAGCCGTATCTCAACATGTATATTAGGCTTTAGCGTCAATTCTACGGCGCTCACCCGGAATCAATCGCCGACCGTCCCATTTTTTACTAAAAGGTTTGTGGTGTAACGAGCCTCGTTAATTTCGCTCAGGCAACTAAAGTAATGAGACATTTCTATAAAGACAAAGAATCAACAATTACAACACGAAAAAGAGCGAAGGGACTCCCACCGACGACGAAGACATCGCATTCCAACGGTGTGTTGATTCGGGACGCGGCGCTTCTTGCCCACACCCCATCGCGCATGCGCGGATTCGGTGCCGTGCCGCGCTCCGGGGTTTGTTCGAAAACATGAGTAGGTGTATAGATATTGCGCATGCTCACCGTTTGAACCACTGCCTATGCAGCCTGCGGCTTCCCTTTTCCGTGGGTTCGAGGAAGAGGTTCTTGACGTCCTCGCTGATTTCCAGATCGGACAGGTCCCTGCGCGGGTGGTGTTTGATGGAGCCCGACGGGTTGTAGACGGAGTACGCACATAGGAGCAGCAGGAACAGCATGACCCAGACCACCCACAGGAGCGTCTGCAGCGATGCACAAGGGCGTCGGATATGCCTGGATCAGGCCGATGACTTTTGACAAGAAACTCGGATGCAGTTTTAGGCAAGGTCTACCAGGGAAATTTACATGAGGAAAGAAGATATGACCCATAGGACCCTTATCACGTAGGGATAGCTCGGCGTCAAAACAGCCGAATCATCCCCACTTTGAGACCGGTTTTCTCAAAAAGGACAATTATTGAAGGATTTGCCACAGTTCCAAGATGCGCTCGAAGGCCTTAGATTTTATATCCCGACTGTAGTTAGGTGCTGGGATGTCCTCAAAAAGTTCCCTCTCGAGGCGCTTGTGGCCAGGTTTCAAGAGATGAACGAATGCGTAAAAAACAAGCGAACCATCCGTACTTTATGACGATGCTGCTCGAAATGCGTATATTTTCGAGGATTTGTTAGGGTTGACGCGGGTAAAAAGATGATCCTCCACATTTCGAGCCGCCAGCCTTGCTCCGGCTGCATGAGTGGTAACTTTAGCGCACCAGCACACTTCCCGTGCGCTCCAAATTTTTTTAAAGATCTTCTGATTTAGTGGCTTAGAAAAGCTCAACATAGAAACTTCAACGCTTACGTTGCTCGCCGGGCCAACTCCTCTTTCAAAAGGTTTCGTTGCCCGGTGGCGTCGCGAAAGTCGTGTGCGACGTCTCCACTAGAGCAACAAGACCAATCGTCCCTGCCGACTTCCGCAGACAAGTCTTCGATTCCCCGCGCAATATAGCTCACCCTGGTATCCGGGATACACATTACTTAGTGACTGAACGGTACCTCTGGCCGGGCATCAACAAAAATGTGCGATCCTGGGCTCGAAGCTGCCTCCAACATCCAAAATTCAAGGTTCAGTGCCATAGATCTGTACCAAATGGATCTTGACCAGATACTATGCAACACTTCGACCATATTCACATTCCCCTGCCTCCATCTGGGAGGCACCGCTTCCTGCCCACCGGCATCGACAGGCTCACACCTTTGCCCGAAGAACTGACAGGTTCACACCATTGCTCGAGCTCTGGTGCAGAGGTGGATTTCTCGATTCGGCGTCCCTTCAACCATTACGACAAATCCATGCCGTCATTTTGAGCCCGACGCTGTTCGAGAAACTACTCATACTTCTGGGAACTAGCTGTATCCGCACAGCAGCCTACCACTCGATGGCCAACGGCCTCGTGGAACGCTTTCATCACCCATGACCCAAGAACACCCGACTAGGTGGAGCACTACCTCACCCATGGTCCTACTGGGAAGACGAGCAGCTGTCGAACGCGACCGCGGCCGTGGTGTGGTCGAGCTGGTACGACTACACGCTACGCCTCCCTTAGAATCTTTTACCTCTAACCAGATGAGCTTGCTCCTGATCCTACGAGTTTA
The DNA here is from genome assembly GCF_016920785.2 of Ixodes scapularis. Classification (NCBI taxonomy): domain Eukaryota; kingdom Metazoa; phylum Arthropoda; class Arachnida; order Ixodida; family Ixodidae; genus Ixodes; species Ixodes scapularis. The sequence goes on along the minus strand of NW_024609881.1, from coordinate 77,054,678 downwards.
GCAACTCAAACCTCGATGGTCAACGCGGGGTGTCCGCCCACAAGATCGCGAGAACAAAAACGGCATACCATCTACGCCTCACACACCTTGTACATGTGCACGCATGCTTTCCTACGCAAGGACGGAGTTAAGAGACCCCTCTAACAACCTTACAGTTGTTGCTATCAGTTAATTACAAGAGGAGCAAAAACTGTCATCAATGACCTAATCGTCACGAAATCGCTTGAGTAGACTGTCTCAAGCCCGCCCACCACGAAGTTCCTCTCAGCAAGGACGACGATCACCATTCGACCACTAGGGCTGTGCGAACAACCGCGACTACGACATGATTTCCCACGTTGCAGCAACTGGCACAACTCAACTGGATCACCACCGACCTGATTTCGAACCAATCGGCTCCAAGCGACTCGAACCCTCCGTTCAATAACTGGACCTCTTTCACCCGATCCGACCCGACCCCACCCAAGAGAGAGAGAGAGAGAGAGAGAGAGAGAGAGAGAGAGAGAGAGAGAGAGAGAAAGAAAAAGAGAGAGAGAGAAAGAATGAGAGTGGATAGAAAATAAATCACTGCTTTCACTTGACTTTATTCTAAGCCCTCGTGCAAACACAAACCACAGTACTTTTTTTCCCCAGCCACGTAGAGATGTCTTATGATGCTTACCACCATCAGTTGTCTAATACAAGAAAGTAAAAGTGACAAAAAAATGGGTAATGTGGTTATCTGTGGGCTTGTGCACACACAAAAAGAACGAAGAACTGCCTAAGGATGACGGAGAGCCAAGCACGCGACAGAGATCGAACTCAGTGCTACCGCCACATATGTTTGCCTTACAAACCAAACGTGAAGGACTACGGAGATCAAGAGGGAAGCAGAACGAGTAAATATGGACGACCGTTTCCCCTTTTATCACTATCATAGCACATACAAAGAGAATGGCAATCTAATGTAGTATGTGATAGACGCGTACGCCGTCGCGGGACGCAGAGAACAACGCAAACACAAAGACTAGAACGAAGAGGGTCCATCCACATTCAACAGAAGTCTCGCTGTCGCAGTTCTTTGTCGAAGCGCGCCCACCACCACGACACAATGCTTTGCTGGACTCTGACGAAGAAAACGGCCATGACCCTCTCACCGTACGCTCGACCGCGGCGACATACGTCAATGGCTGACCGACCTTACACTCTCTAAACACAAACGTATTCCTTTTTTTATTACGATATAACCTTTATGACGTATTTTTGTTTTCATTTACAGAAACAACCTGCAGCGCCGGAGCATTACAGCAGGGAAACGCAAAATAAAACACATTATCAGGAACATAAATACAATGGCAAAAATACAATAAATACTGTTAGGTAAAAGAACACACACAAACTCTTGAATGTTAAAAAATTCGGGACACAGGAAAAAAATATCCTACGTAATCTGTACTAAATTTTGATGCAGGCAATGAATTTCAGTCCATTATTGTACGCGGGAAAAATGAATATTTTTTATAATCAGTTCGGCAAAATATTTCCTTGATCTTGTTACGATGATCTATTCTGGTTGAAATATAGTTTGGTAATTCAAGATATTTATACTTATCAATTCTAGTGACGTTACTAAATATAGAAAATAAAAACTTTTGACGAAATTTTTTTCTCCTTAAATCTAATAGTTCCCAACCGATCTCACGTTTAATTTCTGTCACACTGAATGTTCTATCGTACTTTCCCGATACAAACCTTGCAGTACGGTTTAAAATTTTTTCTATTTTAATGACGAGGTACGCTTGGTGCGGGTCCCACAAAACACACGGATATTCAAGCATCGGTCCTACCAAGCAACAGTAAGCAGTTTCTTTTAGCTCTTTGGGAGCACTGCGTAGATTTCTGTTAATAAAATTTAACATTCTACCAGCCTTTTGTACACATTGTGTTACGTAAGCAATAAAAGAAAGATCGCTTGATAAAATGACTCCAAGATATTTCAGATGCATGTTTCTATGTAAATGTCGATAATTCATAGAGTAACACGATAAGATGCTGTCGCGTTTTTTCCCGAAAGTGACGTGGACACACTTGTCAGCATTGAGACTTAATTCCCACGTCCGGCACCAACTGGATATTTTATCTAAATCAGATTGTAAAAGTGCAGAACACGTAAATGTTCTACTCTGCGATATAAAACGTAATCATCTGCGCACAGCCTCGCAGGCGAGTCAATACCTACAGCTATGTCATTTATAAAAACGAGGAATAAGAGAGGCCCCAATACTGACCCCTGCGGAATGCCAGATGTCGCAGCAAAAAATTCAGATTTTGCACCGTTAATGACCACACCACTGCTTTCTTTCAAAAAATTATCGAGGCCCAACAAGCGCAGTTTATATAACAACAAAGGGTGGGACACAGAATGAGAAGCCTTCCCGAAGTCAAGGATAATAGCATGCGTTTAACTTCCACTCTCAGTTGTTGTAACAATTGATCATGGTAAAGTTCAACAAGCTGAGTCACGTACGAAAGGCCCTTTCGAAAACCATGCTGAGCTGGAGAAAAGAAGTAGTTAGTATCTATAGATGTGTTACAACATCATTATACATGGTGTTTTCAAAACTCCGCTATCCTACGACCTACCAAACAAAAAATTATCGCGACCTCTCAGGTATTTTGCCACGCCACTAGCTTTTCGATATCGATAAACCCACCCTATTAACACTAAATGTTTTAATCGCAAAACTAAAAACATGAAAAACATAGCTTATGCAAGCAGAAATTATTCTATGACTAATGCCACATTGTTTGCTAAAGCACTGTTTCATAAAACGAGGGCGGAGTTCGGATGATGCACTCATGTTGAGCTGCGACCTGTATTTTGTTTTCATACTCATTTAGGTATCAATAAAAAAGCACATAAATGGGTAGGTTTTTTTATTTGTTCCGACTCATTTGCTATTTAGCGATATTTTAATTAGATGGATGAGACAGAATCTCTCGATAATATTTCGCACGTTTTCAATGTAGAACGCGTGTACGAGTACAATAAAGCTGTTTCGAACCTCTCAAAATTGTAGAGTGCACCGATAAATCTACTAATTTTTTAAATATTTCTTCTCACGCGGCATTACAGGGAACATCGGTCATATGGGTGCGTTTGTTTTTTTCAGTATGTTAATTCTTGCTTAAAGCCAGAGTCGCACCGCTGATACACCAAACAAAAGACACGGCCACATGATGACGAAAGTCTCTGCGGACACGCCTCATGAATGCTCCAAGTCTGTTTGCTTCGTACATTTATGTTCTTGGAAAAGGTTCGTAGAAAGTTTTTGTACGAACAAAATGACAGTACCGTCACACAAGAAAGAAACGTTCCTCAGGCTGCGTTTGCAGACTGCCTTCTGTAGGATGGTAGTAGCTGCGGGATCGTGGCTTTGCGCGCTGCACAGACACTGCTTCTAGGTGTCCAAATCTAACCTGTAGATTATATCTTTGGGTTAGATCTAGGGACAATGGTTAGACACGTGGACGATGGTTAAATTTTGAGACAATATCTAGACGAGGAGACAATCGGCCTTGCGTCTACAGACAATCGTATCGCGTCAGAGGGCGAGGTGTACCTACTCGTAGCGTGTGCCAGAGCTCCAGCGGCACGCACTCGTCCTGGTAGAAGTAGATCCTGACCGTGCCGAACCCCTGCCAGAAGATCTCGGTGACGACCAGTGCTGTCTTGATGTACAGCACCAGAGACATGTGCTTACGGGGCGTCGCCTGAAAGAGGTAGAGGTGCCCGAAAACGAGTGATCGTTTTCTGTTGTAGTCTTAAAGTGGCGGTGAGTCGAAACTTAAAATATACCTCTGACATTCCGGAACAAGTTGAACATGATCAACTCTATCTGTTTATGACTATCGCACGCTTGAATTTTGAACGATTGGCTGTATTCTTTGTTCTAAATGTTCGATTCTGGCGAGCGCTTCGAAATCGGCCATTGAAAAGCGCGGTACGTGTAGAGATGCCCGTCAGCCCGCTACTTGCCCGCGGCGTCATCAGCCTCCCTATGGCCAAGCGTCCCGTGGTTATGAGCGTTGACATTTGGTGGCGTCAACGCGTTACTACCTCGCTTAGTCACAGTGCACAAGGGCTGTTATATATCACCGTGAAATTGGGGAGCCGGCGGAGTCGTGCGAGCTGTGGCAACACGTAGTGCGTCGTCTGCTCCGCGACTTGGTCGATATGGTGACATCGGCAACATGGGCGTACCAACCGGGGGGCAAGGGGGGCGCTTATCGCCCCCAGTCCTCAGAGTTGGGGGGGGGGGGGGGGCAAGGCATGTGTTTTGCGCCCCCCCCCCCCCGTCCCCCCCCCCCCGCGTTCCCCTTCAAAACAGCCGACACTGGGCAAGGCAAACACTGGCCGGCGGCGCCCAAAGGATACCAAGGGCACCGCCCACAGGCTCTGGGGGGGTGTCTGGTTTGCCTCCCCACTCAAAAACAAGTTGGTACGCCACTGAACAGCAACGTCGGTTTCGGGCGCGATCTCGCTGCTTTTTGAACGGGACGACATCGCTGCGAGGTGTTATCTCGAGCGAGGCTAGAAGCTGGTAGATTTCCTACCTCTTTTTCTAGGGTGACGGCAGCATCATGTGTGACATTGGTAGGAGGAGGAAATAGACCTTTTGCTATATTACCCAAGCATCAAAGAGAATGCAGGAATTGGTGTTCCACGCACCACACGCGCACGCCTTCCCGGTATAAAAGATTCGAAATAAATAACCAAAATAAAGCGTTGACGAACGCGCGTGCAAGATGCATTTTGTTTTAGGCATTTACTAATGCTGAGGCCGGCACGTGCGGCGCATGGAACACGAATATCTGCCTTCTCCTTGATGCTTGGGTAACATAGCAATAGGTCTTTTACTGCTTATCCGATTTACCACCGACCGATCACAACGACTAGGCTCGGCGAGGGCGCCAGCTCCAAGGATAACTGAATATCGCAGTTGGCATGCTTTATTTATTAAAGCAAGCTGGGAAGCGGGCCGGGTTCAGTGAAGCAGCACTGCTGGCATCGATAGTTGTGGGTCGGCAACATTGTCACGCCACCACGAAAAAGCGCGTACACCATAACGATTTTGCGACATTCCTTGTCACAAGGGCGAACACTAAACGAACGAAGAGAAGACATCGGCTTAGAGGAAGCTTCGTTGGTCACGACGGGACGCGATTTTCCAAGCGAAGGCAGAGAGCAGAGAGAACAGAGAACACGACTGTACAACTCTCACATCGTCACACAAAAACTATCACGACAAAACGCTCGTATCCCCACGAGTTTGCAACGCGGCTTGTCTCAGTGGGGAACACTATAAAACGGTTGAAAAGAAGCGATCGGCACCGTTTTTGTCGGTCTCGTCCAACGAGGCTTACGCGATCGTCCGGGCAGAGGCACTTAGGACGCCGACAGCGACTAAGTTGGACGGCGAGAAGATCGCAGAAATCGCACATCGTCGCACAGAAATTACCGCGCACAAAAACGAATGACGGCACAGCTCTGCGACGTAAACCCGGGTGCACTTCTGGAGGTCGGCGTTCCTTGGCGAGAACGACGTTGAAATTAGCGTGCGCCAGTTCATCAGCCCCTGACGTCAGTGACGTCAAAGAATGAGTGGAAGTGATTGGCTGGCGGATTGAATCCAAGGTGGCCAACTGTGCCTTGGCTTTCTTCACCAAACCTTCGGTATTACGTTCTGGAATATGTAATCTCTACTAGTGAGCGTACTACCCATATAGCCGGCCCAAGCCTTTATGGTAGACGGTTTATTTGTTTCGCTGAGGCAGCACGAATATTCGTGTGCGGTACCGCAAGCTCGTTTCGTTGGCTGTAGTGATCCAATGGCAATCGACAATTGGTGCTCGTAGTGCACTGAGGCGCAATGTACGTTTAGGGACCTCGAGAGGTGCAAATACATGGTAGTATTAATTGTACTGGATGATTGTCGTTGCCGGGTGTTTCTGCGATGGCATTGGCTGCTTAGTGGTCACGCAATAAGGGGGTTTCACATGCAGCGCCCTTGCAGAAAACATAGATGTGGCAGTTTGCACAGCAACGCTATTTGCAATGATTGGTTTCACATGCCCCATCCACCATAAGATTGCTGCTTTGCTTGCTGCGGTGCGGTTGTTTTTGCTTGTGATGAAACGTAAACGACATAAAGGTTGGACTTTAATGTTTAAGTAACTAAAAACTACGCGTTTTACATCATTCGAACAAAAGGTTTAAGGTGCTCATATATTAGTTTGGGTCTTGAATCCGTGACCCTTCTAAGCTACAATAAATATCGCTCTCGATGCTCCCCTAGAGCAGCTGAAACAACTGTCCAGAGAGTGACTCCGGCCACGCAGCTTCTGCTCTGCTTCTTCCGGTCACGTGACACGTCACCGCGCGACTTGCGGTTAGTGAGGCAGCGTTTGCACCGATCGCAAATATATAAAACCGCTGCGAAAGTGCGGCTGCAATGTTTGTTGCGGAGCACGTCAGTCAACGCAGCACGTGAAATGGGCTTTAACAGACATTGTTTTTTCAAAATCCCATTAAGCAACAATGGCGGTCACCATTTATTTTTTAGATTTAGGCTAGGTGGCGCTATAGGTACCGCCCGTTATAAAGGCTATAGCCAGAGCCATACATACAGAGAGTTTGGCCATTCATTGGGAAGAATACGAGTCAAATGAGGTGACGCCAATGGCCGAAAGCGTCCTGGGCGTGTTCCAGGACGTCTTCATAAATTCGACTGTGGCCAACCAGAAGCCGGAAATAATGCCCTGGCGGTGGTCGCGAGAAACAAAATTAATAAGTGCGTCCGAGTAACTCTCGGTGACTGATAATATGGTGCACGTTATGTTTCAATTACGGTCATCCAAAATCATGTTGGAAGAGCGCGACTAGCGGAACGATCGACATAATCCGTACGCCAGGTACCGAGGGTCGGGAACCTGCCGTCCGAGCGGCCACACTTTGTTGGAGCAAAACAGAGTTCGAGTGGCCACATTCGTTTCTTACATCTTTCTGCACGATCATAATCGAAACATCACATGCACCCTATTATCAACCACGAAGGGTTACTACATTTAACTCTTACGCGCTTATTAAAACCATATACCAACATACGCCTTTGATTAAAACAGTTTCTCGCTACCACCACTAGGGGATTCTTTTTGGCTTTTGGTTGGCCATGAGGGCATGTCAAGCCATCTTTCTGTATCTGGTGTGCACCCTGGCTCTGCTCGCTCCTCCCATTGACCAAACTCTCTCTATAGTCCATAGAACGCTCTGGGTATGACCATTAACATCCATTCATCTATCCATTGGGCACTTAGCGCGAGGACGGGATCCAAATCTTTGCGGAGCGCTGACGCACCACTTGTTTTTGAAACGAACTGAGTCGAGCTCACGTCGAACGCTGACTCAGCTCTCGCGTCTAATACATGCTCAGAGCACGTGCCCAAAGAATGGCGGACTCGGGTAATTGGCGCACAAACCACCAGATGGCGAGCACTTTTGAAAAGGGTCTATTAATGGGGCTTTGCTACTGCAGCAGTTTAAACGTCGCCGCCCACGGCTTACCTGGAGGATCGTGCCCCGTGTGCTGACCAGAACGCAGATTATGCACAGAATAATGACTGCGGCGGCAAAGACCTGGGCGCCGGCCAGGTACACGTAGATGTGCAGGGACTCCGGGCACAGCCAGGAGTCTTGGTGATCCCAGAAGAGGAGCGAGGCAGCTATTAACCTGCGTTAGAAGTGACCTCCGTGAGTCCAGACTCCAGAGGGGGCACACTTTAGGCCAGTGTTGTACGGAACGGCGTTCCTAGAACGCGTTCCTTTTAGGAGGAACGAAGGAACGCCACCGTTCCATTTTGCATCCGTGGAAGTGGAACGAGAACTTGTTACATTTTTACTGGAACGGAAAAAGGAACGGCATTTCTTTTTTTCGTTAAGTGGAGTGATTTTTATTTTATTTCCAAGAGGGAAATGCTAAAAGTATGAAAACAATATCTTTACGAAGAGCAGGATCTCGTTAACTGTTTGGTTACTTCTCTTAGGGTTTATCTTGTGTGGTCCTCGCTTGGTAACAGTCGGGTGCAGGAGAGCTAGTGAACATTGAATCTTCTTTGAGTGCCCCACTGCCGTACAAAGAGCAAAACTTTAGTCGAAGGAAAATACACAGAAAGAGGGACGTTTCAAACTCAGCTACTTTTTTTGCTTCCACGGATCTTGATACTCCGAGATATGTAAGGCCGACTACAGCCATCACTAAACTACCACAACGAGACGTACAGTTACAACACAATAACAGGTTACCAGACATCGGACGCACCCATGCGCCCCGAACAGTGGTCAGTGAAGAGATAGCCAAAAATTTACTTCATTCCTTCTCCCCTTGTCCCCCACCTTCAAATTGAACAACGAATCCAATATTTATGAAGAAGCACTTCTAGTTTTCAAGACTGACCTTCCAAAAGCCCTAACCCCTTCTTTACTTGCTCGACCTGCGGACAGCAACATCGAGAAGCAACTGTTGTTAAGTTCGAACAAGATACTTTTGTAAACATGTGAGGTTGTTGCGAAACGCTCGTGCAAAGTGGGGTAACCGTACATTTGGTTCGTCTAAATCGTCCACCACAAACATGAATATGGTTAAAAGGTGAACAATTTCAAACTTGAATATATTAACAAGTAACACCCTGTTTCCGCTTGTTTTCTTCCCTGGTGTCCTTCCATCACGGCATTCAAATTCGTATGTTGCCATTTGATAGAATAGATAAATAAAAAAAAAAGACATCGTTTGATCTAGGAATTGGCATAATACAAAAGTAACGTATATGAAACGATACGTTCCATTTGTTTAATTATGACGGGAACGAGTTCCTTTCTCGCAGGTGGAACTTGTAACGGGAACGCGTTCCAAAAATCAGAAGGAACGAGGAGCGAGCTTTGGTTCTTTTTTTTTTTTCTGAGGAACGTGTACAACACTGCTTCAGGCTACAACAAGAGACTAAGTAAGCTGTGCTTCGAGTATCGGCACTTGATTCCCCAAATTTCTGCTTGCCGCCGCCATTCTGATGCTTTGTGCACAACGGACGCAATCCATACCATCTGGGTGGTTTCATCTCAAATCGTGCAGGCTAAAAGGGTCTAGTTTTTTATTTTGACAAAAAAAAAAAAAAATGTTACGGGGGCATTTCTCAAATGAAAGAGGCCGCAAACCGCATGTTCTCCAGATTTTTGTTCTGGAAGCGTAGAAGGCGTAGTGGCAGAAACTAATATTTTTGCCTGCCGCTGCAGGTCGCGTGTTCGACACCCTCTGCTGACGCTAGTTTTTTTCCTCCACCGTCTTAGCTTTTTTTAACTTATTTATTAGATACTATAAAGATGGCTTGATGTATTCAAATATTTATAATTTTTTCGAAAAAAAAGTAGAAATATCATACTTGTCGTTCAGGTCGATTTTTGACCAACTTTGACAGGTCCTTACTTTTTCCGTAAGGTAAATTTTCCTTCTTTAGCTCTATGGAAGGTCCATTATAGATACAATAATACCATTATGATCAGTCAAGTAGCCGGTCGGCCACATTCACGTAAACGTTGTAAGAAATAACAAATGTTGAAAGTTTGAAATATAATTTCTCAAAAAGCACATTTTTGTAAATTAACAAAAATAGATCACTTAGAAATATTAGTTAACTACAAGAAAATAACAATCTAGAGATGTAATATTTTGGTTGTGTTTCCTCTATTTGAGCCGCATTTGTGCGAAATGTGTGCTCATTTGAGTAAAATAGAGCAACCTTACCGGCATTGTGAGCCTCTACGATTTCAAAAAAAATTTTTTTTTTTAATTTTGTTTATTTTGTTTAAATTGAACGTAAAGAAGGCGAAGTTGTGTTACTCATTGTAATTTAAAACTTGAAATTAGAGAGAAGCCATATAAGCACACTACAAAACAATGAGTAACAAGAATATACAAATCAAAAGGCCACGCAACATGTCAAAAAAAGAATTCTATATAGAACGGTTCAAAGTAAACGAAGGTGGCTATTCATTATCCAGCCTATTACGATAAAACGATAAACTCTCAAAAAAATTTCAAATCTTGTACATAAATCTTCTGGAAATATGCGCAGGGTTTTGTTCTCCTCACATCTTGCAGATCATCGACGGTTGACTGCACAGTTCTTGCACCTCAGTAATGTAGAAACGCGCGCACAGAACCAGTAAAAAAAAAAAACATCAAAACATCGATGGTACGTTTTTTGAAGGCAGTACACTTTTTTACTAATTCGACGTAACTGTGCATCAGTTTTCACCCTGTGTAGGAGCCACGCAGTCCACAATTGCAGTTTTGAACATGCCGGCACGCACTCACTGATGATCTTCTAAACTTCGGGACATAAAGCGGTACGTGCATGCCTTGACACGTGTGCGCAGGTACTTTGGGCTTTCGTAAATCTTTTCTAGGTCAACGTTCAAGGCGCCTTCCTCGAGTGTCTTCCTCCACTCGTGTGAGGATCGGATGCCCCTTGGGTAGGTTTACCTCCTCCCACTCTTTTTTTCTTTAGCTCCCGGAAACGCGTGAGCTTCACTTTGGCGATTGAGAGTAGAACGACCCCGTTGACTTTCGGTCTGAGTGCCTCAACGAAGCTTTGCGCCAACCTCGTCCCAAAACCCAACCCCACCCGGGAGGACTGGGAGGCAGCCCTGCTCGACTGCTCCGACCTGGAGGGCCAGAAGGCCCTGGTTGACCGAGCCCGAACCGCGGCAGTCGCCAATGGGCTCCTGTACTGAGGAGTCCACCTAGTGCTTGTGAGAGATGGCCCCCTCCGGGCCACCTCAAACTACCTCCCTCATGATATACCTTTAATAAAGTTTTTCATACATACATACATTCTCGTTATGAAGCACAATTCTGTAGTTTCAAGTTACGATGCCTGGTGCTTGAGCATGCCGCCAACTCTATCATACGAGCTTTTTCCGTGCCCTGATGTGGAAATCCACTTGGTGACGACATTCTCTTTATTGAATTCGTACACCTGGTGCCTGTTTTTGAAGTGGCTTGGAGCGCCCTCTGAAATGTAAACAAGTTGCTTGAAAATAATACTTCCTCCAGCCGCCCTTCGACGGCGCTGAGCGCAAAGAGCGCGTGGGACGAGTCGTAGACGATGTCGTCGCTCACTGCGACGAAGATTAACGTTCCCTGTTCGGTCGTAGCCACGCAGGTAAAGATGGAAACCATCTTGCTCTTCCAGTGATGTCTAGCTTGCACCGCACGCTGGATCACGACGCTCTAGTTTTCAGCAAAATCGAAGTGCAAGATGACAGCACGTGACTTCACATGCACTTTCCCTAGCCATATGACTTTTTGCTGGGCCCGTCTGGTGAAGAAGTCGGGAATGCATTTTTTTTCCACTTCTGAAACTCGTTAAAAAAACACGTAACATCGAATTGTTTTTTTAAAAACTTATTGCATTTTTACAAGGCAAGCTCCGGTACGTCTTCGAGTTGGAGTCCTAGCTTAGCCAACGATGCGTCGTTCCTTTTCAAACAGACTTCATATTCTAGTAAGAAGCAGTCTTGCGAAGGGGTCTTTTGCAAAATCTTTAACCAAAATAAGAAGTTAGTAGCGCACTGTGCTGTCTGTTTCTCGTCTCTTTGTCCATGTTTTTTGAGCGCTAAAATGTATTCCAAGTTCCAAAACCAACTAGCCCAACAATCTACTCTAATGAAAATATATTTTTGAAATCATAGAGGCGCACATTGCCGGTAAGGTTGCTGTATTTTAGTCAAATAAGCCCACATTTCACACGACTGCGGCTCAAATAGAGAACATGCAACCAAAATATTTCTAGATTTTTTCTATTTTTTTTGTAGTCGACTAAATAATATAAAAAAAATAAAAATTTACAAAATTAAGGTTTTTGAGAAAATCGACTTCGAACTTTAAACATTTGTTATTTATGAGAACATTTACGTGAATGTGGCAGAGCAGCTAGTCAACAGATCATAATGATATTATTATGTCTATTATGGGCTTGCTTTGGACTTCCTCTGATGCTAAAGAAAGAAAATTTCCCTGAAGGAGGGAGGCTGGTCTTTAAATAGCAAAAAGTTGGGAAAAGGTTTTTTTGAAAAAAAAAAACGGCTTTTCTGATATTTAGACATACCCACCCAGCTCTGTACAAACTAATATTGCTCTATCTAATTTTCAAATATTAAAAAAATATGAAGTCTTGATTTTCTATGAACTATAGTTAGTAGGAATACGCATACTTCAAATGTTTTTTCTCTCTTCCCTTCTCTTTCACAAGTACCGATGACTTACAGGCGTTTTCTGAAGTTCGTCTTGGACAATATTAACACGTTTGGTGCCTATTTTAGTCGGGAAGAATGGGGCTGTGCAGTGATGCTATTTTTATAATTTTCCAACTTAAGAGTTATATTCAATTGATTACTTTCTTAAATGACGAGGAAGCACGTCCTTTACACTATAATTACAATCGTCTTTTAGTAACAGAACCATCTCAGGTGAGATCTAGAGTAGAATCACCGCACAAATTACACCTTTGTGAATGTAGTTGGATTGCCAATTTCGATAATTTACGAATAACATTTCTTTAACGACCCGTAACAAATAACCTAATCAAATTAGACTAATCTTCCATAACTCGGCTTTCAGTAAAGATATTCAATATCAGATTGCATATTTGGAATAAGTACGAGATGCGTTATACCAGTGCATATACGATGAGTATACTTTCATAATTAAGAAAATTACTCTGAAGCCCCATATCCCCCTAAAGTACAAACTAAGGACCTGGCAAAGTTGATGAAAAATAGACCTAAACGACCACTTTGACATTTTTTATAGAAAAAAATAAAATTCTTAAAAAATATTTGAATACGTTAAGGTACCTTTAAAATATCTATTAAATGAGGGCAAAGTTAAGAGGGAGAAGGAAAACACTAGCACCAGCAGAGGGTGTCAAGCACGCAACCTGCGACGGCAGTCAAAAATACTTGTTTCTGCGACGGCGGCTTCTACGCTTCCTAACTCGAGAGCAAAAAATCTGGGGAACATGCGGTTTGCGCCGTCCGTCATTTAGGAATTGCCAAAAAAAAATATATATATATATATATATATATATATATATATATATATATTGTTAAAATTAAACTTTATACTCTTTGATGCTGCTAATTGATTTGAGATGAAGCCACCCGCATATATATGCAGATTTGGGTACGGCACTCCATCTCAATCAATCGAATTTCTCGTAATTGATAGCTTCTTGGAGTAATTTCGTAATCATTTGAATACATTTATTAGGAGCGATTGCGAGAGTAATCTGATTACATTTGGAAGTGCCAATATTACATGTAACCATTACTATTCTCCCCTCCCCTTCATATACTTACGTCCTTTGTTCGTACAAGTTTCATACCAATGAATCCTCGAACCAAGTGTGATACGTATGGGAAGAGTGGTTTACCAAAATCGGCGGATTAAGAATATAAGTAGTTTTTTAATTCGGTGATTCTTATCCAACAATGGACAGCACGAAAGACCCACCCGTTTTTAAACTGGCAGATAAATCTGCCGTTTAGAAAATCGGAAGGAACCTAAGAGTAGTCGTAAGACTCAATATCTTCTTAAGTAATCGATATACCTAACTGAGTGCTTTTAAGCAAGAATAATTGTAATCAATTACTTCCCCCTCCCTTCCCCCCCCCCCCCCCCCCCCCCCCCACACACACACACACACAGACTGCTGTGCCTGGCGACCGAGTGGTCTAGCGCACACCAACGTGGAGCACGTGGAGCGAAAGCTCGTGCTGCAGTACCCAGGGATTCTGGGCTCAATCCCGACCCCTGCCCGTTTCGATCTGGATAAGCATCGTACCGGCGTGCGGTCGTGTAGCACTGCGCTAGCGGTCGTACTGCACAGGCTAAATGTCTTATCTACAGCTGGGAGGCAACGGGCCCGTTGAGGGAAACCCAAGTTCTAGGCTGTATAAACATACACAAAACCCAACTTTTTTTTTCTACAACCGGCAAGTTGAGCAGGGTCGGAAGAGGTCTCGGAAGCGGCAGCAAATGACGTCACAGCGGAAGTCGGAGTGTCGCGCTGTCGGATGTCACGATCCTGGCGGTCGGTCGTAGAAATGCCGGCGAAAAGCACCGTGCGAACCTGAGTGTCGCTGCCATATTTCACTGCGTCCCGACTCCATGGCTGTCGAACCTGGACCTTCAAGCCGGGAAAGCGACCTGCGTCACCGCTGTTGTTGACGCAGGGTCGCGGCCAGCGACGGCATGGCGCTTTTATAACGTCACCAAGCAAAACAAATCAAGGGACCACTTTTGTTTTTGTTTTTTGGACGGGGTAAACACGTTAACCGGAGACGCGCTCCCGGCACCGTAACCAACAAACATCATCAATAATGGATCCATGCAGCGTCGCCTATGTGGAGCGCAAGTTCTTCTGCTTCTTTTGCTGGGATTCTGGTGAGGTCAGAAGGACGCCGTGTTCTGAATGGCTTTGATTAGGAGGATGGCGGATAGACCTCAATGCAAGCTGCCTGGAGGTCTACCCGCTATCCTTCAATCAGAACCAGTCACAGCTTGGCGTCCTTCTGATGTCACCTCAACCCCTGCTAAAGACGCAGACGAACTTCCGCTGCGAAAATACCTTGCGCCAAATTACCCAAGAAGGATGTTGGAGACGTATAGGTACACGTGCTCCACAAGCTCGACTTATCGGTGGAAGAGATCAGAAGTGAACAATCCAAATGAGGTGTTGACGAACGCACCGCGCAAAGTGCCACTTGCTTTAGGTTTCTTGCTCAAGAAACCTAAAGCAGCGCGTGTAACTATACACGCTTTGCAAACGCGCCAGATTACATCCGCCATTGCTGACCTCTTTTGTTCTGCCCGAGATACAGAACCAACGAAACGGGCGTTGACAAACCTCCACAAAGACCAAGTCTGGGGGAGAAGGACTGGCTAATATCTAAAACGACAATAACCTGAGCTTCCATGGTAATGATGAAATGAAGTAAACGGAGGAAACAAAAACTGAAGGTCGGTTACGGCGGTGCCTATGCGCAGCTGCTGAAAAGACTAGATACACTCGCAGCCTGCTCCTTGGTGCGTGGGCATAATTTGGCAACTGGTTTATTGGCGGTTGTGACGATTCGAAAATGTGACTTCGTGAGCTTTAAATGCGGTGTTAGCGAGCTCAGACAACCTCATTTTGCTCTGTCGCAAACAGTTGTTAACTAATCTGAAAAAAAAAAGATTTTTTTTTGCAATTTTAGACAAAGCTTTAGACAGGTGACGACAGTGATTTTAAAAGGGCGGTGCAATGATATTAATTTGGAATGTTTTTCACTTTACACTAGCTTACTGGCACTAGTGGGGCTCAAGGATACTCGCAGGCTATGCCACTGGCCAAGAAACTCCTTTGTTGCGGTGTAATTTCAAGGACAAAAGCGAGCGTTTTCATTCAATCTTTCCTTCGCGAAACTTGATGACTTAGCTGGACGGTCGCAGTACTGCCCAGTGACGATATTTGAATGCGGCTCATAGATTGGACCCGATCATTGTGTGGGCACTCGATTTTGGCTCCTGATATTCGATAACTCGGTAAGCATTCGGGCAGTGGCCCGTGTTCAATAGCTGCAATGGCGAAAATAGCCGAACCATAACAATACCTGGAACTCAGCGCGTGTCCTGTGCCTTGACAACCCCAAGGCGTGGCTATGAGAAACATTGGCGGCATATAGACGCTTTCAGCGCGCGCCAGATTGAGCCGCCATAGCCGACCTTCTCTTGTCTTACCGAGATGCCGAGCCACTGAAGCATGCATTGACGAGTTTCCACAATGGCCTATGCTGGAGAGAAGGACGCAGTAGAATGTAAAATGGCAATAACCTGGCCTGCTATGGTAATGATGAAGTGTAGAGAACAGAATAAGAGGGTACAAAAACTGAAGGTCGGCTATGGTGGCCCCCATGCACAGCTGCCTGAAAGCGTCTATAATCGGCTCCAGATCACGTGGCCCCTTGCTCTGGCTGCGAGTTGGGGTGAACGCTGCTCGTTTTTGTTTCATTTTTCGACTTCGACGCTGTGTGGTGAAAAACGAACGGGTGTTTCACAGGTCATTGAAGTCAGGGATCCGTTCTAAGCGGTATTTTCGCAAAATACAAAAATCGTTGCATCGCCCGTTTTAGCGCCAATATGGCTGAATTGTTATTACCACGAAGCTTAAAGGTACGTTTATACTCCAACGTAACGTCGACGGGCGCGGCGTAGCGCGGCGCGCACAGATATTGATTGGTCGCAGATATCGAGTTCCTGGTTGCCGACCAATGAAAGGCCCGCGTTCTGCGCTACGCTGCATTCACTGCACTCGACGTCGGAGTATAAACAGCCATTTAATTACTCTTTCAGGGGCTCTAGCTTGAACAGTGCAGGGCAGCTTCGTAGATGAAGCTGAGCCAATTGGTTCAGATGGATTTTCACCCAGAATTTTAAGATGCTGCGCCGACGCAATCGCCCCATACCTTTTTATAATATATAACAAATCATTGCCTGTCGGCTTATTACCAAACGACTAGAAAGTGGCACATGTAGTGCCTGCACAAAAAAAAAAAAGGACTCAAGAAAGATATAACAAGTTACAGATCAATTTCACCAGCATCGATATATGTTGTAAATTACTTGAGCATGTTTTATTTTGTCAGATCATGAAACATCTAAGCTTACATGACTTTTTATTAGTCCCCAACATGGTTTTAGAAAGGGGTACTCGTGTGTAATGCAATCGACTGAGCTGTATCATGATCTAATTGTAAGTGTTGATGGAGGTGGACAGACTGACGGTGCATTCTCAGAATTCAGGAAGACTTTCGACGGTGTATCACATTCACTGTTATTACTCAAGTTAGAGCTTTTTAAGCATAAACACTGCCATTTTTAAGTGGATAAATGTGTATCTATTGCAGGGGTGGCCAAGCAGCGGCTCATCGCGATTGAAGTGCAACACGCGGCACCGCCCCGCCCCCCCCCCCCCCCCCCCCCCCCCCCCCCCCCCCCCCACGGCTCTTCTGCCTCCCTCCCGGCCACACGAGCCTTCTCACAAAAAGAGAAATGGAACGCGTTCTAAATCGAAAGACAGGTTGCAATTTGGAGTCTTATGACTGCTACCTTACGTGCAGTTGGACTGCTTTTGACTCAGATTGATTAAAAGTAGTTCGACTTTCGTTTACTGCTCTGGACAAAAGTTTACCCCCCCCCCCCCCCCCCCCCACCCCCTTCCCGGCTCTTGGAGCTTTCGTGGTTTTGTTTGCGGATCTTAGGCCCGGTCAGCCGGGCCACTCCTGACCTATTGCATCGTCAATATGTCATCTTCAACGGTGGAAAATCTAATTTTATTGCCGTTGCATCTGGCGTGCTGGGGTCTTTGTTATTTTTAATATTGTGAATGATATTAATGTTGGGATGAGTTGAAAGGTGCGCCTGTTTGACGATGATTATGTCATTTATCGATATGTAACGGAAAAGGATATTTTCACACAGTTTCAGAATGACTTGAATCGAACTACTCAATGGCGCAATGAGTGGAAGATGAACCTCACCGTAAAGAGATGTCTTCGTGTTAGTTTTGCACGGAATAATAAAAATAAAATTGAAACGCAATAATAATTACACAATAGAGTTGTGCCAAACAAAAACAACAATAAAATATCTAGATGTCACACTTTCAGCTGACTGCACATGGAACGCACATATCGACGATGTTGTCATGATGACCGGACGAGCACTTACCTTTCTGCGTCAAAACATTAAAAAAAAATATTATCCCAATTTAAAAAAAAAAAAAAAAAAGAAAGAAAAGCTTGCATATGTTGCCTGGCTTTTCCCGCTCTGGAGTAAGCCTGAACTGGCTGAAACCCTTCCCAAAGAAACGAAATTGAAAATCTGAAGAGCTTACAAGCCTGTGCTGCTCGCTTCGTCCTGGGACGGTACGACCGTTATGCAAGCGTCACTGCCACAATAAAAAAGCTAAGATAAAATTCATTGTCACTCAGACGAAAAAAAATACTTGATTAAAGGTCTTATATAGTATCTATCATAAAACCACTGGCATCAATAGTTATTCGTACCTTTTACCACCAAAGTATATTTTACAACGTAAACGCCATTTCTAAAAAAATGCGTGAGCTCTGTAACAGAACGGAATCGGGTAAGAATTCTTTTTTTGTTAAGACAATCAAGGAATGGAATGCTTTGCTCGTGCCGCAAATGCGGAAACATTTTTCTTTAAATGTTTGTTCACCTCCGCGATAATGCCCGATAGAGGCGCTGCCGGTTGATATTGAATAAAGAAAGTAACGAAGTAGCGTTCGCAAGTAGGTTTTAAACCAAACAACTTTAAAAAAAAACGACGGTTACTTTAAAGTGTGCGGAAACTGTTTTTAGATTATGCAAAAGCCACA
The DNA here is from genome assembly GCF_016920785.2 of Ixodes scapularis. NCBI lineage: Eukaryota > Metazoa > Arthropoda > Arachnida > Ixodida > Ixodidae > Ixodes > Ixodes scapularis. The sequence continues at coordinate 77,036,143 of NW_024609881.1, read as the reverse complement.
ACGGTGGTTCATCAGCTTTCGCACAATCTACAAAGAGTTGCCGCACACCTTGAGACGCCCGTCGTTTATTCCGCCCCGTCAAAGCTGTCCGGTCTCTGCCTCATCACGGCCACTGCTCTTCACAACAGCCTCGAGGAGAAAACGGAAGCCCACGTCGTTGCTCAATACCACCGACTCACCATGTCCAAGCAAAGCCGCGCCGTTGTGTCCACCCTCGGATATCCGATTGCCCACCTCTCTCCCCTTCCCGAAAAACCCCCACCATGGGATACGATTCCTCGCATTGCGGTCAAGCCCATTCCTCGACAGATGAACCCCACCGTGGATCTCGGAAGACGACAAAGGAGAGCCCCTCGTCTTCCCACACCATGCACCGCACGATGTATATGCAAAGCGCAAGTCTGTCTGCGTCTTGCACAGGGGTTGCGATTATGTCAGAACACCGAGCTCCTATTGGCTGATCGAAAACAATAGTGGGTAGACCTCGAGGCATCTAGCATTAATGTATACCCACTATTCTTTCAACTAAAGCCATTCAGAGCTCGGTGTCATTCTGAGGTCTCCGCAACCCGTGTGCAAGAAGCAGACGACTTTCTCTTTGCATTACACGGACGCCGCTTCTCCGATGGCATATCTACCGCTGTCATAGCCTCAAAAGAGATACAGTCTGACACCATGCACATGTACTCTTCCCTGCAGCGGCAGAGGCACAGTTCATATGAGAAGCCATACACTTACTAGCCCGACTTGTCCGATTTTATTACTATCCGTTCAGATAATCGAGGAGCCCTCAGAGACTTCTAAACCAACTCCGCATACCAGCACACATAAAACACGACTTGGCCTCCTACATGGCAGCCACATCTCCACGTCTTTCTTGAGTGGGTAACCGGATTCCAAGGAATCGCAGGAAACGAAAAGGCCCACGTCCTTGCTCGCGCAAACGAGATTCCGAGCAACCCTGAGTCCTGGTCCCCCGGACTACAATCCCAAAGAAAAACGTACCACCCATTGCAAGGCTCGAAGAGAGCGCCTGAATGACCTCCGCCTTTCCCGCCCGGACCCTTCACCCTCCCATCCCTAAACTCACACGCCGCAAGGTTGCATACGTTCGCCAGGCACAGACATTCTCCCTGCTGTGCGAAGTCATAACCTACCACATTAAAAATTGGCCGGAACCCCCTCCCCCCTCCCCCCCGGTCAGGTGCGTGACGCGTCGACGCCAGACACACCTGCTGGTATTGTCCTCGCGCCCACCAATCTCCACACTTTCTTCTTTCACATATCCTCGCTTCCCCCATTCCCTTTACCTGCGGCGATCTGGGCTACTCTCTTCTTGGACCTCCGCCCTATCCTCTGGCCTCGCCTAGCGCTGCACATCTCTCGTGTGCGGGACCCGTTGACCTCGACAACACTCCCCCAAGCTCCGACCTGACCCTTGTCAAGGACCACCAGAAGGCCTCACTATGAGTAACCACAGCCCGGACATGGGCAGTTTGAATAAAGGCATTCTATCTCTCTCTACCTCTCTCTGCGAAAGAATAAAAAAAAAAAAAAAAAAAGAAAAAAAAAACATTTGTAAAGAAACACACCACTCCGTTCATTGAATGTGCTACGCCAGTCGTGTATGGAATCTCAATGACGTGCGACAAGGTGTATAAATGGGCACATGGGACGGACGGGAAGGTGCTTCGGTGACAAGATGCGCCAGCGTGCGGTGTCTACGTTCGGGCAACCTCGCCGAGCACCACGAAAGATCAACACTTCCTCGATACGAAATCCTAAGTGCTGAATTTTCCTGCCTCACTAAGGAAGGCCACCGCAGGCCAGAGATTGGACGCGACTATGACGTAAGCGTTCGGCTGGGAGTCTTGTTCTCACTGATTGGACCCGAGATCCAACCGAACTCTGACGCCGTATCCAATATGCGGTCTACGGTGGCCTTCCTTAGGGATGTAGGAAAATTCAGGTGTTGGACAGATGCCCAAGTAATTCGTATCTGCAATAAACACAAAAAAATAATAGGAAAACTCAAGAATAACACTGACAGGGAAATTTCCGAAGCGTATAATTATAGGTTCCGTGGTTTGGGGGTTTATTTTGGGTCAAAATCAGGGGTGTTTCTTTAGGTCTACGCCCCCCCCCCCCCCCCAAACACACACACACACACACACACACACACACACACACACAGATTCGGTGTTTTTCGATGTCAATTTTTCGAGTCAGTAAAGGAATCGGCGTTTACCGGGACTTAAGTTTCAGAAAATAAAACACGGGAATTGGATTTCCCAGCCTGCAGAGAATACTGGTTATGATCTAAGAACGTATTTGTGTCGTAAAAAAAACAAAAGAAGAAAAGAAATGGGACAGGGATTGAGTTTTTAAAGAATTAAGCAGCCTCACGGACAGTTCAATGAGGCGTACATTTAGGGTTAACACAAAATGAAACTGCAAACACAAATTTTCAGCTTTGGCTTTTCTTAGTCAAGGAGAGCTCCAGTTCGGGGTTCTTCGGTTTTCATTGATTCTTATAAAACCGTCTCGGAAGTTAATTATCGGGGTTTATCGGTATTTACCGAAAAAAAAAACAAAAAAAAACAAAAACAGAACCCTACGTATAACATGCGGGCGAGGGGAAAGACAGACTGTGTAAGTTCACCGTCACTGCACCTATCTGATAAGACATTCGCCTTCCTGTGCCGGGAACATGACGATGTGTATACACGTTTGCAAGAAAGGCTCCTGTGCGCTGCCATTTTGAGCGATGCTGGCGCCCCGTACCGTTTCCGCCATGCTGGGGTGCGCCAGGGGCACGTCAGTGGGGTGCGCGATGACAAGATGGTGCCGTTTGCTGCATCGCCGATGGCTAAAGTTAGCGGCACACTTACTGTCTCGGAACGCAGGAGGAGGTATCCACACAGTATCGTAGCATCACATATTGTAGGACGGGACATCTTTAAGGGTTGGAGTCGACTTTATAACGATCGCAGCCTCTGTTCCTGCATGTTGTGGAAACCAGAGCTGCCGCGAGCGCAGCCATCGTTGATGCAAAGGCCATGCGACTTGTGGCGCATTCTGAAGAGCGCCTTGAGACTTCAGATATTTTTGAAATTTTTTTATTTGTTACCGGTTTAGGCATTCTATTTAATTGTCCGTGCTCTTTCGCGGTCGAAGACGACACGTGTACGTTTTATAATTATTTTTTTAATTTCTTTCTGCGCTCAGTGGTGTACGCTCCGGCGAGAGACGCTTGGCAACATTGTACGACAACCAGCAAACGTCCTGGCTGGAGAGTAGGTCCGCCTCACCTTGGCGCGCGGTTCGAGGTTAAGCCGGGATCCCACTTGCAAAGGTGTATAAATAAGGTGTGCTTTCGTTTTTCACTAAACAATCTTGTAACTTGTAAGTAGCGCTCGGTGTCGTCTTGTTCTCTGTCCCTGTCTTTGAGGCGCTAATTCTTCTTTCGATGTACACTAGCCTAACTGTCCATTTTGCTTCCCTTGAATGTATACATGTAAATGTCTGAAATTCCTGGGTTTGGAGGGAGGCTGGGGTTTGAATGGAAGCACGTTTTAGTCGTATTCCACGTTTTACGCACCTGCGGTGCTGCTTTGGCCTTACCCCCCCCCCCCCCCCCCCCCCCTCCCTCCTATCCCCGACGTGAGCCTCGGATGCCAAACGCAGTGTTTAAGCGGGCCTTTAAGGAGGGGTCACACTACCCACACCATTATACAAAAGACAGTCTGCAAACATCAGACACGCGATGGTTCGAATACCGCATGCCGAGTTTCGATCTCCATGAGTTCGTTGCCACGGGGCATTTGAAGCACGTACCTCGTGTTGGCTTGTGTTCGAATCTTTGCAGACTGTCTTTTGTGTGATGGTGTAAGTAGTGTGACCCCGGCTAAAGCCGCCTAAAGACCGGGAGATATCATCCTGGCGTAATCGAGCGAGGGTCTTTAAGAACTAAAAACAGCGCAAACAAGGTGAAGGACCAGAGCAGACGGAGAGACCAAGCGTGTCTGTAATTCCAGCCCCGATTACGGCGACGAAAGGAAAACAAAGGTGGCGTAACTTGCGCTCCAAGGTCGGACGATCCAGCACTTACCATCCTGCTCGGAATAGAGCCTCGAAGATTGGGGGAAGGAGGAAGTCGTCGCTGGCCATCGTCCAACGGCGGCCAAAGAACTGTACACTCGGCATCTTGACCGCGCACCTGAATCGGATTAACACACAAAAAAAGAAGAAAGTCATAAATTACATTAGCCCGACTATGATGACAATGATCGGGAAGCACAAAATGTGTTGTGAATGAGCCGGGCACATGCTATGTGTGCGTGACGTCACGTGACGTCTCGTAATGTCACGTGACATCGTGACGTCACAGAGTCACGTGATATTTGGGATGTCGCGATGTCAGGTGACATCAGGGCGTCACGTCACTGTTAAGGCCCGTTCACACACTAGCAACCGAGTACGACCGAGAGAGATGAGACGCGTTGAAACCTTTTTAAATTTCTTAGGACGAGAAAACACACTGGCACGCTGGCGCCATCTATGCGGAGACCTTGCAACTGCATTTCACTAGAGCGAAGGTTTTGCGGGATTTCCGAGGTAAAATGTGTGTAATAACTATGAGAAAATCTCGTTCATAACGTTGAAAAAAGTTTTTCGAGCTAAGAAAGAAAGGATTATACGCGAGAAAAATAGGAAATATGCCGGACCACCAAGTTTACACTGCTACCCAATAAATGGCGCCAGTGTGTCCTGTCGTCCAGAGCCGTATATGTAGAGAGCTTGGCCATTCGTTGGGGAAGTATAGGAAACAAATGAGGAGGCGCCATTGGCCAAAAGCGGGCTGGGCGTGTTCCAGGGCGTCTTCACAAATTCGAATGTGACCAACCAGAAGCCGCAAATAATACCCTGGCGGTGGTCGCAAGAAACAAATCTGATAACTGCATCGGAGTAACTCTCGGTGACTGAAAACATGGTACACGTGATGTTTCAATCACGCTCATCCAAAATGACAATGGAAGATTGCGACTATCGGAACGATCGACATAATCCTTACGCCAAGCGCCGAGGGCCTGGAATCTGCCGTCCGAGCGGTCACACTCTGTCCGAGAAAAAAGGAGTTGAGCGGCGCATTCGTTTCTTACATCTTTCTGCATGATCATGATCAAAACATCACGTGCATTCTATATTCAACCACGCAGAGTTACTACACTTCACTCATGCGCGATTATTCAAACCACATACGAACATACACCTTCGATCAGAACTGTTTCTCGCTACCACCTTTAGGGGATTTTTTTCGGCTTCTGCATGGTTGGTCAAGAGAGCACGCCAAGCCCTCTTTCTGAGTCTGGTGCACGCCCTGGCCCTGCCCGCGCCTCCCATTGACCAAACTCTCTATATACACGGCTCTGCTGTCGTCGTAAGAGATATTAAGGGGTTCCAAGACACTCGATTCTAAGAGGTCGCAAGTGTGTGAACGGGCCTTTACACAACGCCAATGGTGCCACGAACGTGACGTGACGATGTCACGCGACGTCAATGCCCTTCGTGTCAGTTCTTGGTGACATTTTTCTCATACTATTCGTCCGATAAAACACATTCTGTATGCAAACTTACGGTCCCAGCGTGACCTTCCTCACCCAGAGAATTTTGCTTTCGTTTATTACTCCCAATCTCTTTAAAAATAAAATTTCATAAAAAAAAAGTCCCCTAAACGTTTAAAGCGAAAGTGTAATACGTAACTTCCCCCTTAGATTTAGCGGGAAAAACGTAATTGCTCTAACCCCATCAAGCAACATTCTCGGTCACAATTTCCTGGGCACAAAACAAATGATGTGCTTTAGGCTTTGTATTTTTCTAATCCCTTTACCCGACTAATTAATCGATTAATCGGTTTCCCATGCATTCATTCCCATGCATAATAATTTTTTTTTAAATTCAAAATTACATTTTGTTTTGCTTTCACTGTTTATGGGAAGAACGGTAAAATGTACAATTTCAGATTTTAAATCGACTTCGATGTGTAGTTGAGAACAGTCAAAAGACACCTATTCATAAGTTATTACTTGAGCAGCGGAGGAAAAGAGGTAATCTTCGCCAATAGCGAACTCCGTTGATCGTCTACGACCGCCTCTGCTGCGCTAAACGGACACCCGCGTGGCGTTGAAGTTATCGGGACATGTAGAACCTTCTGCATTTGTTTGGAGTTACAGTGCGCCGCCATCTTGAATTGACGTCACTTCCAGTATGGGCGAAAACATTGTTTTGCCTTTGCCACGCCAATAGAAGGCATTTAGGATCTAAGCGTAACCGTCGCACTTTCTCGTTTTGCCTCCCCTTTATTTTTTTCCTATTTGCAGGTTGAAACGTTGGATTATTATTCCGTCGCCCATACTTAGCGGTCGGGGGAGAGAGTAAGCGGAAAAGTTTGAAATTTTACCGAACGTTTTGCCCTCATGCAGGTCCACGTCTGCCTGGTAAAGCGTTACATTTCTACTTTTTTGTTAGTCAAATAAATTAGTCGCGATTAAAGCATTAATCGATTGATTGGTAGGCTAATCTATCGAGCGCCCAGCACTACCGAATTCCCCCTTTCTGTAGATAATTAAGGTATATGTGGGTGCTTTCGAGGTAAGATATATGTTACCTTTATCAAGACGTACATCGTTTCAAAAGCTAAATGCATCGTTTCGTGCCTCCAGCAACCAAATCTCGTAAGAAGTACTTCGCGATGCGTCTGAACGGGGCGCAGAACTTTTTTTTTTTTCTTGAGGCGAATTTGAGTACGACACAACAATCTCTGTCTCCCAACATTGCAAAATCAGCCTTTTTGTAATCAAATTAAAAAAAGAAAAAAAAGGAAAACAAATATTAATTACAAAAATTAGATTTATTTGATTTACATCAGATTAGATTCATTTAAATCATTTTAGCTGGAAAATACTGATTATTTACCACTAGATAAAGACATGACAGATTGATTGATTGATATATTCGTCCAATCACTCGCAACAATGCGGAAGGAAGAACTACTGCAAATGTAAGGTGCAAATTAATTAACACATTTTATTACTGTAACCCCGCCATACTAAAACGAAGACAATGTATTTTTCCTAATAAATAAAAAAAAATATTTTTATATTTGTTTTGAGGGCATACTTGATTGGAATATGACATTAATTTTCGAGTTTTCGTTGATTTTGCGTTTTGATTTTGTTGCAACATTACGTTGCGTAGGTGAAAAATGAAGTGAAAGGTTAAAATCAAGCCCAACGCTCTGATTTCATCAGAAGGGCGTTTTTATGTTTTAAATAGACAAACATAAAATGCACACAGAAAGCCTCAAATGATATACAAACAGTAAATAAAGAAATATTTGCGGGATTACTTTTCAGCAAAGGTTCGATTTAAATCATCACAGCTAGTGAAACTGATCTGATCTAATCACAATATAAATCATGATTTAAATAATCATTTAAATCATGTTGATTTTTTCTCCATCCTGCTTCGAACCCACTTAAGAAGAACAGTAAAAATCGATTTCTCAACGTATCGCCTTACGGTTTACTACAAAGATGCGGCAGTGGGGTGGATGGAAGCGTGGAGAGAAAACACGAACAAAAAACTCGCATCGCTCAAAAAAATAAAACATTTTTTGGGCAGTTTTTTACAACATTCGTAGACGATGTCCTGCCCGTGCTCGCCCAGTTTGCGCCATATTACATCCGCCATTGCTCACTTTCTTTTGTTTAACCGAGATACCGAGCCACTGAAACGGGCGTTGACGAGCCTCAACAAAGGCCAATGCTGTGGAGAAGCTAGAACACAGTAGAATCTAAAAGGGCAACAACCTGTGCTGCTGCGGTAATGATGAAGTGAAGTAAACCGAATAAGAGGAAACAAAAACGGAAGGTCGGTTAAGGTGGCGCTCATGCACAGCTGCTGCAAAGCGTCTATTTGCCGCCAACAGATGGCGCAACGTGAGAAGCGAGAGCCACGAGGAATTTAGATATCTGTTTTGCCGTTTAGTTTTTTTACGAATAAATTATCGCAATTTTAGAGTTCTACATTAGATAGACGAGCGTCGGCACAGTGAATCTTTTAAGTTGACCGCATGCTAAGCTTGGCTTCGGCGCCCCAGAGAGCCTAGGTTGAAGAGAGGGGCCACTCAATTTCTCGAACCCTGAAGGAGCGTTTGCAATTTAATGGCGGACACCTCTTGCGGCGATCGGTTCGCAAGTGCGCAGGCGCTGCGTTTTCGTCAAGGAGAGAAGCAGGAGGAAAGGCGGAGGCGTTTGCAGACGATCAACGCGTTCGTCACCTCGTCCCAGCTCGTGTTGCAAATGCGGCCCACAAACCACGTGACCACGATCTAGCAGTTGGAAACTCTTTGTAACACAGGCTCTCTACGGCGCGCCCTCAACGCTTCCATCTGTCGCCGGCAAATACACCTAGGCGAGTGCGCGGATCATGACACCGTCTGCGAAGGCTGCCATGGATTGCTGGAAACAGCTTCTTTTTTTTTCTTTTTTGAAGAAGGTAAGTTTATCCATTGATATTTTAACTCCAAGCTTCCACCCCCTAGCCGAACCTCTGTAGAAAATCGCAGCACGATACATCAACAAACTGATTTTTGCTACCCATTTAAATCGGATTTGAAGCGTGCTTTTCTGCGGCCCATCGATTAGGCTCAAGCGTATGAAAGGTAGCATATGTGTCTGGGAATTGTGAATTATTTTCGTTTTGTTGCTTGGTAGAAAGCTTTTCTTACGTCCATCCTTGAACGTGGCACAGAAAGTCACATTGTGAAAGGAAAAGGAGTTAAGCAGGAGGAAGCTCTTTACGGTCGCTCATTAGTCACCTAGCTATGTTTGGAGATTTGTTTTTGTCCTTTGTCCCTCTTGTTCCCCTTCTCCAGGGATTATTTTAATCACTCTTAAGAGAAGTTGTCACCATGTTTCGCATGGCATTTAAGGTTCAGGCAAGCGGACCAGGAAGCATGGCCAGTGAGGACACGAGGAAGTGCTTCTTTTATTCCTCGTGCAATAACAAAGTTGTTTGCACGAAAATTAAAACAAGTGTATCCTTCCGCTTCCAGGTATCGCGATGCCCGTCTCAGCTACAGAGCGTCCATATGGCCAGTGCAGTGCGATTGCTACCTTGGGACTAAGTAGTGCTGACTGTTGAGCGAACTGGTGCGAAATATTATATAGAATGCATGGTAGCGGCTCTTAGTCAGGGACAAAAGGAGGTGAACTGGACATCACTGTTTGCTATTGGTAAAAAAAAGTCCTGATGTACTGTTAATTAAAAGTGAATATTGCGGGTCGTTGAGCGAGTTGGCGCTAGGGTGACCACCCTTCCAGTGACTCGCGGGACTCTCCCGCATTAATGGATCGTGTCCCGCGTCCCGTCAAGAAATAGCAAAATCTTTCAAATGTCCCACATTTCACATTGTCGGAGTGTTCACTATGTTAATTACGGCGCTTCCGAAGAACGGGCCATGGGGTAGCGCGGAGGTCGCGGATAAGCGTGTGAATCTCGATGGCATGCAAAGCACTGCGGGAAGCGACCGTCGTTCTTGCAGGAGTCTAACGCGCATGTCCCGTTGTGCCTCTCCTCTTGATGGCAAAGTATGGCGAGCGAAAATTGCTCACCAAAAGTTGAAAAATAAACTATTGTAATTATTTGTAAATCGTACCGTGTCATGCAAAAGGGCTGCTCTGGAAAGCTTTTCTTAGTGAAGACCGCCACACAGGTCCAAAACGTGCAACTCACAAGGGTCGAAAAAGCAACAACGTAGGGTTCTACTTTTGTGTAAGAGCATTTTAGTATAAGAGTAAGTATCAAGAGGAAATAATAAGTCGAAAAAGATTTAGTGTTTCTTATTTCCCTCTCGTGCATTGGGATCTGCTGCAGCCGATTTTTACGTTTGAAACTTAGACACCCATAATGAAATACTCACCATTACAATTACACTAAGCATATATCACTGTGAGGGAAATTTATTTTAGCTTAATTGCCGCCACACAATTTTCAGGTGCATACTATGCTTTCGGACTGCATGCACATGATATCGGAGTGTGCGTGATGGTGAATCTTTTTTAATACTTTTTTCTTGAGTCGTAAAAATACCGTCCTCCTCTTACTCCCCCCTCCTTACCCCCCCCCCCCCCCCCCCCCCCCCGCTCAGGGTGTCTCGCATTTCGCCTGCAGGAAGGTGGTCACCCTAGTTGTTGTTGAACCTTCACTCTAAAAAAAAAAGGGTGTAGCCATTACACCCCTTGTAACACATAAGACACCCCAAAACTTCAGTTCGACGAACAGCGCACGCACCGGCGTCAAACTGACGACCCCAACTTTTAAGAAGAACGTGATGACGGTGGGATATAACCTATTAAACAGATAAACTGCGTATCAAATACTACAAAAACAAAAACAAAAAAAAAAACCACTGAGGGTTTGCAGTAGGGCCAAGAAAACCCCGATAACTTTTTTTGCATTGAGTCATACGTGCATTAGATATTTTAATAAGTTGTACAACTCGGCTATCAATCCGCTCGTGAAAGTTGGTACCTTTCTGTTCAACGTCAGTGCGCTCGCTGTACATCGAACTGAAGTTTTGGGGCGTACTATATATGACAAGGGGTGTAAGAATATACCCTTTTTTCCTGTGTGTGGAGTGCGTAGTGTTGCACAGTTCTACTTTTGTTCTTATCTTCGAGCCCCACATTGTATTCTAAAAATAACCCCGAACCTTCGACGTGCATCAAGATCAATAGCTCACATTCCCCGTGAGAGCCCCAATTGTGGAGGCCAACAGCAGGCCTTGGACATTGCGACGGATAGATATGTGAGATATGTTGCAAATTTGTCGTTGGATGTTTCGACAGCGTGAGGTCAGTCTGCCAGAGTTTTGGGCAATATTGTTTCGCACTGTAGACGAGAAACTTAACCAGTGGAATGTAAGATTGCTGGCCTTGGGTCTACATGCATCACGCAATAATAGTGATACACGATCGCACGCCAGTACGATGCGCATCCGGATCGAAAGGGGTTAGGGTAGGGACTGAGCCTATACACCAACTCATGTTTACAAACAAACCGGAGCGCCCCTAGCGGACGCCACCGGCGCCGCGCATGCGCGAGGGGGGTGTGGGCAAAAAGCTCGCCGTCGCCCATAGACAAACCATTGAAATGCGATGTTGTCGGCGTCGGTGTGAGTCCCCCTGCTCTTTTTCGCGTTCGAATTGTTGATTTTACGTCTTCCTGGCGATGTCCGACTACTTGAGCGGCGTCAGCGAAATTACCGAGGCTCGTTACACCGCGAAACTTCGCGCGAATAATGTGACATGTGGCGATTCATTCCGCGTGGACGCCGCAGTATGAACGATAAAACCTGATTCGCATGATGAGATTTCGCTCGCAATTTTCAGTCGCGACGCCGCTTGGGCTGCAAAAGCGTGAACAGTAGCTGAGATGGTCGACGTCGATACTGAAAATCGCAAGCAGAATCGGACCAAGTCAATTACCGTAGGCAAAGCAAGTCAGTGATAGTCACTGGTAACAATGATCAACATCTTTTATTTACTGTTTACATCGAGCTTGCTTACCAACCTTCAAACGTAAGTCTTTTGAGGCCTGCACTTACTTCTTATCGCAAGTACCGGGCCAACATATACGGGCCGGCGTCGTCTAAGAGAGCAGACGACAAGCAGAAACGTTTGAGAGAGCAGACGACAACTCGAACGATCAGGCGGCCGATTGAACTTGAAGACGCACTGAACGTAGTCCGCATGGTGGTACGTACAAGTTGATGGTTCTCTGGCGTTCATGTTGCAACAAAACAAATAAATCTGATGACCACAAGTATCCGTGAATTCAACCCAAAGTGCTTCCCGCCCAAGCAATCGTTGTCCGAAGGCGTCTGCTTTTTCCTTTTTACGGCACATATCCAGATTCTCGGACGAATCGAGCACCTGAAAACTGACCTTCAAACCTTTCTCGAGACTTTTGGTACGGCCCCAGTCGCGGCGTTTTGACGAGAAGGCAGGTTTTTGTCTGGTTCCTTTCAAAACAACGCAGGAATACACGTCTGGCATGGGGACTTCTGCCCACCGCCCCAGACCGGAAGTGCGACCGACGCGCCACCACCGCGCCGTGACGTCACAGAGATGAGTTGTTGTATATGATCCCCGAAGGCTGCAAGGTGTGTGACTCTTTTTTTCGTGTTTAAAAGGGGCTTGACAGCTGTAACACGACAGGCAAATCTGCAAAGGCATTCAAGACCCTGGGTACTGTTCCTTACAAATACGGTACTATCACCTGCTTTCTAGGTGTGCTTTGTGTGCACGTGGAAGGGGTTTGTAGTATCGTTTCTATTCTAGTTTTTGTCGTCGTCATCATTTCATCGAGTGCTTTCACGACTGTCTTTCGTTTTTTCTATCCTCTTACACCAGCAACTATGGCTGGCAAGGAAACCCGCTATATTTCTCATTCATTCGAATCAATCAATCAATCAATCAATCACAAAAGTGATGACATACAGAAATGATTGCTTGTATGACATTTCCCATACCAGTTAAACATGCAATTGATCTTATTTCTCCTTGCGTAAGGCACATCTTTAATCTCTGCTTGCTAGTCGGCGGATTTCCCAGGAAAATTAACAGTCGGATATAAAAATGTAATAAAAATTACCTAGGTAATTACCGACCTGTTTCAATCCTATCGGTATTTTTAAAAGGTCTAGAAAAATTTATACTGTGTAGAATGACAACGGTTGCGGATAACCATAACCCTATATAGGTTTATGTCAATTTGGTTTCCGGAAACAGCGCTCTACCGAACTCGCTCTTCGAGCCCAGAAAGAACCAATTCTTCAAACTTTTGAGGATAAAAAAACTTACCTTCAGTTTATGCGTTGACCTCACTAAAGAATTTGACTATCTGCACCCTAATTTGCTAATTAGAAAATTAAATAAGCATGAATTTTGTGACCTAGTATCACTTCTGAATTCCTATTTGTCTTCCCGTGGACAGTATTGAAGGTTTACATTCGGCAGCCCTCTGCTTGGTTAGTCTTTAGACATCAACGGTCAGGCATCTGAAGTAAAACCTATTAAATCGGGCGTTACCCAAGGAAGTATTTTGAGACCTTCCTTATTTAATATCTACATAAATGACATAGTAAACTTTAGTTCGTTTACGAAGTTCAATATTTACGCTAATAATGCTAGTTTTTTTGTTTTTTTTTACTGGAGAAAACGTTACAGAGCTTATATGTGACACGAATGGAACTTTAGAAAAAACTTGATGGTTGGAGTAAATAAAATGCTTTAAAAATAAACGCCAGTAATACAAAGGGAGTGTTATTCCGACTAAGAAATAAGCGTGTCAACATTACCAAATAGTTTCGTTATTCTTCAAAAATTAAACCCATGCTTAAAACTTTAGGTTTTGTTTTTTCAAGAAAACATGTCACGAGACGATCATATTAATTGCATCGTATATAAATTATCAAGCATCGTTGGTATTTTATATCGTCATTAAGACATCTTGCCTCTTAAGACAAAGTTTCGTTATTCTTCAAAAATTAAACCCATGCTTAAAACTTTAGGTTTTGTTTTTTCAAGAAAACATGTCACGAGACGATCATATTAATTGCATCGTATATAAATTATCAAGCATCGTTGGTATTTTATATCGTCATTAAGACATCTTGCCTCTTAAGACAAAGTTGTTACTATATAATTTATTATTTTACTTACATATAAATAATAGTCATCTTATATAGGGAACCACTACATATACCAATCTTCAAAATATTTATATTACAAAAGAAAGGAGATATTAAGAAGCATTTCTTATGTTACATTGGATTGTTAAGAAGCATTTCTCATGTTACACTAGATTGTCTTATGAACATTGCTTTCAGTCAACTTAAAATAGGAAAGTTTTTATTTATACAAATATCGTTTATGCTCGAAATATATATTAGAACAAAGGTTATCTCAACATCATCTTGAGAACTAGGGAAATTTTAACAAAAAGGGTATATACATATCCAACACGAAATGTAGAAACATGGTTTATAACAATTTCGGTCACACACTACATAATACACCCATGACTACACTGAATCAGTTCAGTAGAGCAAATATAGAACTCAACAATGTATCGGTGAGCAGCTTACGAGAATTAAACATACTCATCTTAAACCAAACCAAATAAAACTGACAGACGATAAGTGCTGATTTTTAAAGATTGAGGTTGTTGTTAGCCTCGCTTTGCCTGTTAATGATCTAGTCTGTTCAAATCGATTGATTTATGTTATAATGATACCAATGGTTTTGTATAGTGTCCTTTGTCTCTGGTGTATATGGTCTGCATTCATGTCTTTATTTTAATTTGTAAATCATTTTGGTGCCCGCGTCTGCTATTTCGGTGGCTCGCCGTATTAGAGCTTTTACCTATGTACCTTCATAGTGTTTATTGTTGATAATATAAATTAATTAATTAATGTATCGAAGCCAGTTCTGCCAGCACCAGGAAAGATAGCCCAAGACGTAGCGACCTTATTGAGAAAGGTAAAATAAATAAAGATTCAAAGATAATTATTGAACAAGTGAACACAAAACAAAAGTAAAAAAAAAGAAAGATATAACACAGTTTGGAGCATATAAACTCGTGATTGGTATGCGAGCAGGGATTTTACGTACAAGATTGGCGAACTAGGCGCTACTATGTGTCTTGTTGGAGGACACTCAGACTTGCAGGCTTACCAAGGCATCGTAAAGATTTGGAAACGTCGCGTGCGAAGGTCAGTAAGTAAAATCATCCGAAGAAAGGCGTTACCAAGTCTTGTGTATTGAATGCGGCCTTAAGCCAAGGGAGATTTAAATGGACTACGAAACAAATGTTTCTTTTCTCACTTTTTTATTTCGTTTTATTTTTTATTTATAATTTTTTTAATTTATTTATTTTTATGTATATAAAAAAAAGAAGTCCAAATTACACGAAAGAGTGCTGTGCTTCAATTATTGCTTGGTGCTTCACTTACGTAAGCTGTGGACATCGGCCTATCGTCCTGCTGGAAATAGTTACATGACCACAGCACTCTCAAATCGGCCGCCTTCTTGAAAGTTGTGCAACGGGGGGGGGGGGGGGGACTCAGTAATCCGGTTTTTGGGTGCAGGGGGGCAAAAACCTTCGCGGGTATTTATCGCGGAAAGTTGAATCAGTATGGAGGCGCTGCATCTCACTTCGACAGGTGGGTACACACATTTTTTTGTTTTTTTTTAAAGCGTGGAGTCAAGTCTCTTTGACGAACCTCGCTCCGGCCGGGGTTGCACTTTGACGACGCCGCACTCAATATCAGAAGCTGAATGGCTCATACAGAAAAACCACCGTGTCCCTCTCATCAATATGGCTCAGAAGTGAACACCAGTCGTTGTTCGGTGAACCAAATGATTCACGATATTCTGCCTAACCATGAGGTGTCCGCCATGTGGGGACCAAGACAACTTGAGACAGACATTCAAGAGAGCCGTGTGGATGTGTGCGAAGCACTTCTCTGACGATATGGAGCCGAGGGAGATTATGTTCTTCGACGCGTTGTTACTGGGGAGGAATTTTCAATCTGCCAGAGATGGTGCGGGCCAGCGAAGAGTGGAGGCACACTTCGTCACCAAGATGAAAGAAGTTCCGGGCAGTTCGGATGAAGGTCAAGGTTTATGCTCGCGGTCTTCTGGGACACACTAAAGAACCAATCATTGAACAATACATCCCCAGGGAATTCAGTGTCTACAGAACTGCTTGAGAACCACTTAAAGTCTAGTTATCAGGTGAAAACGCTGTGGTATGCTAAGCTTTGGTGCATTGATACGTCATCACAATGTGCTCCCCCACACGATAGCGAAAAAAAAAAAAAGAGAAGTGTCTACGTTTTTAGTACATTTTGCATTCTTCTTACTCAAAGAACCTGGCGCCGAGCACTTTTAAGGTGTTCGACCCATGCACCCAAAAAAGTTCACACTTGGCTTCAGAGTCACCAGTAAGATGATTTATTCCTCGTGAACGCTTTGGTGAAGCGTTGCATGGTGCACATGTCTTGAACGCGGGGAGACTGAGTGTACATGTTGAAAAGCGGCAAATCGATTTTAATCCTGTCTCTATTAGTATGCAGATAAAATAAATACATTGCGGTTGTTTCCTGACTCTGCCTCGAATCAGTCTGTTTTTCTGTGTTTTTTTTTTTATTATAGGGACTAGTTTTATTCGATGCGCATTAAAAAAAACGAGTAGGTGGAATTGAGTTCCGCTTTGACGAGGGGCTCGAAAGGCCGTACAGTAGTACACGACCTCTCTATACATGCAACAAAAATAGCTTAAGTCAGTGATGGCACAGGGGAGATGGTATAGATTTGCCACTCTAATTGGGGTGTTAAAAATTTCGATAGGGGTTGCTGGGGGAGAGAATTAGAGGTGGTCTTGTCCACGTTACTAAAAAAACGCAGTCGATTGCAATTACACTTACTCTTGCTTAAAAATGTGTTGAATTAGATTACTCGATTACTCAAAAAGAAAGATAATGAGCCATTACTTGAAAAAGTAATCGTTACTTTACCGATTACTTCAGATTTTCAGAGATACTCCTGTCGGAGACGTTGTTCAAGAATACCTTGGTAGAAAGCTCGTACAAAGGGAGTCATTGAAAAGGAAAAAGAAAGATAGTAGCGATTACGATTAATTTTAGTACATACAAACTTAATCATATAACTCTCGTGATTTCTTACTACCTAATAATGGTTCCGAAATGATTACATTAAGACTTCAAAAAGTAAGCGATTACAAGTAATTCGATCACTTGTAATGAGAATATCGTACAAATCTCACAAAAGGTTTGTGCATTTTGCGTACAGAATTCGGGCCGTTTTGAGGGGGGGGGGGGGGGGGGCATAATTTGAGCTTTGGACGGATGTAGGAGGCGAAAGGGGGACGTATAAAAGACTAACACCTAAAGGACATGGCCTTACAAACTATAACGCCTAGAAGACAAGACGTTACCACTCCCAAAGCACCGCAAGTGGTGTTTTCGTTGTAGTAATACTAAATGTGTTTTTCTTTCAAAGGCGACATAAGTCATGCGTGTAACGTCGACGATTAAGCGGGATTTCCCCGGCCATGTCCCTGTCAACGAAATGTGGGCTGGAAGGGCCCAATGAATAATGTATGCGCAGTGTGACTGCTCGTAGATCAGACAAAAAACCCGCGGTCTGCAGACATGATGGACGAGTTGTCTGCGTGTCAAGTATGTTCGAAGGATCCTCTGCTTGGAACACTTCCATAGACTGTTCTCTGTATGTCCAACGTGACAGGACTGTCATGCCCCAGACAGTGACTGAAGACTTTTCCTTTGTATACGACGTATTATAAGGTGCGACTGCGTCTTTTAAACTGCGGTCCTTGAACTTGCCAACGAGCGTGGTGCGCCGTTTCGGTTGCCGCGTGCGGTGCTCTCTGGCCGAGTCCTGTGGTATCTCAACGCTGGCGTATACGTCGACACTGCACCCCTGGTCAACTTCAAGACCGCGCACCCAAAGCACCGAAGATCACGAGCGAGTCTCCATTTTGTTTTTCTTTAAATTACAAGCAATAGCGTCCATGGAGGAAGGAAGTCGCGTAAAGCGAGGCCGTGGAGTGCGCGGATCGTGCGATAAGATGCCTATCAAAACGGGGCGGCCTTCTGGTAAATGGCCTTCGACGTTTACCTTCCATCAGTGCTGCCGACAACGTTTACCGCTCCAACGTATACCGTGCGGCAGAGGGGACACTACGAGCCATATCCCAGCCAATCCACGTGCCTTGTCAGTGTCACGTGACTTCGGGGAGGCGCGTGGATCGCGTATAGTCGCGCGACACATTCGGAGCGCCGGGTTGGCTGGGATGGCCCGTAACATTCTCCGCGGTCCAACGTCAGGTGGAACGGGAAGTATAGGAGGCGGAATTAGATGGAATTGGGCAGAAGTAAACTCGACGCTTGCGGGGACACTTTAAAACGATAGATATAGCGCGCTTTCAGGCGCCCCTGTTTTTGCCGTTCTCGTTGTTGAAGGGGGATCTCAAGAACGTCTCGGAACGACGTTGCTTTCCCCCCGGCAACGACCGAATCAAGATGCTCGAGTCGAACTGAGACACCCATTAGCTGCTTCGGATAAAAAGAGCGGCGGAATATAAACTTTTCAGCCGAATTGAGATTTCTTGACGAATCAAAACGCTAGCAGAACTGTAGGTTTCTATCAGCGAAGTGGGTGACCAGGAGCGTCGATGTGGTGGCCTCTCCGAGACTGTTCAATCGTGGAAAGCGTTTCTAAAAGTGCCAGTAATTATAGCTACGCTTTAATCGAATCATAATAACAGCCCCTCCTCCCCCCCCAAAAAAAAATGTAAAAAAAAGGCTCACTAAACGGAAATAAGGTGGTGAACTGGGCCAGTTGTTGACGTTATACATGATGGCGAAAGCAGCTCACAAAGCACGGACTACGTGGGTGGCAAAACTATATGTTGGTCGTTTTGCCCGCGTTCTAAAAAGGCGATTCTGGATTTTAAATCTTCCCACTCAAACGTGGTCAAGAGGGCCATAGCGGCATCATGCCTAGGGTCGGCCCTCAAAAAATCATCTGCCCACAAGATCACAGAAGGTATTGGAAGACAAATTGGGAGACTGAAAGAGTCGGGGTTTCCGTTGGCACTCTTGGCGGAAGCAGCGAGTATACTTCTTAAAAAAATCGAAGGGGGCAGAGAGGACGAAGGCGCAAAGGGAAAATAAGTGCATGGTGGTGGTCCCTTACCTGCACCCTGCGTCCCATAACTTGAAGAAAGTTGGTAGTAGATACGGAATACCGGTAGTGTTTTCCGTGCCCCAAAATATAGGCCAGATATGTTCCAGGGTTGGTGCGGGGGCTGATGGTCATTCGAGTGGAAAGTGCACGAAGGCGCAAAGAAAACCTTTTGTCACTTTTTTTTTTTTTTTTTTTTTCCTTTATTTGTTTTGCGGAAAAAATCCGCGTGGGGGGCAGAGATAAAGGCCTGGTGCCTGACAGAGCCTCTGCCCCCCCCCGTACAGTTCAGTTGTGCTTCGTGTGTGGTGTATAAGATCCCTTTGCCATGTAACAGGTGCTATCTGGGACAAACAGGAAGATGTTTGAATGGTAGATTACGAGAACATTCTTATTCCCTCGAAGTCACGGTTGGGAGGGCTTTTGCCAATTTACTACAACGACTGCAATTGTCGGCCTGACTTTGGCAGGGTCACCATTCTGGGCACACACAGGAACAGGGTGATGAGAGAGATTATAGAGGCCTTCCACATTTCATGTCATGGGCATTCATGTGTTAGTGAACCTTCTTTGGTGCTGCCAGCAAGATAGATATCTTTCCTGTGGGAAAAAAAAATGAGTCACGTAGTGAACCTTCGCGTTTGGCGAGTGTGGTCCTTTGTTGTGTGCAATCTTTTAAGATACTGTGTATGTTTTTTCTGCCTTTGTTTCCTTCCTTAAAATTCTTCAGTTGCGAGCACGGCATTGTCCTGTCGCGCTTGTTCTTCTTCGTTGTCCGTGTTTTCTGAGCTGTTTTCCCCATCATGTATCACTATACGGAAAACGTTTTTGCATTTCAGTTCTAAGTTTATAGATAGGCCAACGACTGGTTGGTCTTAAAAACCCTCCTGTCGCATTATTTTAATGCATACTTTACCAATTCATATTTCTGACGTCATACCGAGACAGTGATGCTGGCGCCTGCACAGACGCCATCGCTCTTCGGAAAACGGGTTTCCGCGCGGGCCCAGCTGAGGCCACGGCACCGGCAAACAAATCCGCTCCTTTATACACTGTGACCAAGTAGTTAAATATTCTACACAATAAAAAAAAAAAGCTGAATAAACCTACTGCCCATGCTGAGAACACGCGTCCACCAGTTCAGCTAGAGGTTACAGCAGACTTGTACACGTTAGTCGAAACAAGTATCGATTACAATTACCATTACCGTTGGTTAAAAAAGCACTCCATTAGATTACTCGATGCTCGAGAGAGAAAAAAAAGTAATTGGCCTTCACTTAGATAAAAGTAACCGTTACGTTTTTAATGACTTCCGATTTTTAATATGACCAATTTTTCTGCTGGTTTGAAAATGGTTATTTCCTTCTGTTCATTATTGGACTAGAATTACCGAATTATAAACTACTTATATTTTTAATCCACCAATTTTTGGCAAAACATCCTGGGTTTCGAGGATTCCTTGGGAGGTAAACTTGTAGAAACAAAGGGCGCCATTGAAAAAGGGAGACAAAAAATAGTAACGCTTACACGTAATTTTAATACTTCCGAAAGTAATCTGATCTTAACGCCATCTCTGCATGGTGCAAAACATGGTGCATGGAACTAAACATTAGCAAATGTAAACTTATGCGTGTCTCTAGAAAAAATATTAACTCACCCGTTTACTCGCTTAAAAATCTGCCTTTAGACGCCGTATCTTCTTATAAATACCTTGGTGTTCAGATTTCATCTAACCTTACTTGGAGCGTTCACACTTCGTACGCTATTATTAACGCTAACCGCATGTTGGGTTATCTTCGACGTAACTTTGCAAAATCACCTTCAACCCTAAAGCTACTACAATACAAGGTCTTAATTCGCTCTAAACTCAAATATTCTGTTTCAGTTTGGGATCCGAGCCATGAAAACTTGAGACACTCACTTGAAATGGTTCAAAATAATTCTGTTCGTGTCATAGTGTCTAACTATAATAGAGCTGCAAGCATCAGTACAATGAAATCTAACCTTGATCTGCCCTCCCTAACACCCCGGCGCAAAACCTCTCGTCTTTGTCTCTTTCACTAACTTTTTCTTCATCCTTTTTCTTCATCCTAAAACTTATTTTACCCCCCCCCCCCCCCCCCCCAATACATGTCATCTCGATTAGATCCTGTCATAGCCTCCTCTATAGAGGAGGCTATGATCCTGTTCATAAAGTCGGGATTCCATCGTGTAGAACTAATGCTTTTTTTCAGTCATTCTTTCCTCGCACATCAGTGGAGAGGAATGGCCTTCCCGCCCCCACAGCAACAATCAAGGATCACCCACAGTTCAAGAACGCCATAGCTAATATTGTATAACTCGGAGTCAATTTACTGTACTAATAATCACTGCATTTTTTTTTAAATTTATACTTATGCATTGTACCCACTCCCCTCTCTAATGCCATTGGCCCTGACGGTATATGAAGTAAATAAATAAATAAATAAATAAATAAATATTACTATTTTGATTATTTACTAATAAAGGTAATGAAATAATTATGAAATTACTCCAAAATGGAATCGATTACACGTAATTTCTAGTACTTCCGAAAGTAGGCAACTTAGTATTTTGATTACTTTCCAATAAATGTAATCAAATTACTAAAAAATTACTCCATAAAGGAGTCGATTACAAGGTTTTTTTATTACTTGTAATACGTACAGTACAGGCAGCCTATTAGATTCCTTTCACGCGAGTTGAAACGTGGTCGCGCCAGTGTGCAGATAGACCTCGACCACTTATAATAATAAAATTAGTACCTTTATTTTTTCCAACAAAAACAATGTTGGAAAGGTGACTTGGGAAAAAAGCTGTAAAAACAGCTTGACGAGCCCCAAACCACCTACACCAGCAGTCGCGATGCAGGCACTAAAGATTTATACAAAATTGAAACATGACATGTGTACTACATGTTTGAACAACTTTACAAAGAAAGAACTGACGCTAAACAAGATAAGTAGCATATTGATACAGTTTACACAATAGTGAATACACACACAGAACGTTAAACACCACTGAAATAAACGCGAAAGAAACCATCGATTCAAAAGATTTTAGCGCTTATCACGGACAATTTGGCTCGAAATAAACATTTGAAATAAACATTTCTCGTAAGATGCTCACCGATATATTGCTAAGCTCATTGCCTTGCCTACTAAGCTGGTTAAGGGTAGAGGGCAAAGTATATTTTAAACTTTGGTGGCCGTAGTTTGTTCTAAAAAAGGGTACCTCCCAAGGTTCTTTAATTCGTGTTGGGTACCTATAAATTTTATCTGTTAGCTTCGCTAAGTTTTTAAGGTGACATTGGGATAAATTTGTTTCTATTTTATACCTTGCACATAAACGATATTTATATAAATCAAAAATTTTCATCACACCAATCTTACAAAAAAGATCATCGGTTGGATGTTCTAGTGGCACATTAGAGATACTTCTTAATATCTTTTTTTGTAGCATAAAGATTTTGTGGAGGTTGGTATAGGTAGTAGTGCCCCATATGAGTTGATCCGGTCCTGTACTATATAGACGGCAGGTTTGACCAGTATTCGCGAAATCAAATATACACGCAACGTACGTTCTGGATATGGCCACTTATATTGCACTGCCAGACTTAATTCACCCTTACAATAAAAGAATGATAAGTAAAAAAAAAAAAAAAAATGAGGAAATATACGTGAACCGGACGTGTGCCGGGGCTACCCAATAGATAACACCACTGAGTTTGTTGCCAAAAAAAAAAGGCGAATATACGGCGAGCAAGTGTTCCAAATTGCGTCTTTGTCGAATCGAAACGCAAGGAGGAGCGCGCCAATCAGAGGACAACATGGAGACGGCGCCGAGAATGCGCGACGACGAAGAGGCAGCCACGCACGCACCGTCATTGGTTGAGGTCGGAGGGGGGGGGGGGGGGCAGAAGCACGTGGACGAGTTTGAGGAGTAAACAAAGCCGCGAGGTGTACAAGGAGCGCACGAATTTGCATGCCGTAATACCTTTCCAGCGCTCTTTACTAAGGCCAAAAAGGCTGAGTCCATTGGCTGTGGGTTCATGGGCAAAATCAAATATGCTGTAAAAAAAAAAATGGCAGCGACTTTTAATGTTTAAGTTCTATAATGCATGATTGGTGAGTGGATTGGTGTGTCATATGACGTATATTTTCCCGCTAAATCTAGCGGGGAAACCGAATGGTTGTATGGGTCACGGGACGCCGATTTTCTTCACTAAATTTAGTCGGGAAACTGGATCGGTGTCGAGGTCACAAGACGTAAATTTTCCCGCTAATTTTAGCCGGTAACAAAATTGGTGTGTAGGTGACGTGACGCCAATTTCCCGCTAAATTTAGCGGGGAAACTGAATTGATGTTTTGGCCACAGGAGGCGAATTTTGCCGCTAAATTTGGCGAGGAAACTGAGTCGACGTTTCGGGCACGTGACATCAGTTTCCCCAACGTGTATACAAGTCACGTGACGCACCCTTCCCCGCTAAATCTAGCGGAAAATGCACGGGCGGACGGGCAGCTATAATAGAGAGTTTTCGTAGATCGTTTTTGGCGTCCCGCGACACTTTCCGCAATTCGCTACGACACCCGGAACTCTACAGCCGAGGTCATCGGCGCGCAGGCGCAGTAGCGGCTTCTTCGTTGCGGAGGGCTTAGCGGAAGGGGAAACGCGGTCTACGAAAACCAGACTTGTCCCTATCCTAAACACTCTACTCAAGGTACTGTATTTCAAATACTCTTATCAGTACTTCAGTATCTTGCAAACACATTTCTTCATGAGTATTTGCTACTCTATCTTAATTACATTTCTCACTATCTTGTACTCAGCACCTCAAACACATTTTTCAACCTTTGGAAACATTTGTCGCAAGAACAATCTACATAACCAGGGACCGTCATTCTCCTGGCCAAGGCTGAACCGATTGCAGACTTGGAGGCAAGCGACCAAACAGAGGGCAGGAAACAAGGCACGAGCAAAGCGCAGTCTCCAAGTGCCAACAAGTACAAGTACACCCGCCTTTATGTATCCTCCTGTCTACTTTACGCTTGGAACTACCAAAGTGCTGGTAACGTCATCGGGATTTTACATCTTTTGTCTGAAGCTGGAGCGGTGTCGTCAGCGAAAGAGTGTGACGCCAGCGCTTGGTACGGTCACAATGGACCATTTTCGGAAATGGCCGGCTCAAGAGGTTCTGGTATGAAAATGCGCGAGCACGTCTTCAAGTGAGAACGAATACTACCTCGACTAAAAAAAAACTAGATCCTGCTGGTTTTATTGAATTGCAGTGACCTAGATTGGGCATCTCCAAAGCCCCTTGCGTGCCTAGTGTGGCTTAACTTTGGATCGCAAGCTCCTTCAAAAGAGTTACTTTTATCTCCTTCCGGATGAGCACATTGTTTAATTCCTATAATCCTCAAATCCAGTTCTTTGCCAGGTGGAGACAGGGACTGAAAGCGGTTTCGTAAACACTTACTTGTGTTATTTGTGTTACTTGTGTTTCCCTCCTGACCTTCCTAATATCTTTTTTTGACAGTTTTGAAGGTACAGGCTACAAAATACTTGCACTTGGTTGTTGATCAGCGACAGAAGCTCCTGTCCTCTAGCCGATGTTTCTCCTGTGCGTGCACGTTTGTCATTCACTCGTGTGCTCGGCATCAAGTCTGGCTGCCTGATCAACTTCTAGTTCGGCTGTTAAGGATATGCAATGCCTGACATGTGTCAAGTCCGTCGAATCGCGTCAAGGCATATTACAAACTCATTGCGGAATGCGTCATGGGCCGACCCTACCGCCAAACTAAAGCAAGTATGTTACCATGTCTACAATACATGAGTCTCCCTTGTTCCTAAAATATTTCGGTGCCTACTATGTTGTATATCCGGAATTATTTCAAAATAAACTTCGATTGCAACAGCTAAGTCGCTTCTTGAAAATCATAAAGGTCACAGCAGAATGTAATTTTCAGCAAAGTCGTCGCAAGTAGAACACCCCCTTTGACTTTTTTATTCTTCTATTACCAACTTGTAACCTATTTGCCGAGTATCTTGGAACGTAGCTCAATTACCTTTTCAAAGTATCTGTACTCTGGTCAAGATAGTTCGCAGTAAAAGTAACTTAAGTACTACTCTAAATACATTCTCAAATGAACGTTTAGTATCTTATATTAAATACTTTTGTTGAGTATTTTTCACACGGACACTGACGAAAAGTCCCTCTTGTGAGATTGGGGGAGGGGGATAGCGTTATAAAACATTTTACTGCGCACCCCTTAACGCTTCCCGCAGCCTTACCTCCGGATAACAAAGCCGTGGTGCCGATAGAGATGTCGTAGGACGACGCTCGACACAGATTGGACACGACGATTGCGTCAACGTTCCACTCAAACTTGACTCGCAGCCAAGCGCTGACGCGGCACTCGTTTCCAGTCTGTGTCCGGCGTTCGCCTTCGCTGATGACGCATAAATGGCAGCACTACGGGCCTTGTCTTCTGGGCGGTGTTGCTACAGCCCCGTAAACAAAGCTGGCAGCGTGCAGAAGGCGGCTATTGGAATGGTTCGGACTTCAGGAAACGGCGTTTATTGCCTTTCCCACGATAACGACAAAAAAAAAAATAAAAGAAAACGAAGGCGCTCATACGAGCGCCCGTCTTATTTATGCGACCACCAAAAGTAAAGAAACGAGGCGACTCACACGTCCTTGAATCGTTCATCGGCGAGGGTGAGGCTTACGGAGGCGGAGATCTCAGGCGTACCCTCTCCCCTCCTTATGGCGTCACACTGATTGCCCCGCAGTAAAAAGGAACACGCGGAAGACGAGCGGCCACGCGTTCGTGTGTCACTCGCTTGCAAACCTTTCGAGTATCAGCGGAGGCGCCGCCGCCGCCGCCCGTAATGTATACGGAGTAGTAAAAGGACCTTTCATCGAGTGATTATAAGTTGCAGTTAGAGTAAAGCCGTGGTCATACTGCCAATAACATCGTACAAAAAGACGGATAGTCCCTGTGATATCCCACACCGCCTGGTGATAGTTACGAAATTGCGGAGGGTAAGCAAATTGGCGATGGAAAGTGAGTGAGTGAGTGAGTGATTTATTTGCACTTAAATTGGTGCGCACACGGCGGCGTGCCAGGCAAAGCAGATAGGCAAAAACCCTTACGCGTGTGCGTCTGCCAGCCTGCCGCCGTGTGCGTTGGGAGTTACAGCACTACCCAGCTTTAGAAGCGTTAAAATTATGATGGAAGTGATGATGGAGGTGGTGGTGATGACGATGATGTTGCTGATGACGATGGCGATGGTGATGATTATGATTCAAGAGGAGGAGGGGGTGAGGGAGTGAAGATCATGATGGCAGCAAACGCGAAGGCATTAGTCTAGCGAATACATTGCAAAGTTCCTGGGATGCATTGTGCGACGTGGGCAGAGGGCTACGAGAAGCTAATGGTATGGTCAAGAAGTCTCTAATTGCGGCAGGCAGCAGGGATTCGGTGTGACGAACAGTCCTGCCTCGAAGAAGTTTGGGCTGACCTGATCTTCTACCGAGACGTACGGCTGCCGATAGGCGAGTCCCCGAAAGAGATCCGTCAAGCAATCGTACTTTTGGTTCTTAACCTTTAGGCTAGGTGGCGCAAGCTGCCGCCCGATATAAAGGCTACAGCCGTTGGCATCCATCCATCTATCCGTCCATCCAGACAGCAGGCACCCACTGCCTGAGGCGTGTGTCTTCCTCGTGTGACGGTCGTATACCACATTGGTCGCACGGAAGCTTTCAGCACACATGGTCGTAGCGCATACGTATGCAAGATATGCATGGTGATGATGCAATTAATGAATTATTATCATATTTGGAGAGTTCTGTTTGTCCTTTGTCCCCCTTGTTTGTCTTCTCCAGGGTTTATTATCGTCATGATAAGCGTGCTTCGAACATACTCGAGTTGTGTCCCCAAACAATTTTATCTTGATGTCTCCAGACCGTCTTTATTGCATGATACACCAACAATAAAACAGTAACTTAAAAAAAACAAAAAAAACAATGGGCATGGCGAGTTTTGATTACCTCAGTACTATCTACAAGTGACTTATAGTTTGTAGTGTGTCGTGCGACTATATAAACTGCAATACCGTACGAGCATTTCTGTACTGCCCCTTCAAATATGATGCCATTTGAAGCCCGCCAATAGGGCTTTTCCGTGGGCAGGGTGGAGTCTACGAATCTACGAAAAGTAAAAAGAAGGGTCAATGCGCATTTTTTTTTTTTTTAATTATCTAGCGGGAGCACCTACCGTGCTTGCAAGCTGTTTAGGTTTAGGAGCATTGAACAAAAAAGTTGAAGGCGAAACGTTGTTATACCTTTGTAGCATTCGGAATTATTTTGACGCATTCGCTTCCGTGACATTCCAGCGGATTCCCGGAGGTACTTTACTGAACTTCTCCGTTGGGATGATGAGATTCTAATGTCTGAATTTAATTCCGAAAAGAGTTGGAAGTTTGAATCGAGAGAGCCAGTGCTTCCATCGGCACTACCGCTAGAGCGGCCGGTATGCGAAGTGAGCAACATGTGCGCGGAGCGTCTAATTTGAAAACTATAAATAGCCCTGTAATGCGAAACAACGTGCGAATATCGCGTTTATAGTTCATCAAAGCCGTAACAAAGAGCAACACCTTCCTCGGCATGCGAAGTTTCGCGTTTAGGCTGGCACTTTCAAATTTCCAATCCCCGCCGTACATGTATGCGGCCTCGACCGTCAGATGGCTAAATATAAGTGCAAGTAAACATTTCATATACTTCTGAGTATCCATATACTTAGTAATTTGTTTTTCATATTAGACTCTTTAGAGCTCCTCTTTCAGAATTCATGCAAAGTTACACAAAACATTTAAAATTATTCTTACTCACACGCTTCACGATAATCATTTACATATTCCTTTTTTAAGGCGGCTTACGAATGAAAACGAATGTAGTAGTTCTTTCCTTTTCTTTTGATAAGGAACATCTTCTTCGTGCTTAATAAGTAATCTCAATTTTTTTTAGCTCATTTCATTGGCCGCGTTGAATTGCTCAAACGGGGTTTCCGGGAATGGAAATTAATCTTACCAAGATTGCCTTCTAATGAGTCTCCCCAAGTGCCGCAAGCATGGTACACGTGTAAAGTAGAAACTAAACATGAAAAAAAAAAATGCGACCTCACTTTCTTTGGCGCCTACGCTGTGTGCATTGTTAGTGAAGCCGGAAGTCGTGTTCGCGTATTCCCCCGGAGGTCACAATGGAGCAACATTGATTAAACTCTGCGAATTAAAGTCAGTTCGCACGTGTATCCCAGCGCTTGAGACAATGCAAAGCGAGTGCCGCATGAGCGCTACCGCGTCAGCGCTCACTCAGCGCTGAGTATAAGAGCCGTAATTTCCGTGTATGCTGGAAAAGGCGGGGTCATATGCAGCGGAGTGCTCTGTGATACAGCGCTGATAAAGCGCAAAGTGAGCGCTTTTCCGGCTCTGTCTTTTGGGGAGGGTATACAGCCGTCGCGCGTTGAAAACTAAACCCACGGGGAAGGCAACACATGAATGTTGAATGTCGGCTTCCGATGCAGCGTTCCGCTGAAGCAGACGAACGCTGCATGAGCGTCCGGCTGGGGCTAAATGAGATCATTCAGAAAAGGACCAATAGACCCCATGCGCAAAAGGGCGCCCCTAGTGTCGGGCACAGGAACTAGGACAGGCCGCCATGTTTAGGTCACTATATAGCAGACGACACACGCCGCAACGCTGTCGCTGCCCAGCATTTCACGCTCGCCGAAGTAGAGTGTCGGCTGACCACGCCCGATGGCTGCAGAACGAGCTAGGATCAGGGCAAGAGGAGGCAGATCGATTCTAGCGGGACTCGAATGAAACAAGGAACCGCGATGCCTATGCCCATTAGTATGATGGCATAAAAGATGGCGTCAGAAGTGGAGGAATTACGAACATTTGCCGCGTACAATGAGGTGATTAACGTCTGCTGCGTACGTTACAGCGAGGTGAGAACTGCAGAAACTGACGGCGGCGTCGCTCATGACGAGAAAGAGAACTGCGTGTGGCGAAATATCACGAAATGACGACACGACGTTCCGAATAGTTCCGATGCAAGAGCGCGGTAGGGCTGCACCTCATCGTGGAGGAAGCTGACCGAAACGTGGCGATGATTTGCTGTCCCATGATGCTGTGCAAATCGAAACTGACGAAAAGCCCACCATTGAGGGGCGCATTTGTGAAGGGGATGTATTAAACATGACTCTTGCACATGTTACTCGAAATAAAGTAATCGAGTACAATTACAATAACTGTTGCTCAAAAAAGAGTATTCAATTTGATTACTTGATTACACGAGACAAAAAAAAAAGTAGTTGACCGTTGCTCGAAAGAGTAACTGTTACTTCTCCGATTACTTCAGGTTTTTGAAACGGCAGAGGTTTCGGCCGGTTTAAAAATGGGTCTCTCGTACCATTCATTGTTGGATTAGAATTGTCGATTTGTGATCTACTTGTTTTCTTCATCCACCAGTTTTGGTAAACCGTCCTCCTGTCAGAGATTTGGTTCGAGCATTCCATTATAGGATACTTGTATGAACCAAGGACGCCGTTAGAAAAGGAAGGGGCAAAAAGTTACGGTCACAAGTAATTCATTACACCGATTAAGTAATAAGATTACTCTCGCGATTACTTCACGGTGAATGTAAACAAATTATTACAAAATTACTTTAAAAAGTAATCGATTGCGAGTAATTTGATTACGTAATGAGTAACGTGCAAGTGTGGCCAAGTACGGTTAATTTAAAACCACCTATAAGAACAACAGAAAGAAAGAGACACAAAAAACAAATAAAGAAAGAGAGATAGATAAAGACTAGAACAACTACTGGCACTGATTTCCGGGTCCACTTCCGTGGCTATAGACTTCACCGGGGTTGTTTTTTCTTTTTTTTTCTATACAAATTGGCTCTTCCAAGGAAAATTTTATATTAGTTTTGATCCTCGTCATTTATTTTAAAATCCGGGGAGCAAGTCGTCTGCCTCTTGCGCAGGGGTTCCGGTGACGTCATAACGATGCCGAGTTCTGATTGGCTTTGATTGAACAGATAGTGGGTGGACCCCGATGCTAAATGCCTTAGGTCTACCCACTATTTTTGTTTTTCAATGAGCCAATAAGAGCTCGGCGTTCTGACATCATCGCTACCCCCTGCACGGAGCAGATAAACTCGCGCTCCGCATTAGATTAAGCTTTACAATGTTAACGCCAGAGCCGACTGAGGCACTTTAGTTTTCACTCCCGCGACCCCTTGAATATGATTCACCAAAAGGAACGCCCGCGCACGAGGGCCCCGCCCAACGCCTCCTAGAATAATGAAAAACCCGCGCATCAGAATTTCGTTACGCCACCACGACGAGATCAATGCGCAGACAGAGATTGGACCCGAGTATTACGTCATCGTTCGGCTGGACCTCGTGTCCAGTCAACGCGTCGAAGGCACTTGGCGTCGGGCACCGGCTGAGTTATAGCATCATCCGAGTGCGAGGATATGTTACGTGGAGGCTGTTTCGCAGGTTCCGATTATTCCACACTCTGCGTTACTCGGTCTAAGCCTAACGTCAGCAGACGGTCATATACCCCAACTCAACCCTCTGACGTGACGCCGCCGCGGTGGCGCTGCTGTCGGTACTGCGCATGCGCTGTTTTGTTTGGTTAGAAGAGGAAAAAGTAGGGGGGCTGGGCGCGTCTGATCGGACCCTGCAGGCTCGATCCCACGCGCTAAACGATGGTGTTCGTGCAAACCCAGCCTCCTACACGCTGTTTACGAGCAAGTTGGCGTTCGCCCACACCAGGTGTTGGTGCACTGCGCGCGCGCGCAGAAACCAGGGTCGACTTGCTAGAAACCGCGTCTAAGCTGAGACCAGGGCAAAGAAAGCACTGTCTTGGACTCCTCTATACTGACAAAGCATGGCAGATCACCACGAGGCGCGGCCGCCGAAAGTGAAAAGGTAGAGTGGCGGACAACGGATGAGAGGATAGTCAGGTAACGGGCGCCCCGCTGCGGCGAGACGCTGAAACACACTTCTCCCGAGCGATGGAATGTCCGCTAGTGCTCCACGCGTTACCGCTTCTTTTCTCGTCGGGTTTGAAAACCATGTTTCGGGTCCTCGCCGCTGCAAAAGCTCTGGGCTGAATACCAGGTTCCCCGAGAAATGCCCTCTGCTACCAGATCCTCGCGCTCCAAATCTGCGACCGGTTACTCTATGGCTCCGTCGTCGATCTACCAGGCTTTGTGATTATCGAGGAAGCTATGGCACTGGCGAAAGCTGGCGCACGAGCTCAGCGGGGCTCAAGCCGCGTGTCAAGATGCTGGCGCGCTCCAGCTTTTGCAGCGCTTTTTTGCAGCCAGTCTCAGCTGAGACGTTGTTCTAGCAAGCCGGTTCAGATTCCCTTGAAGTGAAGCGTGTCCGAAAGGGCCGGGCCGACACCAGGGCCACCCCAGCGGCGTGACGTCAGAACCGCGTGTTTGTGCACGCACGTGGTGTTGGTTGACCCCGCGACAGTGACGGGTGACGTCATCCGCTTCTGTCTAAAAAAAGAGGGCCGTTTTTTTTTCCCGTGGGACTCAGGGTTACCCGGTTGCGAGAAAGACCGGCCCGACCCATTGTTCCGTCGGCGAACAATGACATCCGTGAACGTGCTTGACTCGCTAATTATCGCTCGCCCCGCCTGGCGTCATGTCCCACGGGGATAACCCCCCAAGGACCATAGTACACAAAGCCACGCGTCTCTCTGAGTCAGGAGGTTGACCTACGTCGTCCCGACGAGAATCAAACCCAGCTACAACGGGCATTCAGTCTTCACACAACAAAACGATATATATAAAAAAGAAAGTGCTCGTAGCAAAAACCAGCAATTTTTGTCCAAGGTGCGTTCACCATGGACATTCCCAGGTGTAGCCGCCTTCAAACTTCTTGGGCTAATCCCACTTTTCTAAAGCAAGAACTAACAAAGAGAAGTTGTTTCCCCATGTTTGGTGCGGTGTGTTGTACTGACGGGTCGAACGTACAAACATAACTCGTTCATAGTATCTTCAATTTCTTCCTTCATCAGCCTCAAGAGGGCCGCCATTATTTCTTCACAGATTCCATGCACTGAGATAATGATAGGGATCAAAACTGAATTTCAAAAGGGGTCTATTATGACGCGCGTACTCGTCTATACATCGTTTCACTCCTATAGCTGACGGTGCGCTGGAAGCTACACGTTGGCGGGACCAATCGACCGCCCCCATTCGTCACCTAACCCAACACAACCTATTCTCCGTTCACCAAGCGAAAGCTCGCGCTGCAGAACCCAGGATCCTGGGTTTAATCCGCACCCCTGCCCGTTTTTGATCTGGATGAGCATCGTACCGGCCGGTGGTCGCGTATTAGCGGTTGTACTGCACTGGCTAAATTCCTCATCTACAGCTGGGAGACTCGTCGCCCGTTGAGGAAGACCAAGCTCTAGGCTGGATAAACATACACACAACCCAATTTTCCGTTCACCGATTTCGTGGATTTTGTCCTCAGAAGATAGAATCAAAGAACTCCTACAAGACAGCGAAGACGAGAGCCTATCAGCGCCACGGCGTCGTTTGAGAAACCTGCTGAACGGGAGGGAGGTGTTCGACGACCGCGAATTTCTCGCTGTTTTATGAAAGCGACGGTGGCGAGCCTCCGTAAGTCCCGGTGGCTGGAGGAGAGCGGGAACGATCGTGGACTGGCGGTCCCTCCAATGCTTCAGCTCTTGATCGCACCGCAGTTCGACGGCGATGTGAGATTCAGGTGCACGGAATCGGCGACCTGGTAAATATGTTGCAACCCTCAGTGTGCCGGGTGTCGCGGTTCATAGCCAACACGTTGCTCCACGCTCTTGTTAAAATCTCAGGGAGCGCGGCGGATTTGGACCTCGGAATATGAGACTTTTATAAACGGAACTTAAGTAGTAATGTTTCTTGTTTAACACTGTATGCGTGAAGCGTGGCAAAGAGGTGAATTCGCGTTTATACTAAAGGCCTTTTCACGAGTAGCATTTGTCTATGCTTGACTACCTAGAGCAAGAGTGAAGGTCGTACCAGTCTTGCATCAAAAAAACGTGTTTTCAATCAACGTTATGAGAGCTTCCGTCACGCTACGCTCGCAAGATACCGGGACATCCGTGGTTCGGGCGTGGCAACCAATGGAATAAGAAGAAGGCGTTGACGAACTCGCGTGCAAGATGCCACTTGTTTAGGCTTTTGGTCTAAGTTACCTGCTGCAGACGCCAGCACGTGCAGCGCGCGTTACAATACATTCGCAGCATGCTGCTTGGTAAGTGGGTAATTGAGCAAAATGTATATTTATGGAGTAGCTCTGCAGGCCATATACATAGCGCGGACGTCCCTCGCAGTCATATTAACATGCCAAGTCAAAAAACGTTACTGTTTAAATGTTACTGTTTGAATCGACCTTAACTCATTCGGGTTGTGTGCCTACATGCAGATGTGAAAGCATTCTAGAGCAGCTAAATGTGTTCATCAGCAACAGCTATTCTACGGACAAGCATACGCCTTCCAGCCCTCACATGCAAAGTGCCAAATTTAAGTATGAAGCTTGGAGTGGAATTTAAATGTTGAATACATGGGTCGCACTGACACTGGCAGATCCAGTATGTTTTGTGTGTGTGTGTGCCAAATGGCGAAGACTTCACCGTGCCATCATCATCATTTGTGCCGTCATCAAGGGGGTACCAGTATTTGCTATGTTGTTATGTTACGACGGCATGCCAAGGATAAAAAGCTGGCTATTCTCTGCGCCAACTATTTTGTGCTACATTGCCAAAGCTAGAGTAGTTTAGTGTGCAACAGTCCCTCACTGCTGCGAGAGCACGTGAATTTGTCTTTTACGCCTCATTTGCATGCGCTCACGCGACTATAGCTTCGGCAGAGTTGGAGCACTGTGGAAGCTAGGCTAGTTTTGACAACGCAGCACAAAATAGTTGACGCTGAGTTTAGTTATGCTTTGTTTCACCTAGTTTCACCTTATGCGCGAGCGAAGACAAAGCTATACTTCGTCTCACCTTAGCATGAACTACTGTTGGCCACGCATGCTAAAAGCGAGCGCTTTAGATGCAGCCTTGGCGGCTGCTCGAGCACTCGTGCAGCGAGTGCTCCAGTCAAGACGGTCAAGGCTAGCCTCTCGCGCTTGCACAGCCTTCGGAATTAGTCCATATTAAGGTGAGATTAAGTATTTATTCTGCAGTCATTGCCACAAACACGAGAGCTTGAGCTCACTGGTCTGAAGCGTTCTTCCAAGGAACGAGCTCTAGCGCTAGGAATGCATGTCTCAAAGCCTGAAGCGCAAGTCAGCTCGCGCTTGTAGCTTTGACTGCAGTCTCAGCTTAAGGGTGAACAGAGTATAAAAGCGGGAACTCAAAAACTCCGTGCGTTCGTGCTTTGCTGGAGCGCGCGAGCGGGGCAGAAACGCAAAAAGCGCTGGTCTCGCGCTTGGTTTTGGCTTCGGTTGCTGATAAATTGGTGCTCGTATGTTTATACAGCCGGAAGTTAGTCTACCAAGTGGATGTCTGGTGTCTCAGCTGTAGATGAGAAATTAATACCCGTGCCACACGGGCAACTCGAATGCCATTTACAACGAATGACATTTGAGCGGACGGCCAATCAGCGCGCGACACTCCGGGCGTACCGCATTCCACGCGCGACAGATTGCGAGCTGATTCGCCGATTGTTCAAATGTCATTCGTTGTAAATGGCATTCGAGTTTCCCGTGTGGCACGGGTATAATACCTGTGCCACAAGGGCAACTCGAACCGCTAACCTGGGGTCTTTAACGTGCGGTACGCCGGTATTGGCGACGTGAGCGATCGAAAGCGTCGCTGTGATCGGTCTTTCACGATAGCCCGAATGCTGACTATGACGTCAGCAAAAGATTTCCCAGTGACGGAAATAAGAGGAATGGAAGAACTTCAACTTTGACGGTGTTGGCAGTGTTGGGTTGAGAGTGCTATGGTTTCAAGCTTCCACCATGTTCTTTAAAAACACCATTGAACTTGTTGTTCACAAGGTAATGACGTCACGAAAGGTAACCACAGGAGGGCGCCACCGAAACATCTCGCCGCCATGCTCATCCAGATCGAAACCGGCAAGGATGGGGATTGAACCCAGGATCCTGGGGTTCTACAGCGCAAGCTTTCGTTCCACGTGCTCCGCTAAGCCACCAAACTTGCGACTGTCTATACTTCGTTTCAGCTCGCAGATTAGGTGAAAGGAAAAACAATTGCAAGCTTAGTGGCCCGACTATTGCCTTAATGGGCACTATCACGCAAAGCGTGTGCGTGAACGTGCCTTGACTGGCTTGCAATCGCATGGGCTTACCCGCACGTGCAGAGACATGGCGGCGGTCAAAGGCCAAACTGCGACTCGCGAGCCGCATGCGGCTCTTTGCCGGTTCAAGTATGGGTCGCGGCTCTCTGGTAAGCGTGCCCTCTTCCCCTCCTGTGTCCCCAGGAAAATAACAGTTCTAGAATTAAATAAAAAGAAAGCTCACAGTCTTGGCAGATTACACTACGTACATACAGGAGGACTGTTCTTTGGCACACAGATGAGTCCAGTGACCCTGTTTCCTTGATTGTTCTAGAAAAACATTCGAACCGTATACGCATAACGGGCATCAGGGGCAGTGCCTAGCTAGCGAACCATGCATTAATTTTTGCTTAGCCGTTGAAAAAACGTTCTGCTGCCTGGTGGTATTTGTTGTAGTCGGCAATTATACATGTCCCGTTGGGAAAGGACTGTTCCCTCTAGATAATTCTTAAAAATAGCCTTCCCCCTCACTTTCCCCCTTTTCTTTTCTTCCCGCGGCTCTTTGAACCTTTGTAGTTGTATCAGCGGCTCTATCCCCGTGTCACTCTGAACAACCCGGTCTGTACCAACCCCCCCGTTAAAGCAGAGAACACACTTCTTCCAAGGGAGCAGAATGCGAAAATGGCTTAGTTTTTAGCCGAACTCGAGTAAGAAGAATCTGGCCGCTGTTCTTTTTTTTTTTTTTTCTCCCACCTTTGCCAGACTGGAAAGCGCTTATATATGTTTTAACGAGAATACAACTAAAATGTTCACGCTGTCTAGAGAAAAGCTCGAAATCCGCGAATTCAGTGATTGAGAGGAACATTCTAAATATAGCGAACACATCTTTTCATCATATTCGCACCAAAATTATGTTTTACCAGTTATCACAGTTATCCCCAAGAAACACTGGAGTGGAGTACGAAATTTCGTGGAATTTCTGCTGGAGGAATCGCCGAGAAGCGTCCGTGAAACCAAATGACTCTTGAGAGGAGCCGTCCTTTTTTTACTCCACACAACCGAGCGGAGGTGGAGTCGTCGGAGTCGAGCGTTTTAAGATTACGCCCGTCAAAACATGCAAACATTCTCGCTTTCCACCGTGGAACGCCGCCTCAGCAGTCGGATGTCTCCAACTCGGCAATTGGACACGAGCCCGATATGCCGAGCGTCCTGGGATGCGTTGATTGAACAGGAGACCCAACCGAACGACGACGCAGCGCTAGTCGTGTCGAATCCATGCCTTCGCTCGATCTCACTGTAATGGCGTCATAATTCCAGCGAACAGGCCTCGATTATTCGTTTCGCCATACGTCTGACCGTAGCGGCCACTACGAGCCATCTCAGCCAATCCTGCTCCGTGAAAGCAGCACGTGATATACCGTAGCCTCCTATATACTGAAAAAAGCCTGGCGGATCGCCACGAGAAACAACCGCCGAAATGGAAAAAGCGGAGCGGCAGACAACGGATCAGAGGAAAGCCACGTGACAGGCGCCCCCTTGCGGCGAGACGCCGAAACACACTTCTCCCGAGCGAACAAGTGTGTTTCGGGTCCTCGCCGCTGCAAAAGCTGTGCGCTGACGTCCAGGCTCCCCGAGAAACGAACCTTCTTTGCTATGTGCTATACCAGATCCTCGCGCTCCAAATCTGCGACCGGGCACTCTATGGCTCCGTCGCCGGACTGCCACGCGGCTTTATGAATATAGAGGAGGCTATGACTATACAGTCTCCGACCCTCACTGGCTTCTCTCAAAGGTCATGTGGCACTCACAAGGCCTTGGATTGGCCTCGACGGCTTGTACCATCCGCTGCGGTCGGTCAGGAGGTGTTGCGTGAATCACCCCGATCTCTGCATGCGTGGGCATGGGCGGTGGCGTTATTACGTGACGAAAGATAGACGTACGACGGTCCAACGAGTGTACGTAGCTTCCCCCGCGCTGTCAGCTTACTGGATGAAGGGGGCTAAAGCGACCTCTGGCAATACGGGGAAGCCGTCTCTAAAGACACGCCTACTTGACTACACGGGCGTCTGGAAATCGCGGCCTTGTGACGCAACCGGGAAAGGTTTGCATTGTGTCTCGCTTGAAACACGTGCCCTAGCTGTACCATGCATGTTCCGCGACAAGGGGGAAGTCGTAGAGGCCAGACATGGTGAAAGAGTGGCGCCCATAAAAGACGGGACGCAGAGGAAGCGAAACGCGGTGTCCTTTTTATTCACCAAGATAGCTGTGACGTTGTGCCACGTGTGTGAGTGCGATAGTTATGTTCTCTCGGTGGAATTTTTTCATAAATCTTTGAGTGGCAAGTTAGCGCTCGTCTTGCGTTTTTCTTCGTCTGTGCCCCGTCTTTTATGCGCTACTCTTTTACCTTATCTGTCCCCAACCAACCATCCCGTCAGTCCACTCTTTTAAATGCGCAGGTCGTAGTCTTGTCGAGGTGGACTGAACCTGCAGACCTTACTCAATTCTCCGCTGTCGGCTCCCGAGAACCTGCTATTGAGTACTGTAAAGCATGCACGTTTGACCGCCCCTGGCGCACCTCGTTAAAGAACAAATAAATACACAGCAGGTGTCTACTGGGGCACCAGATACTGTGGCGCCCTCGATAAAAGTGATGATGAACCGAAATTCGGAGCTCACAAAACAAGGTTGGAGCGATAGGCGGGACGCTGCAAGACACAAAAACATCGCTCATACAGCGATATCTCTCAAGCCGGGGTCACATTGCTCGCACCCCATCATACAAAAGACAGTCTGCAAACACGAATCACCGCAATATCCGTGGTTTGAATGCCGCGTGCCAAGTTTCCACCTTGAACTCATTACCATGCGGCATTGGAAGCACGGACCTCTCGATGACTCACGTTCGAATCTGTATGCAGAATATCGTTTGTATGATGTATAAGCAGTGTGACCCACCCCGGCTTAACGGTTTGCCGTATTTTTGGGAAAGAAGTGCCCGATTGAACACGGCCGACGATGCGATGAGATATCATATGTCACGTCACGATTCTTTCCTTCTCCCTTTGCTTCGTCCTCTCGAGCAGGTGAAGCAAAGCGAAGAGGAGAGAAACAAAGCCCCTACGCCTCATTCTCTACTTCTCCACCAGGATCGTGACGTAACAGACCTCACGTGATCGCGCCCTTCTTTTCCAAAAATACGGCCATCCGTTTGAGATATAGATGTGTGAGGGAGGTTTTGGGAGTTCGCGTCCCGTTCGACGCTTATGCGGCCTTATTTTCGTGAAATCCAAATTTTGATTGAGCACCCCTTTAATAACTCGTCAGTGAATGAATAATCAAATGAATAAGTAAAATAATAAATTAATTAATTAGTTGACTTTGTACCCGCAAAGCTCTGCTGTTGGTTTTCTAAGTCCATGGAGGACCTCAAATGTCAGTAGACACAATTAATTTTTTTTTGTTTCTTGGAGTGCTTGGAAAAGTAGAGAGAAATTATGGCTCATTAAGTACACGATATTTGTCTCAATTTGGATAGGCTCGGCTGTCAAACCGCACATGCAGGCCCTAAATCATGAGAATTTGCTCCAAGATAAAAAAAAAAAAGACAACACTAAAATTATCTTCTTAAAGTTCAGAAGCTATAGTGTTGTTGCAGAATAATAACTCCAGAAAAAAAAAAAAAAAACTAAATTTACGTACATAAAAAATAAACAACCTCCCCTCAACGCACAAGGAGACGAAACGCATTACGCGTTGACCGGAGCTTTGACTTTATAGCCGCGCGTTTGAACTACTCGCAACTTTCAGCGATGATGGTATACCGCGGTGCGAGAATCGCGTTCCCTAGCCCCTTGACAACCGAACCTTAGAACAAAAGTGCTTGCTTACACCTTCCTGACGTAAAGGTATAAAGTAGGGCCCTTGTATCACTCATATCTCGCAAGATTATAATTACTTACACGTCGCAGACTCAACCTGGTACTGCTGTCCTACGACGGTCATTCAGATGGCAGGCATTTTGAAATAACTAGTGCGCCCCCTGTGGGCCGTGAGAGTTGCGAATACTCATTAAAAGCTTAAGGCGCCACCCGTGCATTTTATTATCGCTCAGCAAGCAAGAAAATTTCAGAATTATGGCTTATTTGATTATTTAGTTATTTTATCATTTTCAAGGCAATGAGGGCGTTACAGAAGGGAGTGGAAAGTGGACAGAACTATACACGAAATTGGCAAGGTACAAGAAGTAAAAAGTACATGTAAGTTACATAAAAAAAAAACACTTCAATTACGAGTTTGAGAAATTACATATCTATGATCGTGGCGATTGAGGTGGGCAGGTGGTTCTATATGCAGCCTGGTCTTTGGTGTAAATGAATAAAAACACACACACACACACACACAAAAAACATGTTGGTACGCCAATTAGGGACATCTACTTTATGTCAGCGATCTGTACAAGAGGAGAAGTACGACGATGGAGGAAGAAGCTCACCTTATTTTAGTGATTGGTTATAATGGTGAATTTTGCAAAATAGAGCTACATCGTGACACTGTTCTCCGTAGGACGAGGTGGGGGAGATTTTAGTGAGTTTTCTTTGATGATACGCTCGATAAACGAGAGTAATTAGAGAAAGTGAAACACGCACCGCGGTTTAGTATTGTTTCTAGGTTATTAGTAAGAAAATAAAAACTAATAAAACACCGATGAAAAAACAAAAAAAAAAAAAAAAACCAAGCAAGATACCTGAGCTCTGCATTTCTTCATCTGTGACCATACACTCTACGAAAAAAGGTATGTGAGTTGACTTTTTTACAGTACACGAATACAGCACATCGGAGCAAAATATTGAAGGATACCAGCTCATGATGAAGCTATAGGATACGGCTAGACCAGAAAAATGCAGTCTGCGAAGGTACAATGGGCGGCTGTGACGCCATGCTATAGCTTTGACCCTGCACTCACGTGGCTTTATTAATAATTGTGTTGTGTGTGTGTTTATACAGCCTAGAACTTGGTCTGCCTCACAGGGGCGACGCGTCTCCCAGCTGTAGATGAGAAATTTAGCCAGTGCGGTACAGCCGCTAGCCTGGGGTCTTTAACGTGCATCACGCAGTAGTGATACACGACCGCACGCCGGTACGATGCTCATGCAGATCGAAACGGGCAGGGGTGGGGCTCGAACCTCACGTGGCTTTATGTAGAGTGTATGTAGTGTTCTGACTTTATTTCTCCCTAGGAAACTCCGGGGACGGAGCAAATTCTGTAGTTCTCATGATTGAATGGACTTTAAGTTTGCTTTCACATAGCTGGCAACACAAAAAAAAAAAAAAAAAAAAAAATGGACTGAGAATGGGAGAGAGAGAGAGGGAGAAGAAAAAAGAGGGGAAAAGAAAGGCATGCTCAAGAGGGTTTCACAGCTCCCAACGCAATAGGCCGATCTCACTAAGCGTTCGGCGCATGCCTGAGGCCGCCGTAACTTTAGTTCACAGGAAGCAGACGGCCGTGCACGCGAGGGCTCGTGCAGTCTCATGTTCTACACGGGCAAAGCTCCAGCGACGTTGTCGCACGTGCAAAAAGACTAAAGTTCCCTCGATGCATTACGGCAGCGGTGGTATAGTCAAACTGGCTGGTGGGATCGGTCTACTGTTACAGAATATTGTAAGGAAGAAGTGGCACGACAGACAGGCAGGGGTTTTACCAAGCGCGTGCTGAGCACGGCCGCCACTTGAATGCTGCACCGCCATTAATATTGGCCGTATTTCCTCTCATCCTTCATTAAATCTAGTGTACAAACGTCTCAACACTATAATGAAAAAAGTAAACAATACTGTGCAGATGTCCGGTACTCAACTAAACAAAACAAACCAATATGAGCGTGCGGTCTCACTGGAGTAACTGCATGTGCATTACTTTATGAGATATAATATTTACTGCATCGCATAGGTAGGGCACTGTGTTTTTGGATAAATCTGAAAAAAAAAAATTGGAAAATACTGCCCGGTAAATTTTCCGTCAACTCGAATTTATCCAAGAAAACTCTGAATTTCGTGGTCACAGCGACGAAATAGACAGCAAAAAAGACAGAGTTTTACAATTAAACATTATAAGAGCACAAGGTCAGTGATCCCGAGGAGATTCCATTTCAGTTTCCTTTAAAAGCTACAACTGCCGAAAAAAGGGGTTTACCTTTTAGCACGTCGGGATTTCCCCGGGACAACGGCCTGGTCATGGCACCCGGACCTTATTTATTGTTATTTCAAATTCTTTAAAAACTCCCAATTTCAAAGAATTTGGAATCTAACAGAAATAAACTTCGATAAACCCCGAATCCCCAGCGAAAAATAAACTCCAAAAAACACACTCCGAATTCCACGAGAACTACTAAACTCAGAAAACACGGAGTTCATTTCTTGGGCAGCTGTGTGCGAGCACCGCCCTCACTGAGCCTTGTTTTTGTTTCCTTTCGTTTTGCTTCTTTTCGATTCCTCGCTGGGGTCGCACGCCAACTTGTCGACCTTCCATAGACACCGCAGTGATCTTATATCGGAGGCAGGGTTGGCTGGGCCTCTCCGCGAGGCAGCTGAAGGTCAGTTCTACGGCGGCGCGAAATCGACTCGCGGGGAAAAAAATGCATAATACCGAGGCCGCGTTGCCAACACGTCGCACAAAAGAAAAGTCTGCAGAGAGAAAGGCGTGTTCCTTCCTTGTATGACTGTGCAAAAACTGCCTGGAGGCGTGTTCTATGCCTGCATATGTACGAAGCGGTCAAACTTCCGACATGCGTGAAACGTGCCCGCGGGCAGTTCTGTCAACAGGCCTGAGGCGAACACTACGTATTTTGTGTGATGTACGAGCCGTGTGATTGCGACTTAACAATTACTCTATAGACGAGAGCAAGCGTATGGGCTCTAAAAATAAAAAGGGTGTAGCCATTACACCCTTTCGTCACGTGTAATACACCCCAAAACTTCAGTTCGACGTACAACGGAGTGACGTCGAACTTACAGCCCCAACTTTTATGAGAGGCTCGATGACGGTGCAATAAAACATATTAAACAGCTAAAGTACGTATAAAAGACTACAGAAAATAAAAAGCTAAAGTTTTGCACTAAATAATAAAAAAAAACGACTACTTTTTTTTTTTTTTTTCACTTAGTAACACGTACATTAGCGATTTTAATAAGTTGTACAACTGGGGTCCTAATCTGGGCACGAGAAGAAAAGAAAAAATGATCCGATGTTGTGTTTGGGCTAACAATGTCGCGCAGTTTGCCTACATGAAAAGAACGAGGGGCATCCAACCGCGGTACAGACGCTAACGTGGCGTCTTGGAGCATCTCTTCAAAAACAAACGGCGGACGGTTCGCGCGGTGGCCTAAGGATGACAGAGCGACTATAGAGTACACAATGGGTCTCGCTAACTATACATCCCAAGAGTCAAACGAGGCCCCGTTTTCTTAGTTGCGTGGCCACCTTCAACGTAATAAAGAAGATCCCTACTATAGTGTCGTGTACAAGCAGGAGCTGGCGCGTAAAGTGAACCGCTTACACTTATATGTGCGTAACAAAAATGGAAGCCTGATTGATACGTTTGAACTTTTGAGTCGAACCGTATATGTCGATCGCTTGGATACGATGAAGTCGTTCAAGCAGAATCAAAAAGTGCATCGTCGCGGGGCTCGTCGACTATGTGGGTGTGTCATATTATCAGCTAAACCAATCGTGCAAAAAAAAAATGGATTGCGACGCATTGATTGTGCGTGATTGGCTTGTGTCGGTGATGCGGACGGCAAGTCGTCTGCTTCGTGCGCAGGTGTTGCGGTGACATCAGAACGATATCAGAATGACATCAGAACGATATCAGAATGACATCAGAACGATATCAGAATGACATCAGAACGATAGTGAGTGAACGCTATAGATGGCTCAAGGTCTGGTTGTTTTACTGTCGCTGACGAACCATTTAGCGCAATCAACTTGTAAGGCACGTATTTGCTGAC
Organism: Ixodes scapularis; assembly: GCF_016920785.2. Taxonomy (NCBI): domain Eukaryota; kingdom Metazoa; phylum Arthropoda; class Arachnida; order Ixodida; family Ixodidae; genus Ixodes; species Ixodes scapularis. Next base: position 76,992,922 of record NW_024609881.1, on the reverse strand, counting down.
AAAGCATCATTTTGTAATACATATTTAAGAGAAACCCAATTTTAGGGAATTCTCTTGAAACTCGGGAACTGTACTTTCCTCAGAAAGTACAAACAAACACACAAAAAAAGGAAAAAAGACAAAAGTTAAGTACAAGTACAAATACTCAGAGTGTATACTTCGAGTAAAGTACAAGTTTTCTAAACCTACTTGAAGTAGTACTTTAAGTACCATGTTCTTAAATTACTACTTGCCAAAACTGAATAATTGGAGCAGCAGTTACTACATGGCGTGCACTTTTGCAAAGGATAATAATTATCGCCGGTGTCATCATCATCATCATCCTCCTCCTCATTATCGTCTCTTGCAGCACGAAAAGACTAGCAGTGGATGAGATAAAACGAATGGGAAGGTCTAGGGTGCCTTCGTGTGCGCCTCTAATTTCAACCCTTTTGAAGGCTCTCTTCACAGAGCACGACTTTCGGAACACCGACTTTTGGCACGAACGATTTCGTATTCCGGTGCGCGAAAACGTTCCCGGCCAATGTGCAAGGGTCTTGTTGTCTTTGAGGACAGCCCTCTTTCCGGCGGAGCGTTGGGACGACACACACTGTGTGGCTATCAATAGTGATCTTATACGATACTATTGGTGACTCATTTGAGAACGGCAGAGAGCACGATGGAATATTATTGTGATCGCGGGCTACCAACCTAAATTCCGAAGCAAGTAAAGAAAATCGGACATGGGTGTTTAGACAGCGACAGCAGGCTGCCGATGCCATGAGGTCGTTTCGCCTTTGATACGGCGATACTGGATCAAGTTGGGAAATTCACCCAGTGTCCATCTTGATGATCTGAGCGAGCGCGTGCTGGGCTCGCTTCAACCACGATCGATTCCGCATCACAAAGGTATAGTTATTCGTAGCACGAGGTTTGTAACCCAAAGCGATGAAAGCAAAGAAAGTATTCGCGTCGTTAAAGGGACCATAAAATGACCTTTTTACTTTTGCCAGATAACTTTTACATTAAACCGTCAATGTTCACTGAATGCCGAACAGGCATCCGTTTTCGTCTCGGTTTATTAACTTCTACACAAAAAAATTAATGAAATATCGACTTTTTCTTTCTCTCCAACTGACCGCAAAACAAGCTGCGGCGTAATTTTGACGGTCGTGACGTACCCTGTTTCCGGAACAAGAAGTTCTCTCGGCAGTAGGAGAATGGGAGCGTTAGCGGCAGTTAGCGGCGGCGAGTTGGCGGTGTGCCGGTAGGCTTTACTGCAGTGATGGCGCTGATGTCACCGACGTATTTTCTGAATCGGTACCTCTCATCGCCGCAATAGCCATGGACACATCGCAGCTGAGCGAGATTCAATTAGATATGTTGCACTATACAGCGGCAGCATGGGACTAGTCTTATACGCCGGTATGCCTTTTGGGAAATGGGACGAGTCTTCCGGTGAAGACTCCAGAAGTCAACCCAACTGTCATTGTTGCGTTTGCAGAGCGACATAGATCTAAGAGACAAAAGGCCGCGGCGTTTTTCGCGGCCTCGGAGATGCAGGAGCGAGCCGACGTCAAAAAAGATACGTTTGAACTATGACAGTGCCAGCAAGAGCCACGTAAATATTTGTTCACACTCGGAGCGGACGCGCGCGTTTGATGGAAGTGCTGTATTCGCGCTGTTGGTAAGCGCTTCGGGACCGATCTTTTACGATTGCAACTCGATACTGACGCGACACTCGGCAAAAAAAGGTTGGGCCGGCATTGCATGTAGCTCCCACGAACTGTTATAGCTCGACAGTGACGTGCAGTCTGTCAGAATACAAATGGCATACTAGTAACAAAGTGTTTATACCGTGTTACGAAGGTAATCCATACGGCGTTTATTTGAGCTCTATACCACACAAAACAAGAAGATATAATCAACGAGAGTCCCTTTTCGACTACAGTTTCCGTCAACACTGCCTCGAAAAACAAGGGGAAGAGATTGACCTCACCCCTTTATCTAAAATTGAGGTCAGCGATCAAAATACGGGAAGGGCACACAAGGGTCGCGCGGGCATGTTCCATTCAGCAGGCCAGCCGGTCGCGGGAAGACGGTCTTGGCCAAGTACCGTCGAAGCAACGCTGCGCCGGAGTCGGAATGCCTGCTTCGGAGTGCCTGCTAGGCCTATCTGCCGAGCTCGCTTGGTCGCGGGTCGGTGAATTCGTGGCCGTTCTGGCTTTTCTCGGGTGTTTGTGGATTCAGCGTTCTTGTTCGTCGTGGTCTGTTTCAAGTACTTTTTTCATGCTGCTTGAAGTCGGGACGCGCGAGAAGAACACGTAGAAAAATGAACGTTCCTTGATCGTCTCGGCCAAGTAACTGAGCCCAACGCTGTCGGCCCGTCGGCCCTACAACCCCTGCTTCGTTTACCGCACGATAGATGGCCCTTGGCTCTCAGCATTATCAAATTTGGCAATTTTCGTCACATCTCTAATTATGCTACAAAATGTGGATCTGAATATTATTTAACAAAACTTTTAGGAAACATTGGCCGGCTATTTATTGTTTACGATCGCGGTGCTGGTGAGGTAGGCTCTTACTCAATAGGCGACGTGGATTCGGCTGACGTGCAGCGATTCCGCGGATGCATCGCAGTGAAAAGGCAGAGAGCTTTCGAAGGAAAGAAGGCGCCAAAGAGTTCAGTTTTCTTTTAAAAGTTCCATAGCGAATAATTTTTTGGCTCCCTATTTTTGTGGTTTTTTTTTTCACACCTTTTACGACGTGCGGTGTATGAAATTCGATTTGAGAATCATTTCATGGTCCCTTTAAACACGAAGAGAAAAAGGAGAGAAAACAATAGAGAAAAGTACAATAGAAAACGTTTTAAGACTTTCGTTGACATACAGTACGAACACGTTTGATCGTCCTTTTGTAAATAATATTTGTACTCAAGAGCACCGAAACCGAACTATGCTAAAGTATATCTCATCTCTTTAACTTTACAGGGCATTTGCGTGCCTACCTGTCATGTGTTTATAATTTTCTATGATTGATATTTACAAGCGCTTCATAAAATACCCAGTAATTTCTTTTTAAAGAAAACACGAACTTACAAACAAAACATTACTCACCTTTTAGGCAGTCTATTCCACTGGTGCAATCACTTTTATCTTCAGTTAGATCATAAACCAGGAAGGCCTCGACTCAGACCACTGATGACTTCTTGGCACAAACTCGCGTTTCATCGCAAAACAAAAGAAAGAAAAAAGTTGATCACGTAGCGCGCACCTCGCACCGTCAACTCACAAACATTCCGTCGCTGATCATAGGCTTAAATCAACTACTTTTTTTCTCTCTTCTTTCACGCGTAGATTTCGCGGGTCGAGCGCGCGAGCAGACGACGGCGAGCAGACGACCTTCCCGCGTAGCAGACGGAAAACGGAGTGTGTGGCCGACGCGCATTCAAACTGATTAAAAAACGTCTACTGCGACGAAAGAGAAAGCTTGAGAAAGGGTAACATCGACGCCCTTAGCCAATGGGAGAGCGACGCTACGCGGCTACCCGTTTAAAACTTCCCGACTCCAGCAGGTGAGAAACAGTCCGCGTTAATCATCCGAGGCAGTCTCATCGAAATAGTGAGCAATGCACGAACCAACCAAGCAGTGGTTAGAGAGTGGAGAAGTAGTTTTTTTTTTTTTTTGGCTGGGGACAGAGCGCGGACTTTGTCCACCCGTTACAAAGGGAATGGCTAACACCATTCATTTCAATCCAATCGAATCCTGAAGAGTGACGCGAAGTAACTGTGGTTTCTGATTTTCATGTGCCGCCTTTGCCCGATATGCCTTCAATAAAACAATCTGAGATTAAAGTTTACGGGCCATCTTTGGTTTTCAGCAGGAGACTAATTGCATAAGGGCAAACATGACCGCGGGAAAAAAGAAAACACACACACACAAAAAAAAAGAAAAACATTATTAAAAAAAAATATGTCCTTTAAACTTTTGACTTTATTTGTCGCTGGCTAGGCTTGTGAACAAATCGCGCTTGTGGAGTCAGAGACGACACGAAAAATCACGGGTGAGCGCGTGGCTCCGAATATCGCTAGTACTATCTGATTAAAGAAAGTTGAGATATCATCGAGGCTATTGTTTGAACGAGACGTATTTCAGCGGCTTTCGATTTTTGTCGTCACTCCCCATTTGCTCGGCAGACGATTGCTGAGTCAACACAAATAGTAGTAGTGTTCGGTGAAATAAATAAAATCGCCATTTAGCTCGTGAACCTATCCAACGTCCGAAAATTGATCGCTCAGCATGTCGACCCAGTGAATTCAGCCACGTTTTTATTTTTTATTTTTTTCATTTATCGCGGGACGCCTCCATATTCGGTTACATCGGCACGAATAGCAGAGCAGCAGCTTGTCGACTGGGGTGTGGCTAAAATATTTAACAGCCGCTAAAGCCTCGATAATGGTTGAACTTTCTTCTGACAGATATAGCGCGCAAGGTCTTGTAAGCCACGCTTTCGATTGGGATGTTTTCTTATCTTCCGCGACTGTACAAGAAAACGAAAGAGGGAATAAGGCGGAAACAAACCAAATCACTTTTTACGTGCATTTAATGCTCTTGTTTTCTATTTTGCGCACTCGGCGCGTTTTGTATTTAATCTTGTAACCACTTTATTGTTCGTAGCTCTGTTGGAGGTATGAGTCATATTCTTTTGTGTGTGTGTGTGTGTGTTTGTTCCTCCCTGCCACGGCCCCACGGGCCAGCAGTATGTACAAATAAATAAATAAATAAAAAGTAATCATGGCAAGCGATGTGAGACCTTCACTTAGCTTCGTTGCGAGGCCCCACGTGATGTCTAAGCTAGGGCTGGGCGTCGATGAAAACATTGAACGACATTAATCGCCACCCTTTGGTCGATTAATTAATCGATTAATTTGTATCCTTCATTATTATGTATAATAATTTTAAAACGGAAAATTTACGGCTTTTTTCTTTGCATTTGGTGAATATGTGATAAACGACGCAATATCCAATTTCAGTTATGTATCAACCTCGATGTGTAGTTGAGAGCAGTTAAAAGCACTCACACTCGCAGATTGTAACTTCAGCTGTATGAGGTAAAGGGGTTGGTTGATATCTATTCTCCGGCAAGCGTGGCGTAGTTCGATCATCCTCAATAGTCTCTGCTACGCTAAACGAACACTCGCACGGCATTGGAGTGGCCCGTACACGTGCAACATTCTTTCTAAAAAAAAGTCAAAAAAAAAAAAATTTTTTTTTTTTTTTTTTTTTTTTTTTTTTTTACGCAAAAATAAGCTAGGCATCGCCGAACGCTCATGCTCCGCCCAAAGGTAGCGGGAGAGGTCACAACCAGACGCCAAAGTTTCGGCCCGATTCGATACCTTATTCAGAAGTTATAAGTGATTTTCTGAAAATTTCAAGAGGAAAATGAAGCCCATTTTTGCCCCATCGTTTTCAGATTCTGGTGTCATTGAGCGGCATGTATTCGAAAACTCCGTCGGCCGCCGTTTTCCCATTGAACTTTTCAGAAAATCACTTATAACTTTTGAATAAGGTATCGGATCGGGCTGAAACTTTGGCATCTGGTTGTGACCTCTAGGGCTACCTTTGGGCAGAGAATGAGCGTTCGGCGATGCCTAGTTCATTTTTGCGGTAAAAAAAAAAAAAAAAAAAAAAAAAGCTGTAAATTTTTTTGGTGACATTTTGCACTTGTTTTGAGTTACAAATCTCGCCCCTACAGTTTACTTGAGGTTAATATTTCACCCAAAGTTTGCCCTTCAAACAGGTGTTCTCGTCCGCGTCTTGCGCCCTGAAAGCGTTTAATTTTTACTTTATCTTGGTTCGTCAAAATGTTGCTAATAAAGCGATTAAAACAATTAATCGAGATTACAACATTAATCGATTAATCGGTAGGGTAATCGATCAATTGGCCATCACTGGTCTAAACGTTACCGGAGTTACAAGGCTTCCTACCATCCATCTTATGACAATGAGAGTTCGTAAAGTTTGATTCGCCTTAGTGCGGCTGTGTACGTGGGAGAGGTATCGATACAGAGGTTAGTATACTCTGCCCTGTGATAATAGACCCATCTCACCAGCAACTTTGACTACGTCACCGCTACCGCAATTCATCGAGGGAACTTTAGACTCTCTGCACGTCCGACAACCTCGCTAGAGGCCTGCACGTGCGGACTACAAGACAGCACGAGTTATCATCTCGTGCACCGCCGTTTGCTTCCTGCGAACTAAAGTTATGGCGGCGTCACCCGTGCGCCGAACGCTGGGTGAGATCGGTCTATTCACTTCCTGAGGAATAGAAGGTAATTATAGAAACAATAAAATCTTAACTTTTGGATGTGCTGTGAGTCTCACACTAGTGCAGCCATCGGAAATAACGAGTTTACTCATGGCGGCGGCCAGAACTGCAAGGTTTTGCAAAAGTGAAAATATACGGAATATTGTAAACAAATATGTCGGTCCTAGGAATAAAACGTACACTTTCCCGAGTTCACGATTAGTATTGATTAGTGTTGCAATATTGATCTCTATGATTCTTCCGGAGAATATTACAACGTATATCGTTGTCCGGTTGAAAACAATTTTTGTTTTTTAAGTTTTGTTGAAACCTTACGAGAGAGGGCGGAAGGGGTGGTTGTCTCGAAATGTTATAGAGGTTGTGCAACGATATTGGGTAGGAACATTTCGCATTTTACACCAGTCTAATGGCACTAGGGGCTCCCAAGAATACTCGAACGCAATGCCGCTGACCAAGAAGCGTCTTCGTCGCGGTTGCGTGGAGAAAAAAACAACAAAAAAACAACGTGTGTTTTATAGGTTATAATTGTCAAGAACTGACTCTAAACTGCATTTATAGGAAGTAGAAAATTGAAAAATCGACCCTCTAAGAATGCAAAAAAAAAAAAAATCATATTCAGTACTTTCTTGGACCACTTCTAGCATCGCTTTCATCGCGAGGGCACACGGTGTTAAGAGGGAGCGCTCCTCCAAGCCCCATAGAGAATACACGCGATTTTCTGCCATTTTACGAAAATTCTCATTTAATAACCGTTACACCGATTTTTTCAAACTTTTTTGCTATAAAAAGATTGATTCTTCGTCCAACTATCCCACCGAGCATATTTTTCATCAAAAAATTTATTATATTTTATATTAAATCGTGAAATCGGTCGGAATTGGCTGTTTTGACGTGTTTACGTTAGAACGCGTTTTTAAAAACCTGTGAATTTTTAACTACAAATGTGTCTGGTGGGATATCTGCGGAATTTAACACGGAATTCAATTATATTAAAATTATAGCTGTAAGTACATCCGTTCTTTAACTACATCGAAAAAACTCAACCAAGGTGTTGTGGCTTGTTTTCCTCGTTTGGACGGTCAAGACTAGTTCGACGAGCGCCGCGTGAGGGCGCCACCATTTCGCCACGCACGCTGCTCTGATTTTGTATTACTCCGCGCGCATGCGATCTTCAGTAACGCGCTTGTGGTGGTCCAGAGACGGCAAGACCCGTCCAGGCAGAGTGGTTTTGTTTCTCGGGGTGGGATGTCAGGCGGATAGCTGTGCGTGTTTTCTGTCAGGCGGATAGCTGTGCGTGTTTTCATAACTAGAAAGTAGTGATGGGACGAATCTTTATCCGAATCGAGATTCGGAGACGAATCTGAAGATTCGGAAAGATTCGGAAAAGTAGCCGAATCTCAAGCGATTCGGAAAAGTTCGGAAAGATTCGGAGCGTTGCCATGGTTGCCAAATCACGTTGATGTGTGTTTCAACTTTTCGTGATATTAAATTAAATAAATTCTACAAAGTGCACGAAATAATATTGTAATATAATATTAGAGTAATAAATAATATGTTCCGCTTTGTTAATAATTATTTTGGATGTTTATCGAGAACGGTAGCCTAGCCAGACATCGCGGAAAAATTGGTTTCGGTTCCGGATCACGACCCAAATAGGCATGTTGGTGCACGCACGTGGAAACACATGCGCATGTTTCCATCGCCGCAAGAGATCGATGCCGTACATGCTGTTCGGTACAGACACATTTCGTGCCCATAATTACTATCGCAGTGGCACACACCACATAAGTGAGTATGTTTAATTCGATTATCTCCAACGAGTGCCCACTGAGGTATTTCTATTGGAACACGGGGAAACAATCTGAAACTCCTGGTTAATGCAGGCTTTCCGATTAAGTGTTTGTTTCCGAACAATGAAGTTGTGTTGGACACCCCTGTGTTGTGTTTCTTTTTTATCAAATAAAGTTCATGTACACAAAACTTGCTGCCGAGAACGGAGAAACGACAGTTTTTCTTTGCCACCGGTGCCAGTACGCGGCCTAAGTTGTGACGAGCAACATTCATCTCGCTCTCGCGCCTTACAGGTACAGACATACGCAGCTCTAGAGAAGGAGACGAATAATTTCCTTGCCTGAATATATATTTATTGTGAGTTGCGCCAGATTACATATAATACTCAGCGTTTCGCTACATTTCACCGATCACCGCGAAACCGCACAGAAAGCGAGACCGTGCATTGGTTAGGCCTACGCCAACCACATCGATCAGCTCAGCTGGACCTGGGCGCGTGCCAGGGTTTACAATGACAGTACAGTACATACCATACGTTGAAATAAACAAGACGATATCTGGTTATATGCAGGAACAGTATTTAAGAAGCGCACAACTGACCGCATACGCGAGGTTTACGACACAACCTACATGCTGCCGCCTGCATCCAGCGACGAATCTGACGAATCTCCGAATCTGCCGAATATTCGTCGCGAAAAGTTCGGAAATTTCCGAATCTGCCCGAATCCGAATCTCCGGTGATTCGTCCCATCACTACTAGAAAGGCCGTTCTCGCAGCTATGGGTCCAAAGAGGTATAAATATGGCAAGCGAAAGGTCTCGAAGTCGCAAATAGAGTTTGCACGTAAGCGACCCTCTGCTGAAACTACGGATGGTGAGGTTTCAGGTGAGGTTGAGTCATTGTGTCGTCGCGCTGCGAGAACGAATTGACTCGGGGTGTTGAAGATGCCGCTTGGGAAGCCATGCAACAGGCCGGAGTGGAAGAAGCGAGGCGCGCGAAGGAATCTGGCGAGATCGATGCCGAAGGCTATCCGCTTGTTACCGTCGTTGCAGACTGTGCGTGATCAAAGCGATCGTACAGGCACAAGAACGACGCTCCTTCTGGTACGGTAAGTACTACATTTCTTCCTCTAAAAGGGGCGCGAATTTTGATCGTAGATATAATATACATTTCTTTAGAGTGCGTTCGAAAGAAATCCGAAGCATGTTTTTCTCGCCACGAAAATACATTAGTCTCTGTTGCTAGGCTACATTTGGGCGGACGCTGAGCATTTGGCAATGCGTAGTTTATTTTTATGGTGAGATGACCGTGGTTAGAATCCCTCTCTGTTGTATGTGTATTTCTGTGAATGCAAGATTTGTTTCGGCAACTGGGGTGACGATTTCTCACGAAGCACTGGAAACAGTTATGCTTTTTGTGTGCTTGTTTTAGTGACCGCTGTTTTATGTACTATACATTCCGAATATACGCGGTGCCATGCAGTCAGTTCGTCAGACGACGTTTTAGACAGCTCGTTTCTTCGAAGCTGCACTTTTTCAAGGATAAATCGTTCCATCGGAAATAGCCGGCGTTCGTTTCATCGATACACCTTGTGACGTTTCGTCTAGTTTTTCTATTACGTGCGAGCTCGCGCTTGCGAACGTAATTGCGCGTCCGTGTCTGCTTGCGTGTGCGCCTGCATGAGCGAGGATGCTTATGTGCGTGCCCCCCGTGCACATGCGTGTTTTCATGTTTACGCGTGAGTATATATACCCGCGTATCTGTGTGCGTGTTATACGTGCATCTGCGTGCGTGTTTGCACGCGTGGGCGTTTGCCTGCTCATAAGTGCGCGTGCCTGTGCGAGTGCGCGCGTGCACGTGCGTGTGTAATTCGTGCGTACGTGTGCGCGGGTGTGCTTGTGCGTGTGTACGTGAATTTGCATCCGTGCCTGCGCGTGTATCCGCGTATCTGTGTTCGCGCATGCGTATGAGTGCCTAATTCGTGCGTGTTTGAGTGGGCGCATGCATACTTGGGCGTACGTGTGCCCAAGTACGCACGTTGTCGGACTTGCGGGAAAGGTTCGAGAAGCTCGAACCTGGTCGAACTCGAACGTCGGCTGGTTCGCGACACCTTTAGTACTCACGTTGCGGACGGTTGGTGATTGGCCGCTGATAACTTCACCGTAACTTTTTGCTTTATGTTTAGCGCCATTTTTTATATTTCTATTCGTGCGATTGTAATCTTTTGCGATTAAACTCTCTGTACCCTTTCCTTGTGACCTATGAAACGATCTCGAACGCCTCGAACAACAGCGACGCTTGCGTTCGTTCTCGGGGCTAGTAGGCAAGGAGGTTACAAGTATTTATATGACGTCAGACTGCCTTTTGATGCCGAGTCACAACACAGAAGTATGGCCACCGAAGGCAAAAGCAGTTATCCCATTGGCGAGTTTGCTTTGTCTTTCAATTTTCACAACTCTCCCGAATCAGTTTTGCTTTATCGTTTGGTGGTCATGTTTGTGGGCGATGACTCAGCACGTGACTAGACCCTATAACCGTTCATGGTGTTTTTCTCTGTTTTTATTTTTTAGATTGAACGATTCTGCTGCAGTGTGGAACGAACTACACGAAAGTGCTCAACCTTCTACGAAGTCTTCCGAGGAGCAGAACCTGTGGGGATCAGGACTATTGGAAGATATGTTCTCAAGTCATGAAAAACTGCCCGGTCGCCAATCATTACAAATTGTCTATGAAATACTATAAGAAACAATCAGTGTCGTGAAAAATTGTATAAAAATACTTTGTTGTGCAGTGCTGATGGCTAGTTGTGATGAAGTAACGAAGGTATATGCCGGTAGTTTGTCATATATGTATTCGATTATGTATTTATTTTTAAAGTACCTAATATACAGTGTTGTTTTTACTTAACTGGAACGTGTTTTTCTTTTAAAAGAGGGGGAGGCATTTACCTTAGTGCCGTATTCACTGTGCCTTTAGGGGGCTCGGCGAACACCACATGGGAGATCATTGTAGCGATAAGCTGGGTGGGTAAATAACTAAAATCTGCTAATCAAGTTTCCCACGAGCGGGTTTATAGCTCGTATTGCAATTATATATTTAAAGTCATTAGACGGTAAATAAATTTGGACGTATTGCTAAAACCCAAAGGGATTTTAAGTATCTAGGTTTTCAGTTTTTTTATGGCCAAAACATAATTGGCTCGTTTGGCCACGGGAATCGCAGTACCGCTATTTCTGCATAGTTGAATAAAGCAATCACTCGCTAACCCCTCGTACAAAATAAATAGCGTGTTAATTGCAAACACAATGTTTATAGTGAGAAATAATATTCCGGAGCGCCTCTCGCGGCATAGATCATTTGATAGTGTTTTATCAATGCCATTTATGTAATACAGTATCGCGAGAAATATATTGTGTAATTAAAAAAATATTTATTATATATTGACAGTGCTACTGGCGAACTCTCCACGCCGGTCCACTTGTAAAGACGGATTTTGAAGTAATGTCTTTTGATTGTCTTTGTCGCCTCGTGTCCCATGTGTTTGTAGTTGACAAGTGTTTATTTGAATCCACGGTCAGTGCATTCAACCGTACGTTCAGTGCAGTTTCGCTTATTTTGCTCGAATTATTAAATTTGCATTTGTTTTAATTTTCTTCCCTTTAGTTGTGTCTGTGCGCCGCTGTTTTTACTCACATGAACACATATACAGGGTGATCCTCGAATCAGCCGGGACCCCTTCAACCGTCGCCGCGGACCACAGTTTGAGAACCGCTGAATTAAGATGTGCTAAATATCTCGAGTTAATTCCGTGATTCGTCATGTTGCAACTGCTGTTTTAGAGACAATTAATATGGGCGGCTTTATCTTGGTAGTGTACTTTGAAACGAGTTTAAATTTATCCTACTCGGAATTCGTTTTATCGTTTGGAAGAGCAAGGCTGATGGATTTTTACGACTCGTTAGAGCATGAATGAACTGGCTTAGAAATAATTACTGAACAGTGAGAGCGTCTCGTGAATTGGACTATTGGGGAGCGGATCGAAATATAGGGGCCGCTTTGTCTAGATTGTTGTCCACACAGTTGGGTGTTTATTTTGAGAGCATACACGTTGGTTATGCTCTGCAAGAGCCAGATGGGCTCTGCAAGACCCAGACGAAGATTAAACATTGCGACGGCGAGGACGCAAGCCCCGCGTCGCCGTACGTGACGACGGACGACGTTCTTTCCCACGAACAACGGCAGTGCATCTTCAAACCGAGAGTACTGCGCGTGGTTGCCCGACCGATCCTCGCTTCAAACAACGTGCCCATTCGCGGAGCGAGTTTCTTGGCCGTTGCACGCACCTTACGATGGACCGGAACTGGAGCTACAAGTCGTAGCAGCCAATCCAGCGCATATGAACGTGCCACGCGCCTCGTGCTTCGTTGTGTCTGTCCTAAAGCTGACGTGACGCTCACGCGGCATTGGATTGGCTCCGATAGCTCGTAGGGTCCTCTGCGGTCCATCGTAAGGAGAAACGGAACATACCACGAACCCGGGGCAAAGGAGGGTCGACGAAGAGAGGAACGAAGGGGGAAATAAATAAAAACACGCAGAGAAAGAATGAGAGAGAGAGAGAGAGTGAGGAGACCCGGCCGCGCGCGTGGAAGACCTGCAGTTGTCTGCGCCCGCGTTTACCCGGCAGGCTTTTGCGGGTTGATTTTGCGGGGAGCAGGCGTTTTTTCATTTTCTTTTTTGTCTCGCCACCGTTAATAGGGTGCCTTCGTACACATTCGCTTGTGCGGAGTGGCGACATCTCGGCGATTTCACTGCCCGACCTCTTTTTTTTATTTATTTATTTTATTTTTTTGTTTATGCAGAGTATACGTGCTTTGGCATCTCTCGGTGCGAGCCCGCAATTTTGGCTATAGACGAGCGCGCGAAGACCGCCCTGTTTACAAACACGGTTTTTGCTTTGCCCACACCGGGTGTGGGCACTGCGGAATCGCAGCGTCTCGTTTTTGAAGAGAAGCCGCCTCTGCGTGGTGCGCCGTACTCAAGGCAGCGCCACCGCAGAGGGACGGCGTCGGAGCCGCGTGTCGGTGTATATACTTCGTTTCACGTCATGTGCGAGCGAAGTCAAAGCTAGAAGCGCGAGCCCAAGGCTCCGAGCGTGCCGGCTTCGCACGTGCGTACGTGCACCACAGGCGCTGTTACAAGCAGCATGCTCGCGCTTGTAGCGTTGGCTTCGCTCGCCCATAAGGTGAAACGAACTAGCCTTTTGATACCATATTCCCTCTAGAAGTTAATTTATAAACCGGGTGTTCTTTTTTTTTTTTTTCTTTCTTTCATTAAACTTTCAAGTTGTATGATAAAGCCTCAAAGGCAATACAATGTCTCTGTCAGTTACTTCAAAATATCTGTATTCCTTGGCAGAGTCCTGCCTTTTCCGTGCGGATACTTCGAAAGTCTGACTGATTATTGAATTCATGTTGCCCACGAGGATAACAAAGGAATATGTGCAGAGAAAGACGCTTCTTTTGACGCTTACAAAAACAAAAAAGAAAAACAAAGAAAAACGGTTGCAAAACTTGTCCTCGGATCCCTGGAAAAGGTCAAGACCGCTCAAGATTTTACAACTGACAGCCGTAGAATTCGGAGTTGTTCGGATAAATCCGAATTCGCGATAGTTTCACCGGCGAGTGTTTCACGGAGTTTATAGCATTTGTCCGAAAGTTAAAGTCCCTATCTACAACCTAGGTTAGGGCCCACCAGGTCCAATCACAGACCAGTTATAGGCACGTGTGCATTAGCGTGCTTTTCTTATACGCGCGTCGAAGTAATGCATTACGTGACTGGCTCCCGATTGAACCTAACGGGCCGTGGCGTCGGCTGACGACCATCGCAGGACGAGACGAAATCATAGTGCTAAATTCTTCTCGTTGATAAGACTGAAGGATGTGAATGAAATGTACTGTACTTTTTGCTTGGTGGATGTTTTAATGATTTCGCGTACATAGAGCTGACTATCATGTCATGATTCGTGTGGCACCGAAATCCGGCTGGTGGATTGCTGAAATCATCACCTCATCAACCCTCCCGGAACCCGCTAGGAACCCACTTGCCAGTATTCGTTAGACCCACTGTGTCCGACCAAATCCGATCAACTGCCTCGCGCTTCGACACCAAGGCGGTTTTCGTTTGCAGCGTCTAGGCGATCTGAACCGATTATTTTATCTATACTTCAAATGGTGCAGGTGTCAACGATTTGCAGTGTTGTTCAAGATACTCGACAAAAGTATTTAAGACAAGATACTAAATACCCAAGTGAGAAAGTATTTAGAGTAGTATTCAAGTTACTTTTGCGCCAAACTATTTTGAGTAAAGTGCAAATACTTTGAAAAATAATTGAATTACTTTCGAAGATACTTTATAAGCGCGCGACGAGCTGAAGTTATTACAACTAAATAAAAAAATGGGGGCATCTTGATTATATTAACTTAGCTGAAACGCATATCGTTCGATGACCTCCTAGTGTACACCTCATTTGTCCCCCTACACACGTGCAAAGGAGAAAGAAAGAACATTTAGTCTTAGTACTTCCCCTTTGGGGACAAACTTCTTCGTACGCCGGAAAAGGTATTTGAGATACTGAGTAGAAGATACTAAGCAATGTAGTCAAGATAGAGTGCTAATTACTCTCAATCGAATGTATCTGATACCAAAATACCGACAAAAGTATCTTAATTACAGTATCTTGAGTAGAGTATTTGAGATACGTAGAAGCCTTGCTATTTGTGTGTTTCAAGCGAACCTCCTGCCGTCATATTGCTGGCGACACAGGAGAAAAGGGGTTTACCCGCCCTCTTGTTCAACATACCATAAAATACGCAGTATAATTACGAAATATTTACATATATCTTTACTGACATGCGTATGTACATATACAGAAAGCTGGTGCACAACTGCTGAGGAAACGCACTGGTCGACACTTTTCAATATTTTAAAGATAAAGGTAAAACAAATAAACAGTGGGCGACACCGGTCCAAAATGAATACCTCGGTAAAAAAAGTTCCCGTGTGTCTGTGTTTCCCCAAAGCAATTCGAGAGCCAGTTCTGTAAGCTACGGAGGATGCTCGGCGAATGGCGAAGCCATTGATGTGTCTAGACTGAAAAATAGTCGCCGAGGGGACACTCAGAGGCATGACACGGCTGTTGTCTGTCCGTCATAAAGACATTGTTTTTAGAGCGAAACAATAATTCGGATTCGCCATTCGCCGAGCTTCCCCCGCAGATTACAGAGATTGATCCTCTACTCTAGGAAAAGTTGACGCGCAGGAAGTTGTGCGAGGAAAGAAACAAGGTAGCGAGTGGCGAATATTTGTGATTGCGTGTGCCGTAAAAATATAAAAAGAACCTTAACAATACTTAAAAATTAAAAATCTCGACCAGCCAGCAGACTTCACTGAGGCGCATTTTCATTTTCGGAAATTTCGACAAACTCCAGTCGTGTGGCTTTAGCCCCATAACTTTTGCAACTGTGAATCCGTGGGCGTCAATCAACGCCAGGCCGCTTCGTCATCCATAGCCCAAAAGCGACGTTCACGGCGCCCACCACGATACCAGCCAAGGTCGCTGTACCGGGGCCACCCGATACGAGATACTTGTCCGCCGCCAGCAGGCCTTTTTTCGTATTTTTTCTCTCGGTCGAGGCAGGGCCGGCATTTGGAGTGGGCGACCTATGCAGTTGCACCGGGCGCCATTCATAGAGGGGCGCCGAAAGGGCCGCCAGGTCATGCAGGGCTCAAACCTCGAGGGGATAAAATCAAAAACAAAAAACGACCGCATCGCCGTTTGGCATTTCGGCCGCAAAACCAACGACTAAGTTCTTGTTATAATTGGCGTCCATCAACCCGCAGCCACCTGCGAATGTTGTTTTACTATAGAGAACCTCTCCCCCGTGAGAATCAAAGCGCCATTGAATGAGTCATGAACGACTGGGCAAGCGGTCACCTCCGCACAGCTCTCAAATTACGAGCGGAGCAAAACCTGACTGGCAAAAAGCGATGGAGCCAGCATGCCGCACTCTTAGCGCAACTTACTAAACGGTGGCGCCAAACCCATCGGCGAGCAAATCAGTGTGTCGGAGCGAGTCACGGGACAAAATAGTATTGGAACGGAGTTTTGCTCTTAGTTATCACGTGCTTCGCTCAGAGTCTCTGATTGGCTCGCAGAAAACGTAGGCTTCACCCTTTGCCAAGTTATTCTGAGCCGAAGAATGACTTCGCTCAGTAGGTCTGACCGGGGATAAAATGAACCCGATTCCTCCCGACATTCGAGCTGCGCTTTGGGCAACGCTCGCTGTGGAGTCTCTAGCAGTAAGCTGAACGAACCAATGCCCCCTCAGCATCCGGTGAGTGAGTGAATAAACTTTTATTGTAGCGACGTGTGACAAACTCTAGGGTGGAGCCCCTAGTCCGGGGCCCCATATGTGGCGGCGACCGCCTTGGCGCGGTCCACCAGCGATTGCTGGCCAGTGGCCGTGTCATCGGTCAGCCGCTCCTCCCAGGAGGTGGGGGTGGGATTGGAATTGGGTGGGACGGCGGGAATGAGCTGGCACTGCCAGACCATGTGAAAAAGGTTGGGACGGTCGCCGCAGTGCGGGCACTGAGGCGGGCTGAGTGACGGGTGGAGGTAAGAGTAGAAGAGGGGGGTCGGGAAAGTGTTAGTTTGTAGTTGTCGCCATATGACGGCGTCTCTGCGAGTAAGGGAAGGGTGAGGAAGCGGATAATGCTGCCGAGCGAGGCGTAGCTCTGCGAGGTGAGTGGTGTAGGAGTAAGGGGCTGGTTGGATGCTGACAAAGTCTTCCCCTGGCGCCCGGTGTGAGAGGTCTCGGGCGAGCGCATGAGCGCGCTCATTACCGGGGACGGCTGCGTGCCCAGGCACCCATATCAGCCGGAAATTGTGGGAGGTGGAGGATAGGAACTGGTCGAGTAAAGATGCAGTGGAAGGATGTAAGGTGTTATATAGGAAGTGCCGACAGGCCGTCTGCGAATCAGTGAGAATGTGAATGGGCATGGAGGAGGAGAGAAAGGAGGTAGAAAGTATTGCCCTGGCGACCGCTCGTTCTTCCAGGATGGAGACGTCAGTAAGACCACGCTCAGTTGCCGCGTGGACTGTCCTGAGATCAGAGTCCACGACAACTGTAATACCCCCGCGCACACCCTGTGGGCTGGCGTCCGTGAAGAGGGCACGAACGGTATCGCAACCCACCGGATACGCGCGTCGGAGGTAGCGCGAGCGATGGTCGCGCCGAGCCGAGTGGCGGGTAGGATTCATATGACGGGGGATGGGAGCCACAGTGAGTCTGGCACGCGCAGCGGGGGAGAGACCCTCAGCTGCGAGGGTAGCGGGACAGGGTGGAAAACCAAGGGTGGCAAGGAGTGCCCGCCCCTGAGCCGTGCAGCGCAAGCGCGTCAACTGGGCAGCCCGATGAGCTTCCATGAGCTCCTCCAGAGTGTTGGTCACCCCAAGCCTGTCGAGGCAAACGGTGGCTGTGCGAACAGGGAGGCCGAGAGCAAGTTTCTGCGCCTTCCGCAGCAATACAGACATACGAGTGTGTTCGGTCTGGGTGAGGTTGTGGTAAGGAAGGTGGTAGGTTAAGCGAGTGTGTATCAAGGCCTGGACAAGGCGTAGGGCATCCGCCTCTTTAAGGCCATGCCGACGATTTGAGACGCGACAAAGCATGTGCATAATTTGGTTGCACTGGGTGGTGAGTTGATGGAGGGTTTGAGTTGCTTTGGCGTTGGATTGTAACACAAAGCCAAGCACCCGTATGGCCGATTTACGCGGGACGGGTTTGTCGTCTAATGTGATGGTAATGGGGAGGTCGGTCTGTCCGCGAGCGTGTTTGGTCACGATTAGTAATTCTGACTTCGTGGGGGAACAGGTGAGGCCTCCACGCCGGGCGTAGTGCTCGATGGTAGTAGCGGCTTCTTGTAGCTGAGTCTCTATGTGTCCGAGGGAGCCTTTCGTTACCCAGACAGTAATGTCATCTGCATAAATTGCATGTCTGACATCCGAGATCTGATCCAGAAGGGGAGGAAGACCTCGCATGGCAAGGTTAAACAGGAGCGGAGAAAGTACAGAGCCTTGCGGTGTGCCACGGTTTGCCACTGGCGCGGAAGGAGAGCGAAGATGACCAAGGACGAGGCTGGCAGATCGGTCACGGAGGAAATTGCGGACGTAATTGTACACTTTCACTCCGCAGCCTGTGGCTGCCAACTGTTCAAGGACCAGGTCGTGGGAGAGGTTGTCGAAAGCCCCTTTAAGATCTGCGGCAAGGACGGCACGATATTGGGCAGTGCTCGGCGAGTCTAAAACATCATGTTGGAGACGGAGCAGTACGTCCTGGGTAGAAATGCCACTACGGTAGCCATAAAGGGTGTCAGGAAGAGCTGATGTGTCCGCAAGAAATTTATGGAGGCGAAGCTGTACAACCTTCTCAAGCAGTTTGCCCAGACACGAGGTAAGAGAAATCGGGCGCAAATTCTCCAAGGAGAGGGGTTTGCCAGGCTTGGGAATCAAAACCACTGTTGCTTCCTTCCACTCCTTGGGAAGGGTACCCGACTCCCACACCTCGTTCAAGTAGGTAGTAAGCTGCGTGGTGTCCGAATCAGAGAGGTTGTAGAGAAGAGAGTAGCGGACCTGGTCAGGACCAGGGGATGTGTTGCGGCGTATGTCGGTCAGTGCAGCGCGAATCTCAATTGCTGCGATCGGTGCGTTAAGATAAGGGAGTGTGTTGGGGGGACCCATGTAGTCCGCGTAACGTGGAGCGTCAGGAGGGGGAAGGTAGCGTTGTCGTAGCTGAGTGAGGCATTGGGCGTCTGTTAGGTTAGTGGCGCGTAGAAGTTTATGAATGCCCTTGGCCCTGTCCGATTTGGCTTGACCGGGCTGTATGAGGTGACGGAGTAGGGACCACGTTCGTGCGGTGCCGAGCGTGCCATTGAGATTGTCACATAGCGCGTGCCAGTTTTCACCAGTAAGGTTGGCAGCATAGTCTGCAGCATCAACAGTGAGTTGGGCAATACGTAGTTTTAGCTTCTTGTTGCGGCGTTGACGTCGCCACCGTTTGGTTAGGCTACGACGTGCTTCCCACAGATGGAGTAGGTGGGAGTCTATATCCGGTGCATCTGGAGTGGTAGTAAGGGTGCGCGTGTGTCGGTTTAGCCGGGTTTGCAGTGCTTGCACCCAATCGATGAGTGTGTCGGAGGAGGTATAAGAGGAGGACGATGCGCGAAAGGCAGGCCAGTCTGTGATACGAATGTGGCGTGCTTCCCCTGAGAAGTCTTTAGTGTGGATACGGGTTTCAAGAATCGAATGGTCACTGCCGAGCTGTTCCTCAAGGTTCTGCCAGGTGCAGGGTTTAGTGCCACGGTACATGGTAAGGTCTGGGCACGTGTCTCGTGCAACGCTGGTTCCAAGACGTGTGGGTGTCGATGAATCAGTAAGTAAAGTGAGATTCTGTTGGTGAATCAGAGTATGGAGCTTTCGGCCTTTAGGTGTGTCGCGAGGGTAACCCCAAGTTGGATGTGGAGCGTTAAAATCGCCTCCAATGAATGTGGCGCAACCCTTGCAGCGTGCGGCTTCAAACAACTTGTCAAACCGTGCATGACGATCTTGAGGGAGGCTGTAGACATTGAGTAGACGGAGGGATTGGGTGTTACGCGTGCGTGGATTTGCAGGAAGGAGTTCAAGCAATACATGTGGAACGGCCTGGCTGTCGAAGGTTAAGTCGACGGCGGTATGAACGCGCTTGACTAAGGTTGCCACAAGGTGGTCTTTATCAGGATCATTATGTGCCACATATGTGACATATCCAGGAAGATTGGGAAGGGTACGAGGCTCTTGTAGAAAGATGATGTCGGGTGGGGGAGTGTGCGATTGGATATACTGGATGAGACTGCAGCGTTTTTTTCGGAAACTTCGGCAATTCCACTGCCATACCGTGAGGTCTGAAGAAGACCGTGGTGTGGTGGATGCAGGGGTACTACAGGTCGCCATTTACAAGGATAGAATAAGGGGAAGGGCCAGTTGAAGAAGTGTAAGAATGCTACGGGCCCATTCTGCATCAACAGATTCCAAGAACCTGCAGGCGAAGTTTGCTGCTGCTTGAAGGTTCAAGACCCACCCCTTGCTTGGAGCTGTGTCTGTTGAAACGGACAGAGTCCTCCGTTTTGTTGTTCTGCGCTGTCTTGGATCGGTGGGCGCGCTCCCTGTAGTTTTCGGATCCTCGAGTGGATTTGCTCCGTTTGAACTGGGCCCTTCTTTAGTCAGAGGTGCCTTTGGTTTGTCCTTTCTGGGAAGCTTGATTAGTGTAGCATAGGTCGGTCTCTCAGGCCGCTGGTTTTCAGTTTTGCTGGTCAAGGTGTCTTGCGTTGTTGAAGAAGACCCTTCACTTTTTCTGGGCAACTCGGGCCAGTCGGATGCTTGAACTGCAGCTTTGGCACTATAATAATCGACTGCATGTTCCTTGGCATAATTCCTCGTCTTTTTTTCTTGCTGCCATTTAGAACAGGATGTTGATGTAGCAGAGTGAGCGGCTCCGCAGTTTACGCACTTCTCTTGAGCAGTGCAGGAGTCCCTGTCCTCGTGCGTGTTACCGCAGCGCTTGCACACGGGACTATGCTTGCAGGAGGCCTCACGGTGTCCGTAGCGGCAGCACTTGCGGCACTGGACAGGTTTCTCTTGGAATGGAGTAACTGGATGCCGAACAAGACCAAGGTAGACGAAGCTTGGCAGCGAAGATCCACAGAAAGAGATCTTAATTGCCGAACTTTTACCTAGCCGTCGCAAGCGTGCAACTCTGTTTTCAGGAGATCTTAAGTTGTTGGTGATCTCCTCGTCAGTCAGCGTAGTGTCCACATCTTTGATTACACCTGTGGCGCAGTGTCTGGGGAGAGGCTCGTATGCTCTGACTTTGATTCCGCAGAGCTCTGTGCAGCGTAGCAATCCTCGTGTTGTCTGTCCGTTTCTCACGTCCACGGCAACGAGATTGAGGCGGCTGTTGTACCTGATCTCCAGGATGCATTCCGGGAACGTCTTCGCCAGAGTATTGGAGAGTCTCAGGCTGCTCAGCGACGTAATAACTTGGTCCTGTTCGACTGGCGTAAATATAACAGTAAGTCCTTCAGGTACTACTGCAGTACTGCGGACTGTTTCAGCGCTTGGGCTGGAATTAGGGCTGCTCTTTTTTCGCTTTTTCCTGGCGACATCAGTCCAATCCAAGTCGTCAAAATCGGAGAGTTCTATGTCACTGGATGGCACAATGACTCGCCGCGAAGAGGTTGTAGCGCATTGCTGACCTGGAGTGATGTCCTCTGCGCTATTCATGGGTGTGTCCTGTTGTGATTCAGCGATTGAGCTGCCACAGACGGACGAAGGCAGACTGTACTGGTCAGTGGAGGCGCGATGACTGGAATGTGGCGAAGGTGGTGTTGGCCCAGTAGACATGGCCATGGTCGATTCACGGGCACCAGGGCAAGCCCCAGTGCGGCAGACCTCACCGTGGACAGGAGTAGGCAACGTTTGAATGAAGTTCGAATGTTTTAGGCCGTCTTATAATATTAAAATGTTGATCCAGAAGAGCGAGGCTCAAACACGGAACCGACTTCGAATCACTTCTTCTTCGTCCTCCCCCCGGTGAGTCTCTGTGCCCAGAGGCTTCAACCTAACTGAAAATAATATGTGTAAAGAACTTTGGATCCGCAGCTCTTTCTTTTTTTGTGTGTAAGCGACCAGCGACGACTACGGACTTCCAATGCCGATCAGTGTTGCCAACTCAAAATTCAGAAACTCGCCACAAAAATCCCGAAAACCGCGAAAAACATAAATTTATAATGTTGCGCAAGAATGGCCGCATCACAGCAGGCAAACCTGGTGTCCGACATGAAGCTCTAACTCTTGCAGTTCAGTTTCTCGTTTACATTGTTGTGTGGTACGACATTCTTTTTACAAGTTAATGTTGTAAGCGAGAACATGCAATGCAAAACGAAGGACATCGTAGCAACCACCCAGCTGATGAAAGCATGCAGCGATTGCATCGACAATTATCGCGATGTCGGGTACGAAACTGCAACTGGCAACTGTGTTCGTGGCTTTTATTTTCAGCGCTGTAATAATACGAATGTTGAGGACCCAAATAAGTCACTAAGATTATCAAAATATTTTTCCTGCTTCTCCTGGCTCGTGCAAATGTACTTTACCATTTGCGAAAATCAATGCCGCTATGCTCTAGAATGTAATGCGTAAAAAAGTAGGAGTAATTTCGTTAGACTGAACAAAATTACGCGTAAACTCCTCTCAATAGTGTTATGGTAGGTCATATGATAGAGTTAGTATGCCATATGATAGTTGTCCTCTTCTAATTAGCTTCTTAGAACATCCAAGGACTTTGCGTTTGCAAGAGACGAGCGATTTTATGGGAAAGGGCAACTCAGAAAGATACAAACTTACGTCCACATTCAAGACGACCAAGATCCGCTCCTTTGTGCACTCTATTGCACGTGGCAGTGCCTTGTTGAATAACCGTACTTCGGGCTCAACTGCCTTCTTTCGGAGTTGCGGTATGAGCTTGTAACAGAACACAAAATGTACTCTTTGCCTGAGCCATAGGAGCAGGTCCCGAAAAGCAAAGTCCAGATGCTAGCTGTGCTTTGCAAAAACGCGCACACTTATTGAATCATCGGAAAATATGTGATAGCATTTCTCGGTAGAAAGAACACGAAAATATAAAATTTAGCCAAAAGATGTAGATACGTCATGTTTTTCTTTGGGATCTAGTATAAAACTAAAATAACAAGACCTTGAGATAGTTGCATGATTTTCGTGTTGCACAACAAACTTTGATGTTTGCTTCAAACGACTATTGAAGGTGTCAAAAAGAAAAAAAAAAAAAAAAGACGGGTTTATTACGGTTATCGAACGCGGTTTTATCCAGGTTCGTTTCAACGAAAGGGGTGAGGTATATTGTCACGGGTGGTGACCAAACAAAAAACAGGAAATAAACAGAAAGAAATAAACGTTTAATGTGGCGAACTTGTGCCAAAAAAAATAAAGAAGGAAACAGAAGAAAGCAGAGCGTCGCGGGCGTCGAAGTCGGCGTGTCAGCAGAATCGAGCGCTGGGGCGAGACTGACTCGACAAGGTCGCGGGCGGCCTCTTATCTAGAGTGCTCCGCTATCTCGAAGATTCGGCGAAAGCGGTTCGAGCGTCGCGTGATCGGGGCGAGAATGAACACGCACTTTCTAGAAAACAAAAGCAGGGATAAATGATAGAAGTTACGTGCGGTACATGAATAAACGGGAACTTTCTGGAGGACCGTGACCGAGCGTTGCTTTCTCAGCCTTGCGCGCGGCAATATCGAAGCACGGTTTAGCGAAAATGGATACATTTTATCGAGGCCTCCGTTTGAGAAATGCTGTTTGTAGGCGGCGGCAAGCTAGGCTTCCAAACAGACCGCGCTTCGTGCGGGCACCCCTCGCTGTCGCTCGGGAAAAGTTTAATATAAGTTCGAGCGTGGATCGCCAAAGGTTGGTTAGCATGCGGGCGGTCGCCATTTCCTCTAAACGGCGATCCGATCTGCTGTTGTCGCGAAAACGGTGTTCGGTAAAACGAGCTTCCCTAAACCCCACTTCTCCGAAAATCAGCACATTTTTCTCCATAGCTTACAACCATGCAGGGGTGTTGTAAGCTCTTCTTCTTTGACCGAGGCTGACCCCCTGTCGCCATTTTGCAGGTTGTTTCCGCCTACGTAGACTACCGCAAAATCGAACTTTTTGAGAGGCAACCCGTCAATGTTCTCCTTGAGAGCCTGCACCGTCGCTCCCGAGAAGGTAAAGCTGCATGCACATCGGTCCATATCACAAGAGCGAATGACATTTTAGCGAACGGCGACATTTGAGCGAATGGTCGTTTTAGCGAATAACGGGGGCGCGCGTTAACCCATCCGTCGCGCTGCGCTTTACGCCGCTTCGCGGCGACAGTCTGCGGCAACTCATTACAAAAATATGAACTCACTTGGCCCACCCGAAAACGCCGCTTCGCGGCGTCCGACTATTCGCTAAAGTGTCGTTCGATGAAACGTGGGCGTTCGCTAAAACGTCATTCGATCAAGTGAGTGCCTCCCGCACTCATCTAAAAAGCGCGGCAAAGCCATTTCACTGGGCTGCTCCCGAAGATTGCGCCTTTCATCTTCGTCCGGACCTCAGTGAAATCTTCTAAATCTCACTTCTTTGTATACCAAGGTCGAACGCTAGAGCACGTTTTTTGAAAGCAATACACCACAAGCGCACACAAGGAACTGAATAAAGACCCAGGATCGGCTGAGTGAGAAACGGCTAGCTAGACTTATTTTTGCCTCAAACATGCAGTCCGTGTTTGAAGTGCAGTCCACTATAGACTACCGAAAAGTAGCTCCTAAAGTCATTTTTACGGAACGTGCAGATGGTCTTCACCGGAGAAGAAAATTGTGGCGGAGCGCTTATTTGTACGTGTTTTACTTGTTTTGATATCTAGCATTCAACAATGCTGCAGAGTGCCACCGTGAAAACTAACACCAAACAAAAACTAACCCAAAACAAACGAAAGAGCCAGAACCCGTGCAAACTGCGAGCGAAGTCTTTCCTTCTATTTTTACTTTGTGCACGCGGCCCAACGCTGCCCGGTGCCGCCAGCTCCGTCCAGACGGACTTTGCGGGCACTGAAAGTGAAGGGAAACAAAAGGAGACAGACGCGCGCGTCTCCAACCGAGAAAAAGGAGGCAGGAGGCTTTGAAGTTGAACTGGTTGAACTTGAGCGCAGACGTCTCTGTCGAAGAGCGGGCCCCGGACGGACGAGTTCACCCCAAGTTGGAGGGGAGGCAGGCGAAACCAAATTCGCGTAACCTGCCGATCGCGGCGGCGGCATTTGCACCCGCAAATGAATGGGCTTGGCAACTTACAGACTCGTAAGACTTCACGCTTAATGAACCGATCAAGTTAACCAGTTGACAGAAAAAAAAAGTGAAATAAAATATTTCGCTACGCGAAAGCGGTAGCGGTTTTGTACTAACAGCGACAAAGCGTCTTTACTACGGCTGATCGAACGCCGTTATATCGAGGCTCATCTTAGCGAAAGGGGTACGGTTTATCGAAGCACGGTTTAGCGAGAGGTGCACGTTTTCTCGAGGCCTCCGTTTGAGAGCTGCTGTTTCTAGGCGGCGGCAAGCTAGTAGTAATGCAAAACTATCGATAAATTGACTATCGATACTATCGATAGTTTTTCCAAAACTATCGATAGTGTCGCAGAACTATCGATAGTAGACTATCGGTAGTACTATCGACAGTTTTTCGATAGTCGACTGTCGATAGTACTCTCGATAGTTTTTCGACAGTCAACTATCGAGAGTTTTTCGATAGTACTATCGATTCCTTTTTTACTATCGATACTCAGTTTTCTGGTGACTATCGATAGTACTATGGATAGTTTTGCACTACCGCTATTTCTGCATATTGAATAAAGCAATCACTCGCTAACCCCTCGTACAAAATAAATAGCGTGTTAATTGCAAACACAATGTTTATATTGACAAAATATTTTAATCCGGAGCGCATGTCGCGGGAGAGATCATTTGGTAGTGTTTTATTAAGGTCATTTATGTAATACAGTGTCGCGAGAAATATATTATGTAATTAAAAAATTATTATATATTGACAGTGCTACTGCCGAACTCTCCACGCCGGTCCGTTTGTAAAGACGGATTTTGAAGTAATGTCTTGTGATTGTCTTTGTCGCCTCGTGTCCAATGTGTTTGTAATTGACAAGTGTTTATTTGAATCTACGTTCAGTACATTCAACCTTACGTTCAGTACGGTCTCGCTTATTTTGCTCGAGTTATTAAATTTGTATTTGTTTTAATTTTTTTTCCCTTTAGTTGTGTCTGTGCGCCGCTTTTTTTGAAGAGATATACAGGGTGATCCTCGAACCAGCTGGGACCCCTTCAAACGTCGCCGCGGACCACAGTTTGAGAACCGCTGGACTAAGATGTGCTAAATATCTTGAGTTAATTCCGTGATTCGTCATGTTGCAGCTGCTATTTTGGAGACAATTATTATGGGCGGCTTTATCTCGGCAGTGTGCTTTGAAACGAATTTCAATTTATCCTGCTCGGAATTTGTTTTATCGCTTGGAAGAGCAAGGCTGATGAATTTTTGCGACTCGTTATAGCATGAATGAACTGGCTTAGAAATAGTTACTGAACAGTGAGAGCGTCTCGTGAATTTGACTATTGGGGAGGGGATCGAAATATAGGGACCGCTTTGTCTAGATTGTTGTCCACACAGTTGGGTGTTTATTTCGAGAGCATACACATTGGTTACCTTGTATCGTACCGGCGTGCGGTCGTGTATCACTACTGCGTGATGCACGTTAAAGACCCCAGGCTAGCGGCTGTACCGCACTGGCTAAATTTCTCATCTACAGCTGGGAGACTCGTCGCCCCTGTGAGGCAGACCAAGTTCTAGGCTGTATAAACACACACACAACCCAATTTTACATAATTTACAAACGACTTCCACTTTCGGCGGTGCGGTTCCTCGCGCGTTACCCTGACCATTGCTTTATTCGCACGAGGACTATAACACGAGTTCGTGCATCTCGCAGACTCTGAATCGTTCTTTTAGATTTCCTTTGAAAAATGCACAAGCAGTTTACATTTGTCGTCCATACACGCGGACCGTGTGTGGACGTCAAATGTACCGGACGCTTTGCAGCAGATGTGCATGGGCGCGACCATAACTGACCTTCATTTTTTATTTCCTTTTATTCGGGTCGCTTCGCTTTACTACTGTGGTTACATGAGAAGCCAATGCTTTTCTAGACACCATGGTGTTCCTTTCACCGACGCAGGCTTTGTTTTCACTCATCATCTCTAGTTTTTGTGGCCCGGCCTCTTGGCAAGACACATGGTCAGTTATGGCGGCTCTGATTATCGCGTGAGCAAAGCGTCTATACGTCAACTCAAGTAGCCCTAGGTGTGCCGGCCACACAAGCCAGCGTGGAGCGGGCCTTCTGGGCGCTGACATATATTTTATCGTACCAGAGGTCTCGCATTTCACCGAGCACAGTTGATGACGTGCTGCTTCTGAGTTCATGCTCAGTGCCTTGATCATGATATCGTCCTCAACGCAATGAACATGATCTCAGAAGCAGTGTCGATTACGCGGATCCCTCCAGAGCTCTTGAATTATCTATTTTTGTGTAAAAAAAAAATGTTAAATTCCTTTCCAATTTTTTTTTTTTTTTTTTTTTTTGAACACAAATTGTTAGGCCCGCTTCAAACGGGGCAACTTTTCCAGCAATTTTGAGGTTGCTGGCGGGTTGTTCCCTAACTTTCCCTAGATCGACGCGAATTCTTGAGATCGGGTCCGGCTCGAACAAGCGAGCTACTCGGAGCAATTCGAAGACCGTTGAAGCGGCTGCAGCCAATCAGAGACGCGATATTTTCACGTGACACCCCTGTGGTGGTGATAATGACAGCTAAAGACTTAGTTCTGATTTGGAATGGATCGTTTTCGGAAATAAATAGTTTCAGAAAAATGAGTTAGTATTCTCAACGCCGTTCAAAGATATAAGAACGCGTTTGTAGCGCGTAGCTGGGCGTCTAAGTAGTGAAAAAAGAATCAAATTTAATCATGATGATGGCAAGTCGGAGCGATTCGGTCGCTGCGTGTGAACGCGGGTTGCCGGTGTTGCTGGTGTTGCGACGTCAAGTTGCTGGGTGAAATTGCTCCGTCTGAAGCGTGCCTTACGAGTTGTTACGGACCATTATTTGTTTCGTTCCGGAGCAGAAACGGAACTGAACTTATTTTGTATGGAACGCAAATGAAACCGGTACGAAAATACATTTAGTTCCAACACCCTGCTTTTACTTCATACGTTGTGTAAGTCATATTGTCGCGAAGTTTTGCTCGCGCGAGTATTTTGTCTAGCTTCACTTTATGTTTTTTGCTTCTCCGAGAGTTCTTTCTGTCTACACGGGACGGCTCATGGATTCCACCGGGGTCGGGGGACCCCAAATGGGGGAGAACGGGAACGCTGTAACGCTACACTTATAGTTTTCAGAACCCCGCGCTGGAAATGTTTTGTCCTGTTTATGTTTGCTTTTGGGATCTCTGCTTCGGAGGTAGTTATGCTCTGTGTATGTATAACTTCTCTGTCTACGAATGTGCTTTCTGTTGCTTATGGCTGCTCTTGTGAGCTTCGTTTGGAATGTGTTCTGTCTCGTATATGCGCTTGTTTTTGGAATGTTCGTATTTGCTTTAGGCTCCGAGCCTTTGATTGGCTCTAAGAAAACCCCTCTTGATTGGTCCTTCCCAAACTTTCTGATTGGTGGACTGGAGGACCCCAGAATGCTGCTGAACCCAATATAAGCGGCCACCGAAGGGCCGTAAGGCACTTGGCGCCTGGATACCAAGCCTTGGACATCTCCCTGCCTCTGGAAACCAACCTGCACGTCCGACCCCCCTTTGGCTGTGGAGCCGTCCGCCCGCTAGCTCGCAAACTTGGTCCCCCTTACGGCTGTGGAGGAGTTCGGCTCGCCCGCCTTTGTGTGGAACCTTGTTTGTCGAGTTTGGCTGTGGTCGGGGCCCCCGCTGAGGGTGTGTGTGGTCAGGGAGGACGGCAGGGAAAGTTTCCTTAGGTTAGGATTATTCCCCCAACATTTATTCACGAATTGGCCATATATGTTGTAAAGATTTTATATCCTATCTCATATTCCTTAAATAAACAGTTGTATTTGTTAATATCAGCATCTTTAATCAACGGAGAAAAGAGGAGTCCTTATTTTCTTCGTGACAAAAGTGGTGGAGGTGCGGGGTACGACCTTATTTTCTTCGTTACAATATTGTCAAAAGTCGTCTAAATCAATTTTACCACACCTTCCGAGCGAGCCCTGCGGCTTTGCGATAGTTATCGTACCAGCTCAAGGGCTCTGCAAGGGCCAGACGAAGATTAAACATTGCGATGGCGAAAACGCCAGCCCCGCGTCGCCGTACACGACGACGGACGGCGTTCTTCCCCACGAACAACGGCGGTGCTTCTTCCAAGCGAGATACTACGCATAGTTGCAACTCGTCTAGCTTCAAACAGCGTGCCCGTTCGCGGAGCGCGTTTCTTGGCGGTTGCATGGTTGGACACGGAGCCCGTTTCAAGCTTATGATGGACCGCAACGGACGCTACAAGCCGCAGGAGCCAATCCAGCGCATATGAACGTATCGCGTGGCCACGCGCCTCGTGCTTCGCTGTGTCCGTCCTAAAGGTGACGTGACGCTCACGCGGCATTGGATTAGCTCTGATAGCTCGTAGGGTTCTCTGCGGTCCATCGTAAGGAGAAACGGAGCAGGAACCTGAGTCAAAGGAGAGACGAGGAAGAGAGGAAACGAAGGGAGAAATATATAAAAACAAACATCCAAGACAACACGCAGAGCAAGAAAAGAGAGAAAATGAGGAACGTTTCTGCGCGCGCGCGTGGGGCCTGGGACGTGTCTGCGCCCGCGTTTACACTGTAGGCTTTTGTGGTTTGATTTTGCGGGGAGCAGGCGTTTTTTTCTTTTTCTGACACCACTCCGCTTGTGCGAAGTGGCGACATCTCGGCGATTTCACTGCCCGACCATTTTGTGTTTTTATTTGTTTGCATCTGTAAGACGAGCGCGCGAAGACTGCCGTGTTTCCAAACACGCTTGCTTTGCCCACACCGGGTGTGGGCACTGCGGAATCACAGCATCTCGTTTTTGCAGAGAAGAAGCCTCTGCATGTGCGCCGTGCTCAAGGCAGCGCCACCGCAGAGGGATGGCGTATACTTACCACGACTTCTTTCACCACTGCTGACCCCCTGTCGTCATTCTGCAGGTTGTTTCCTCCTATGTAGACTGCCGCAAAATCCAACTTTTTGAGAGGCAACCCGTCGATGTATTCCTTGAGAGCCTGAACCGTCGCTCCCGACAAGCTAAATGTGCACACTTGTATGCGCTCATCTAAAAACAAACGGTCGCGGCAAAGCCATTTCACTTGGCTGCTCCCGAAGATTGCGCCTTTCATCTTCGTCCGGACCTCAATGAAATGTTCTAAACCTCACTTCTCTGTATGCCAGGGTCGAACGCTAGAGCACGTCTTTTGAAAGCAATACACAACAAGTCTTTTTTACGGAACGTGCAGATGGTCTTCACCGGAAAAGAAAATTGTGGGGGAGCGGTTATTTGTACGTATTTTACTTGTTTTGATGTCTAGCATTCAACAATGCTGCGGAATGAACACCGTGAAAACTAACACCAAACAAAAACTAACCCAAAACAAACAAAAGAGCCAAAACCCGTGCAAACTCCGCGCGAGGTCTTTCCTTCTGTTTTTACTTTGCGCACGCGACCCAACGCTGCCCGGTGCCGCCAGCTCCCTGCAGACGGACTTTGCGGGCACTGAAAGTGAAGGGAAACAAAAGGAGACAGACGCGCGCGTCTCCAACCGAGAAAAAGGAGGCAGGAGACTTTGAAGTTGAAGTTGAGCGCAGACGTCTCTGTCGAAGAGCGGGGAAGCGGGCCCCGGACGGACGAGTTCACGCGAAGTTGGAGGGGAGGAAGGCGAAAGCAAATTCGCGCAACCTGCCGATCGCGGCATTTGCACCCGCAAATGAATGGGCTTGCCAACTTACAGACTAGCAAGACTTCACACCCAGTGAACCGAGCAAGTTAACCAGTTGATAAAAAAAAGTGAAATATACAAAGTAAAATATTTTGCTCCGCGAAAGCGGTCGGTTTTGTACTAACAGCGACAAAGCGCATTTACTACGGCTGATCGAACGCCTTTATATCGAGGCTCATTTTAGCGAAAAGGGTACGGTTTATGGAAGCACGGTTTAGAGAGAGGTGTACGTTTTATCGAGGCCTCCGTTTGAGAACTGTTGTTTGTAGCGGCGGCAAGCTAGGCTTCCAATCAGACCGCGCTTGGCGCGCGCGCCCCTCACTGTCGCTGGGGGAAAATTTAATATAATCTCAAGCTTGAGCGTGCACTACCAATAGTTCACCGCCAAGGGTTCGGCAATCTAGGCTAATGAATCGGGGGGATATCGGGAACGGCTCGCCGGCTGCCGCTATTTTCTCTAAACTGCGATTGGATGAACTGATATCGATAAAACGGCGTTCGCTAAAAGGAGCTCTTCTAAACCGCATGCCTCCGCGACAAAACGGTAATCCGCGGAGGTAAGAGCGACGTTGAAATGCGCACATCTCTGTCCATTTGGGCTTTTGGCGTTTCATGTCATTGCCAATGGGCGACGCAGCGCAGGTAATGCTAACTGCCCCGTGCCGCGCGCTTTTTTTTTTTTTTTTCATTTCTTTCCGATTTTTTGAGGTGTGCGTGTGCTGCTTGTGTTGCTTGAAAAGTATGCCAATTATTGAGATTCTAAAAGCAAACGTCTCGCAAGATGAGGTAATCGGATAACACTGACATTATGTCAATGTGATAACCTTTATCTCCCTAGGTTTACCCCCGAAATTCCCAAAACGTCCTAGTACTTACACAAGATAATGACTTCGGAAGGCATTTTAGGTATGCTTTGCAACTTTTTCTTTTACTTTACGAGCCACCTTGCGGATGTTAGTTTGGAACAATACAGGGGCGTGAACTCCAAAACGCCAAGTGATCAAGCGACAAATGCCTAACGTATAAATGCCGAAAAAGATATAAAAGTATGTCGTGCTAAAAAAAAAAAAAAAAAAAAAAAACTCGTTTGTTTAAAGGTAACTTAAATCGATACATGGGGATTTAATTACCCATGTGTAATTTGTTCGGGAAATTCATAATCTCACGAAGAGAGTTTGTGCAATAAGAATTGTTTTTTTTTTGTTTTTGTTTTTTTATTTCCGCAGTTCAATATTGTAGCTTATCATCATGTATGTCAGCATAAATGACATTCACCAACCAAAACAAAATCACCCTTTATTCCAACACATTGCTACATGTTAAAAAAAAAAAAAAAAAAAAATATATATATATATATATATATATATATATATATATATATATATATATATATATATATATATATATATATATATTTAGATTTATATATATATATATATATATATATATATATATATATTTAGATCTCGAAAACAATTATAGCAAACAATGAAGACATTATTTATTTTATTTAATCTACGCGCTTCGATATGCTTTGCACAATGGGGAAGGGGCATATGCTAGAGGGTGTTCTCAGATAAGAACGGCCGACCATATCCGGTGACCATTTTTAGTTTTGACTAGAAAAATGCATCTTGCTGTCTCAATGCCCAGGAAAACGGAACCGGTCGTTGTTTTGTTGGTTTCTTTTCTTTTTTTTTTGTTTGTGTGTGTGTGTGTGTGTGGGGGGGGGGGGGGGCGGGAGAGGAGTTGCCTTCAAAAAAAAAAAAAAAAGTCAGAAACACCTGCTCAATCTGAAGCGGTGTTTGCGGATTTCAAAACATTGGCATTTCAGGGAACTTTCCCCCAAAATGTGTTGTGGCTACTGGCCCACAAATATTTACCGACAAAGTAAGTATGAGAATGGTTGAGCCAAAATATTTATCACGAAGTGTCGACGTCGTTATTTTGAAATAAGAAATCGCACAGACGACTGCACATTGAGCCATTCTGCCTAATACCCGTGCCACACGGGCAACTTGAATGCCATTTACAACGAATGAGATTTGTGTGATCGGAGAATCAGCTCGCACTCTGTCGCGCGTGGAATGCGCCACGCCCGGAGTGTCGCCCGCTCATTGGCCGTTCGCTCAAATTTCATTCCTTGTAAATGGCATTTGAGTTGCCCGTGTGGCACGGGTATGAGTTTCATCTTTTTTTCTCCGCATTTATTGAAGACAGGATTTTCAAACTTTGTCAGCGTGTTGTCCTCTATTTGGCTAATCTTCGTGATAAATATTTTTGTCCTGGTTAGCGGCAAAAGTTCCCGAAAAACGCCCAAATAAAGGCATTTTCCTAAATGTGCATAATGTTGAAAATCAATTTAAAAAGAAAAGGCTATCTTCGATTTTTTTTAAACTCTTCCAAGTTAACGCCAATGATATGCACTAACAGGATGTGCAAAAACACGTTGCATTATTTGTGTGTCTTTGAAGTTACAAAGCAAGAAACTGACTAAATGGAGGCTACCGCGGTTGCCATGAATGAGGCCTGTGCATACGCCTAGTTGACAATTTCATTATTTTTACACAGCGTAAAACTGCTCCCGGGTGGTCAGATTGACAGCACAGAGGTGGAGGGTACTTTTGAAGTGATAATTCGTGATACGTATTTTTTAGGGGCGAACCTCCTTAGGGGCTAGCCATGTCCGTATGTCCGTCCGCCGTCGGGTGCACGTGCTCCTGCTCGTGAGCTCACGCGCTCACGAGCACGTGAGCACGTGCTCGTGTAGGGCAAAAAAAAAAAAAAAAACGCATCTCCACGTGGTGAATGATGTTGTTGGGGGCGAAGCTCTGGTGGTGGTTGTCTGCGTAGACCATAGAGATCGTACATACTAACTCTAGAGGAAAAGGTCCGCCCTTTTCCCATGCATTCTGGCTGCCGCAAGCGGCGGAGCATGCAGGCAGACCCTCGGGGTCCCACACATTGTTACCAACTGCCTTCGATTTCGCGAATATAATTATATCATCAGAGCAGTGTCATGAACTTCAACAATCCACGAACTTACCGGTGGAAAGATATTGGCGTTCCTTTCGAAGCTTTCTTTTTGCATTGCGCGCAGATGTACGGCCTCGCATCAACGCTAAACTAAACCAGAGAACCGTCCTCCCAGGCGGGGCGCGAGTGGGCGCGCCTCAGGAATACGAAACCAAGCAAACACAAGATTTCCGAGATTTCAACAGAAGGAAAGTTAATGCAGCGTAATGAGTACACTGCTTTTTATAAGCGTTAGAATAGCTCAGAATTTAGTTTACAACGTTAAATTATCACTGTTTATATTGCTGAGAGTTTTCAGTCTTCGCGATTACCACTGCGACTGCCGTCCTTTAGCTGGCAACATTGGTTTCTTTCTCTCATGTTCTGTCGCTCTCTTTCACTCGGGACCCAGGATGTAGGCCCTTGATGTAGGCGCGCGGGATTTGCCACTCCTCCTCACCCACCTTTACCCCACCTGGCGTAGACAATGAGCCGCAGCATGCCGAGCCTTTCGTTCGTTTTCATCCATGTCAGAAAGAGAATGCGTGGTATCGAACGTGGTTATATACGCCTTTGAGCATTTGATCGCAGCGTGACATGGATGAAAACGAACGAAAGGCTCGGCATGCTGCGGCTCAGCGTCTACGCAGACAAGCACCACCAGATCTTCGCCTCAATCAACATCATTTACCACGTGGAGATGCGGTTGTTTTTAGAGCGCAGCTCTTAGGGGCCCGTTTCCGGCTTAAGCGGCGTCGCCGTCGGCGTCGCCGTCGCCGTCGCCGTCGGCGTCGGCGTAACCGCGCGGTGCATCATGGGAAATGTCCCATAATGCACCGTGCGAGCCCCCCACCAAGGTCACGTGACCTCGTGGGGGGTCACGTGACCCCCCGAAGTCACGTGGCCCCCTCCTCGAGGTCACGTGACCCCCGCCGATGTCGCGTGACCCCCCGATGACGTCATCGTCACTGATGACGTCACCGGCATCCACATCGTCATCGTCATCATCACTGATGACGTCACCGGCATCCACATCGTCATCGTCATCATCACTGATGACGTCACCGGCATCCACATCGTCATCGTCATCACTGATGACGTCACCGGCATCCGCATCGTCATCGTCATCATCACTGATGACGTCACCGGCATCCACATCGTCATCGTCATCAGCACTAATGACGTCACCGGCATCCACATCGTCATCGTCATCATCACTGATGACGTCACCGGCATCCGCATCGTCATCGTCATCATCACTGATGACGTCACCGGCATCCACATCGTCATCGTCATCATCACTGATGACGTCACCGGCATCCACATCGTCATCGTCATCATCACTGATGACGTCACCGGCATCCACATCGTCATCGTCATCATCACTGATGACGTCACCGACATCCGCATTGTCATCGTCATCATCACTGATGACGTCATCAGTGACGTCACTGATGTCGTCACCGGCATCCGCATCGTCATCGTCATCATCACTGATGACGTCATCAGCGACGTCACTGATGACGTCACCGACATTCGCATCGTCATCGTCATCATCACTGGTGAAGTCATCAGTGACGTCACCAATGACGTCATCGATACCCGCACCGTCATCGTCACTGATGACGTCATCAGTGACGTCAGTGATGACATCATCGGCATTGGGGGTCACGTGACCCCCAAGGTAACGTGACCCCCCCTGGTTAGTTTAACCCCCCCCCCAGTGCCCTTCCGTCCTCCTCCTCAAGAGCTGCGCTCTAATTCGGCGTTACAGGGAGTTGTAAGCGGCTTTCATTTTTGTCCTTATTATTAGTACAAGAGTCACAAAAATGCGCAGAAGCTGGAGCAATCGCGAGACGCTAGCGTGTCGCACGCTTCGCAGTGCCCGTTTTCTACAGCGGGCGTGTAGCCTCTGTGCGCACGCCACGTAGGGGAAACGATCGGTGCGGCTCCGATGACAGGCGTTTGGGTAACACGATATAGGGCTCTAACACGATATTGAGGACAGGGCGCCGTACAACGGGGGCACCTTCGCGCGGCAATAGGGCCTCGTGGTGGGCCGCACACCGCACACCGTGAAGAGAATAAAAAGAAAAAGAAAAGAAAAGAAAGACTTTCGTTTGCTTGAGACTTTTTATGCTCCCTTTTCATCACATTTTTGTCTTAGACTCACTGTAGCCGCTTCGCACTAGACTGCCAGCAGGCCTGGGTGGAATCGTGCCTTTATTGTCCGAGTGGCTTGTTTGCAGACGCTATCGTTCTTGCTACCAGCAATTCGTGTCGCAGTGGGTTGATGCATGTATACACTGTCAGCAGTGCCAGAATTGAATTCCAGGCACGGGATGGAGGGAATCCCAGGCTGTTGTTTTCATTTCAACTGAACTCCTAAAAGTCAGCCCTTGCTAATCAATGCCACGTTGGGTAATTTGGTGCTGAGGACGTCCACCATATCTGACGCACATTTCATATCTGATGTAGCCGGCCCTCGAAGGTTGTAAACAGTTGCATCATGGTGCTTGACGAGGCCTCCAATCCCATCGCAGGCGTTCTTACCTCCCAGTAGCGGAAACTTGTTACTTGGCCGACAGGTACTCGGTCTTAGCGAGCTCATGAAGTTCGTACCTATTCTTGAAGTAGCTTGCTCCGCCGTCACTGACCTAGATAAAATGTGCGTAGAAAGGAGCAACGTCCTCAGCCACTCGTGAATTTTCCCAAGGCCGTAGCATGTGCGGGAGGAATCGTGGCTGGTATCATCACTGATCGGAGCGCAGCTACAAGCCCTTTTTTTGGTTGTCACTACGCATGACGTCGCTTGTGAATATATTCTCTAATAATATATGGCAACCGAAGAGTTTGTGCCCTCTAATGGTTTCGCCTCCCCTCTTTTTCCACCAATCAACGCACTCCTTCTTGTGACGTGATCCTCTGGGTGACTAATTAATCAAGAACGCGAAGGATGCAGCTAAACTGCCTAAAACGTGGACTGGAAGGAAAATACGACGTTTCGGGGGAAC
Organism: Ixodes scapularis; assembly: GCF_016920785.2. Classification (NCBI taxonomy): domain Eukaryota; kingdom Metazoa; phylum Arthropoda; class Arachnida; order Ixodida; family Ixodidae; genus Ixodes; species Ixodes scapularis. The sequence goes on along the minus strand of NW_024609881.1, from coordinate 76,956,082 downwards.
GTGCTTCAAGTGATAGTTACGAAACGCGGTGAGGAACAAGGAAAGGGTTGTATACGTCACAAGAAAAGGGGGCTATGCTTCTTACTCACCGATTTTTTGTTTCTTACAAGAAGATGGGCGTCCACCCGAAACTTCGTGTATTCCTTCCCGTCCACGTCCTGTTTATTGTTGCACAATATATCTTTTGTGATTACGTGCCCAAGCTCATTGTTCTCGGCAGCCCCATTCTCTTACACGCTGAGATAAACATCTGCTATCGGAGCCACTTCGGTTGATTCCTTTGCTTGGCGTACACGCCGACTACTGGAAACGTACCCTGCGAAGCGTGCGACAGGCTAGCGTCTCTGGATTGCTCCGGGTCATGCTGATTTTTTTTTTTTTTAAATCTTGTACAAAGAAAACATGACTTGCTCAAAATTATCACTTAGAAACTATCGCCCACCCGAGCGCTGTCCATCTGACCACCCAGGAGCACTTTTACGGGCTGTAAAAATTATGAACTTGTCAACTACGGGTATGTATAATACACGCAAACAATGCAATGATATTTTTGCTCATCATGTTCATAGATATCATTGGCGTTAATTTGGAAGAGTTAAAAATATCTAAGATAGCAATTTTTTTTAAAAATTGATTTGCAAAAGTATGCATAATTAGTAAAATGCCTCCATTTAAGCGTTTCTCGTAAACTTTTCTTGCTAATCAGGACAACAATATTTATAGTCAGATAGAGGACAACACGCTAGCAAAGTTTGAAAATCCGGGCTTGAATAAATGCGGAGAAAAAAAAAAGTTAAAACTTAGGCAGTATGGCTCAATGTGCCGTCGTCTGTGCGATTTTCTATTTCAAAATAACGACGTCAATACGTCGTGATAAATAATTTAGGTCAACCATCCCCATAGGGGCCAGTAGCCACAGCACATTTTGGGGGAGAGCTGCCTGAAATGCCAATTTTGCGAAATCCACAAACAACGCTTCAGATTGAGCAGGTGTTTCTGACTTTTTTTCTTGAAGGCAAGTTTGCTTTTTCCTAAAACAAAGACCGGTTCCGTTTTTCGGGGCATTGAGGCAGCAAGATGCATTTTTCTGGTCAAAATTAAAAACTGTCACCGGACACGGTCGGCCGTTCTTATCTGAAGACGGAGTCGTCTTAGAGAAAACTGCCGCGGCATAACATAACACAACTGCGTGTATATTTGACAAACAAATATCAGTAAGCTAGGTGGCTTCTGTACGTTTTATTTATGTAGAATACGCATGCACCATCACATTTTATTGCGTTCTTTTAGTGGGTAGAGGAAAATCGGACCCTTCACGTAACATATTTTAGTAGCTTTACTTTTTCGAGTACAAAAGAGGGATCTTAGTCGTCGAGGAGAAGTAATCAAATTTAGGAACGACTATAGAGACACGACAAGAAATGTAGAAACGAAAACTGGTGGTCAGTCAAGTGCAAAACAAGCACCCAGGAGACTTTATTCACATTGCGCGGTCGCATTTTAATATTGCAATTATGAAATTCATCTAAATTTGGAAAATAGACGCAAGGGGAAAACGTTCTCGATTGAAAGAACGCATGTTCTTCCTGTCCTCACTCAGAATACTGTAGCGGGACTTCGTCCTTCCTCCAAAACACCAACACAGTGAAGACGATAACGAGTTGATGTTTGAAAGGCCTGTGCATAGAATGATAACATCATGTCCCTTGATTGCAGATTAGCGCAGTCTTCAGGCACGAAACCGCCCAAGTTGAAGCACTGGAGGCGGTCACAAACTGGAGTCGATAAGACTGTTTGCCGAGCCGACCAAGTCTTGCGCTAGAATGTATAAATAGCAGATTGGTTAAAAGCAGAGTCAATAATTATGTTCAATGCAGGACACCAAGTAACAGTTGCGAGCTTTCATGAAAATTTCAAACTAGCTAATGATAGCGACGTACTTCGTCCCTCGAACACATCCGAATCTGGAAGCAATCTGTTTACAATAGATGTTATACGTTTATTCAGTGTGTGGTTCGCACCAACCTGAAGTACACAAAGTGACTCTCAGTTGATCGTGGCAATCGCACGATTTTGATAAAGTGAAAATGTACATCACTTGCGACAGAAATCATAACTGAATGGAGACGTCATAAAAAAAAGTTCTTACCTCTTGATTTTGCTTCTCTTCGGGAAGGCTAGCCGACTGACATATCGCGACTGAAAAGTCTAGGCCTTCTCAACCAATAACGACCAAAACAAAGCGGTCGTGCGCGAACAGCCGTCACCGCCGGACGGACAACATATCGGCGTTCAGAGTTCTGCGAATCCTCCGGAGAAGTCACTCCCCGCGAACATTCACCGACCGCACTCCTCACCCCTCCAGCCCCTCAGGGCGACTGCCGACCGCGGCCCGCCCGCCGCCGCCGCCGTGAGCGACTCGGCACGAGCCTCATCACAAACCCGCCAATCCGCTGCGAGCATCGAATGCGACGTCATCACGTGTCGTTTACGTCACCCTACCGAAGGAGACGTGAAGCGCCGTCCGCGAATTTCTCGGGGCACGGAAGCACTGTGAAGGCTGTCACTAGCGGCGTTTTGGTTGCGTTTCGACTACACTGAAGGAAATGCAACTGTAACGAACCAAAATGTGGTTTACGTTCTTTCCCGAGGAGTTTTAAGGGACACGAGCTCTCATTTCGCTGCTAGACCCAGATACGTTACGCACTCATTCGCCTCGGAGGGAGAGCGCCTTTTCACGCCTTCGACGCGCGCGCCATCTGGAATCTTGAAAAGTTCCTATCGGAGATGAAAATCGAGGAGCGCTCCCTCTTAACCGCTTAAACTTACATTCAGAACATACGACCAATGTTGCGTTATTCGAACCCCCATACAGGGCTGTCCAAAACGAAGGGGCAGATTTCAGATGTTTGTTTCGAACAAACTGTAAGAGACACAAAACATATTCCGCGCATGACTGGGTAGAGGAAGGTTTAAAGTTTTTTAAAAGCCTGCACGCCAATGCCTGCTACTCTTGAAGATCTGAAACATGGAACTGTTGAGGCCCTGAATTCTATAACAAGGGGCGAGTAGATTCCTGTGTGGCGAGGTAGAAACTACCATTTTGATGTTTCTCACGCACCAGATGGTACGCATATTGAGTGCAAAAATCCTTAAGGACTATAAATCTTTGAACTTTGAACCTTCCTGCATCCACCAATGTACGAAATGTGTTTCTGTCTTTTAAGGTTTGTACTAAAAAAAAAAAACTGAATTACTTTTAAAATAGCCTTTAAAGAGCTAAAAAATAATTAAAATTAGATTTATTTTATATAAATCAGAATGATTTAATTTAAGTCATTGTAGATAGTAAAAACACTTGGAGGACGCTTAAGTTTCACCTTTAAAGGGGCCCTCCGGAGCTTTCTGCGATCGTCTGTTTATGTTGTTATATAGCGTAGTAGGTGTAAGTTAATATGTATACAAAGTTTTAGATTACAAAACCGTTTAATTAGCAGATGGCAGAAGAAATATATCGGAACTATTTTCTCTTGGAAGACAATCCCCCATTCCCTGCCCATCGCTAAAACTTGACCAATGGAAATGCTGCATCACGCGGTGAATGCGAATGTTATTATTGCAACACTTTTTAAGCTTGTTGTAAATTAGAGTTTGAGAAAAACGTAAACTGATCGTGGTGCGGGAAACATAGTCCGCAATTATCGCTCCAAAACCAGCGAACTATGCTTTCTCCCCGCACGCTTGTTGCTAGGGGGTGATGCGTCGGCGTGTCGGCTCGTCTGCTTCCCGGGGCGTCTGCAGGCGTGCGTTTGCGGGACACGTGTTCCTTCTTCCCGTGGATCCCGACTCCGAAGCCAGCTTTGCGATCCTTCCACGTCAACGAGTCAAACATTTCCTTGTCATCTGTGGAATGCGACTGTGCATTGCAGTAGCAGCGCGACGGTGCGGTGCGACAAACGACGACTGCCGAGCACAAAGTCCGGGCCCCTTGACGACGGCCCGCGCGTGTTCGAGAGATTCCTCCGCGGGTCGGCGATCGGCCGCGTTGGTGACGCGCAGTGACGCCGGAATCCTTCGCTTGCTATTGGCTGACGCGTAAAGAGATGCCCCTCCCGTTTTCCGGGGTCATCTCAGAAAGGGGGGCGTGCCGGGGACTTTGATAGCAATTTTAATAGGGAAATCCGCCGCGCATGACCGTAATTTTATGATTTTTAGGATCATTAGGGCCTGTAGATTGAGCTACCGCCATAAATAGACCATCGCAGAAAGCTCCGGAGGGCCAGACTAGAACGCGATAGCAACACATAAAAGATCGAGGTACACCTAAGCAGTTCTTATGAGTTGTGAATGCGAAAGCATGCAAGCCGCTCGTCCACTCCCTTTGTCGCCTGCTCGTCCACTCCCTTTGTCGTCTGCTCGTCCGCTCCCTTTGTCGTCTGCTCGTCCACTCCCTTTGTCGTCTGCTCGTCCGCTCCCTTTGTCGTCTGCTCGTTGCTCCCTTTGTCGTCTGCTCGTCGCTCCCTTTGTCGTCTGCTCGTTCACTCCCTGCTCGTCCACTCCCTTTGTCGTCTGCTCGTCACTCCCTTTGTCGACTGCTCGTCCCAACGTTACTATACTCCGTTTCAAACATCGCGTGCAACGCTGGGAAAGCTACTGAAGTAGTGCGCATGAAAAAACACACAAAATTGTGTTACTCCGCGAGATTTCGTGGACGAGCGGTACAAGGCGCTGCTCTGGCGATGCCGACATCTCGGTGGCGGTGGTTCAAATCCACTTTGGGCGCAAAGGTTTTTTTTTTTGTTTTTTTTTCCTTGACCGATTTTTTGTGCAAGATTGTGCGTATTGCGGAAGTGCATATTTCAATTCCCTTCTTCTTGTTGATTTTTATTTATAAGAAGGTAGACTAGGGGCTGGTGTTCCGCTCGAACTTGCGCCGGCCTCGTCAAAACGGAAGAACGGTCGAGATCCAGGGCGTCTCTATTTAAAGCCGTTTATTTACATGGTAGCGTGAAAATCAGAGAGTACCTTGACAGTGTGGTGGACGGTCCTTTATATAACGAATATTGCGATTAGGGGACCGCACTGCCATTGTTCAGACGGCTTGGCATTCCCTCACGTGATGTGACTTCATGGAAGTTTCCTTCAGAGTCAGAATACTCGCCGGTGTATGAAAGAAGTCATCCAGACGGCAGTATCTCGGTGCTCTGGTGCCGGCGCCCACATGAACCAGGAGTGATTCACAATAGACGCGTACACAACACACGGCACTCGAGATCAGGATCGAGTGTTGTTTCCTTTTTGAGGAAAGCAGGGGCCTCGGAATACAGGCACGGGCATGTGCGTCGTTTACTTAGCCGACCAAGGTTAAGGTGCCTCAGGCAGACGGAGCCGACCATGGTTACGGTCCCGCAGGCAGAAGAACCCAGACACTTCGGAATGCAATCACGGGCACCGCCTGCTGTAAGGTCCCGCAAGCAGACGGAGCCGTAGGCACGATTCATCACCGACACAGTTCCTTCTTGAGGCTTGTTTCACTTTGAAGCCATAAGGCCGATTTCAACACCAGAAATAACCGGTGGCAGTTCACAACACTGTCCGCGTGCTCCGAACTTTCACGTTGCGAGGTCTTCGCTTCGGGGACGCCACCTTGCCAGACACTCCGGTGTCGTTACTGACCGTCTCCAGGACCTCACGGACCGACGTCTCCGGGAAACACGTTCTTGAACTCGCGTACACGTTGGCGATCACCTGCTTGCACTTTTGCGAGATCTTCACACAACGAATCTTCGAAAATATCCGAGCAGGAAAAGAAAGCTTCCCGCGTAAGACGCCATCTTCACGAAACCGGCGAGGCAGGGGCAGCCGCACAACCCGAAAACCCGAAGCGAGTGCGAGTGCCGCACGAACGAAAACGGAAAATAATTTGGAGTAGTTTACATTATCTTTTCCTTTTTATTGAAAAAGAATTGGTGTTCCCTCGAAATCATAACGCCACTATTAGTTACTAGCTCCAAAGATGTACACTTTTCGACTTTTTTGTTTTTTCAGGGGCCGCACTATTTTGTGGAGCGAACGTAGTCGCGGTCGGCTGTGCAAACCGGCGCGCTAACTTTGACTACATTGCACGCTATGTTTGAAACGGAGTATAGAACACTCAGTTGGGAAACTCGCCGTCGAAACCTGGGCCGCTGGCGTCCACCGAGATCGAGCTAAATGCGACAACAGCGCCACTCTGACCTGTCTGTTTTTTCTGTTACTTCTGCTCTTCAAAAAAAAAAAAAAAACAACCAGTCTCAGGGTAAACGACAAAATGGTTGACTTCCACCAGCTAGCCTGTACTTTGACTCTTTACTCTTTATTATTTGTCTGTACTGTCGTCACATTGAGCTTTTAGAAAGCCTGTTTTTGTGCAAAAACAAACGGAAAAGACTCTTTTTGTATGAAATTTATTACAGTTTAGTACCAAATGATGGGCGCGTGATGTTTTTATCATCTTTAGTTCGCAAGGTTTTGCGGAACAATTAATATTGTTTTCATACAACCATGCCTCAGCGGGCCTTTTAGGTAGCACGTCCTGACCTAGGTGCATTTTAACGTCAGTAGTTGAACGCGGCGCGTCCGCCGGGGAGACGGGGGTGGCACCCCTGTAACCTCTGTCGCTGTATCTGTTCCTAAGCCAAAATAGAAGTCGCGTGCAGTTCTTCGAGAGGCCGCTGCGAGAGAAATGGTGGCGTTGTGTTCGTCATTAGCTCGGTGCTCGGAGACAGATTGGGGCCACTTTTTCAAACCTGTCTCTGTGGGAGTTTCCCAACTGAGTGTTTTAGTAACGTTGGCTCGTCCTCTCCCTTTGTCGTCTGCTCGTCCACTCCCTTTGTCGTCTGCTCGTCACTCCCTTTGTCGTCTGCTCGTCCACTCCCTTTGTCGTCTGCTCGTCCGCTCCCTTTGTTGTCTGCTCGTTCACTCCCTTTGTTGTCTGCTCGTCACTCCCTTTGTTGACTGCTCGTCACTCCCTTTGTTGACTGCTCGTCCGCTCCCTTTACCGTTTGCTGCGTACTAGCGCGCGCGCATCGGGATCTCGGAGGCCATGGCGCAGCGGATTTCTCCTCGACGCGGGCCAGCCAATGGAACCGAAGGCGATCGTGGAAACCAGGAGCCTTTTTCGCGCTTCAAACTGATGACGTCAGCTCGATCCATCAGACAGTTAATGTTTCGCATTAAAGACATAAACTCCCGCTCGTTCCCAAGCCGTGCGAGCGTGTCTTGCGTGGCCTATAGTCGGTAGCTTGTCCAGCTCGTGGGTTCGAATCACGCCTAAAATTATTCAAATGTTTCTTTAAGGCGAATGAATTACATTATAAAGTGGAATTATTGGATACATGTCGCGACTTTTAATTCACATTACATATCCCGTTTTTAATCGCTTTCATTCCACGCGTGGCATCACGTCTCACGTGAGCGTTGTGTGTTGTTCGAAATTCCCGCGCGAGGTCGTGTGGGCGTGACGTCATGACCCTATCGACCAGTCCTGGACTTTAGCGCACGCCACCGACACCGGCTTTTCTGCGACGTGAGCTCCTTAACGTTGTCGCGTCAATCACTGTTTAAATTAGGATATAATTTTTACCAACCCATCAAATTATTAAAAACTATCTGGACAAAACAAATACCGTACATTGAAAGTACACTTTCATTAACAGCTTTTATTGATGTAAATTCCGCCATACTAAAAGAAAATTGGCTTGATTTCTGTTTTAGTTAGTGAAACATATTTCATATTATTTCTTATATTTTGATTTGCTTGCAATATGGCATTACTTTTCTTGTTTTCAATTCTTTATTTCGCGTTATGAACTGCTCGTAATAATATCTAACATTAACTGAATAATGAAGTGGAAGGTAAGAAATTTCCATTTGCTCAGAAGACCATTGCTCTTTGCTCGTGGTCAGCTGCCAGTCCTTTAGACTTGATAGTTGTGTGATCCAGTTACCAAAGAAATGTACACAGAAAGCATGAAATGAGAGACAAACTGTAGGTAAAAGCCTTCAACCTTTCCACTCTGGTGAAGAGGGAAGACCAGCGGAGCTGTACAATGGAAAGTAATGGCCGGCCGCACGTCGGCAAGGCAGAGCGGAAAGGCTGCCGCCATCAATGAGCGACGGCGGCAACCAGATACGTGGCTTGCCGCCGTCGCTCATAGATGGCGGTAGGTGTCCAGAGTTCTGTGTCTTCATTTCTTTTCGGGGGACACGATCCCGAACTAGTCCTTAACAGCTCCGCTGTAAACAAATACATATATATATATCTTTAAAGAGTTATTTGTGCGGGAAATATTTGATTTAAATCAGCACAGTAAAATGGTGTGATATAAATCACGATTGAAATCATCTTGATTTTTATTTTCCACCCTGCCTGTGCATGACCATAACCCAAACACCGCGTCAACATGGCACTGGGGCTTCTACTAAAACCGGTAAATGTCACCACCAGCAAGCGGCCTGCCAGTAAGTCAGCGGCATTATGGAACCACGCGATGTGCCCTTTCCTTACTTTGGTGCACCACGCACCTTGTCCGTCGCCATCTAAATTGCGACGACTGGAGCTGCTTGCTGGATGTGCGCAGATCGGGAGGCAGTGGCACGTGCATCGTCTCCTAAAATAACAAGGCCGCAATGCTATAGTCCCGACGTCACCCAGTAAAGGCCAGTGCGGGTCACGACGTATACCACGGTCTCGTAACGTATACGGCGAGTGACTGATGCAATCGTGCGGAACTAAATATCTGGAACACTTTACCATCTTCAGTCACCCATTCGTGCCACCCTAAGAGCGCTTTAAAATACTATATTTTTCTTAATAGAACATGTCTCCCACGATCCTGAAACTCAATCGCATATTCCGTTATTAAATTCATAATATTTTTTTTACTTTGAATACACTTGTGCTTTATAGGCGTGTCGTTATTATACGATGTATAAATTATTTCATGTAGTTAACCAAGTCATTTTCTACGTTTCTTTCTTTTCTATAGTCTTTCTTCTTTTTTTTCCCTCTCCTTTTCTTTTAGTGTACTTCCTATAATATTCCTAAGAGTGCTGCCTTTCTTTTATGTTATTATTAAAATGGGCCCAAAGTAGCCAAAAGGCTATGGGCCTAGATGGCTCTCAATTATTTATATTATGCAATTCATGAAAGTAAACTCGATTGATTAATTGATTGACATGTATACGAGACTGATGCGTCGTCAGCAGTGGCGTAGCCGGGGGAGGGGGGGAGTGTTTAGGGTCGAACCGCCCCTCCCCCCGGAATTTCATGGTTCTCCTCTTCCCCCTTTCCCTCTTCCAGTGTCAGTTTTTCTTTTTTTTTTTTGTTATGCCGTTTTGTTAAGGCATTGAAAATCCTGTGTGTTTCTCTTTCTTTTCGACAACCCACTACGGCAAGGGGCGAGGCCCACAACATTCCAAAGCAAAACGAATTGACGACACTGTCCGTAAACTGCGTGAGAAACAGAAGTCCGGCTCCGGCTCTCTGAAGAGCTCTCGGCAAACTTGGTGGTGTTAGTAAAGCGCGATCCAAACCAACGCTTCTTTTTGCGCCTGTAGGTCGTGCGGCTGCGGATGTGACGTATTTTCGTGACGTCGCGCCGCTTCTTCGCTCCTTCCGGGCGCGCATAAAAAAGTTGGTTGATTTCAACTTCTTTCTCAACGCGCACAAAAACGCGCGGTGACGTGGTAGGGCGCTCCTGTGTCCCGGCCAATCGGTGGAGGGCAAGCTAGTTCCGGCTCCGCGTTTCTTCGCCGCCTTCTCAGAGCAAGTGACAAAAGCGCCCGGTACGCATCCACAATTGGCCCTCTCCTTCCCCCACTTTTATTCTCTTCCAACATAACAACGCGATCTCTCTCTCTCTCTCGCCGCCTTCTGGCTGCGACAGACTGGCCTGGCCGGCCAGTCTGTTGCGCGCGTGCGCGCTCGCCCGAAGCTGGCCCGTCCAAACCAAAGTGCACGGTTCTGACTCAGAAAGCGCGCCCGGAAACAGCAAAAACGTCAGGAAATGCGTCACATCCGCAGCCGCACGACCTACAGGCGCAAAAAGAAGCGTTGGTTTGGATCGCGCTTAACCGAAACTTTTCTTCAGGCTCGCAGGAGCGAATGGCTCAGCTCCGGCGTCACAAAAGCCGCGATATCCTGACCTCGAGGGACGCTGACCTCACCTCACTCACCTCAGAGAATGCCGGCGGCTTGACTTCGAGTCTCGAGGACTGAACGACTCAGGGCAGCGAAACATAATTCCAAAATAACAATACCCTGAATTTGCAACCCTTCAATGAGGAGAAAACAGGACGACGAAATGACAAACAGCTTAGCGTTTTTCTTTTCTCCTTTTCGTCCCGTCTTTTCTCTATCTTAGAGTTTAATCGCCTGTACTCATTTAGATTCAATAAAACACCTACCAAAATGTAAAAAAAAAACTTTAATAAATGACAAAAACAAGAATACAACCCAGAGAGAAACGAGGCGGCATATGCACCGTGGAGGCAACTTTGCAGTGCTCATAGTCACGTGTTTTTTTCTAATCTTGAGTTCTGCACGTGAGACGTGAAAATTCCTTGACGTATATAAACTCCCAAAAATTAGTTCAATAGCCAAACTGTCGCTTGACGGTTTTTTTCAAGAATGAATATTGATCTACAACTTCAAGTTTGCCTCTGGGATCCGCCAGGCGGCGATACCCTCACTCTTCTGAAGGCCCATACGCACATTCGCGTTTGAGCGCGGTGCGTTCCGTAGCGGCAAGCGGGCGCGTTGCGTTGCGAAGACTGCTTGCGCCAAACTTGTACGCACAGTTGCGTTGACACGTAGTCAACCGCAGTCAAGAGCCAATAAGAGCGCGCTATCGTCGCTAGTGGCTCACCAATAGTAAGCGAAATCCAAGGCAACATGGCGGCGCACAGCGACAGCGTCGAAGTGTTCGATCTAGGGAGAATCTCGCCGGCTTCCCCGACGTTTTGTCAAGCTTGAACCATCGCAGCCTTGGAAAATACAGTCCCAGACTCCCCACCACTCCCCAAAAAGAAAAAGCAAGCACTGCGACCGGCGAACCGGATCCGTCTCGCCGAGTCGGCCGGGTGGGGCGAGCGAACGCGTCAACCCCTCTCCTCTTTCGGCTTCTGATTGGTCGAACGCACCCGAACGCACCGCAACGCTTCGGAAAGTTGAGCGAGTCTCTACTCGGTTGCGTCGCGCTACCGACGGGAAGGAGCGCGTCGCTCCGCAAGCGACCGCGCCTGGCCGCAAGGACTCCGCAACGCACTCAAACGCGTTCAAACGCGAATGTGCGTATGAACCTTGAGCATTCACCGGAACATCCAAGCCAGACAATAATAATCCCCGGAGAAGGGGGACAAAGGACAAACACAAAAGTCCAAACACAGCTAATGCGCAACCAAAAAAAAAAAAAAAAAATTATTTTGTGTGCGCGTTAGTTATTTTAGTTGTGTTGAGAGTTGGGTGTTTGTCCTTTGTTTACCTTCTCTAGGGATTATTATTGTCATTCTTATCTAGCTCGCTTGTACATTTGCCTTAGTTGCATTATCCTCCAAGTCAGCCCCGAAAAGGTCCTCTCCCTTCCTTGTTTCGACCGACGGCGGTAAGGGGACCATGAAATGGCCTTTTTTACTTTTGCAAGATAACTTTTACATTAAACCTTCAACGTTCAATGAATGCCGAACAGGCATCCGTTTTCGTCTCGGTTTGTTAACTTCTACACAAAAAATAAATGAAATACCGACTTTTTCTTTCTCTCCAACTGACCGCAAAACAGGTTGCGGCGTAATTTCGACAGTCGTGACGTACCCTGGCACAGGAACCCGAAGTTCTCTCGGCTGTAGGAGAATGGGAGCGTTAGCGGCGGCGAGTTGGGGGTGCGCCGGTAGGTTTTACTGCGCTGATGGCGCTGATGTCCCCGACATATTTTCTGAATCGGCACCTCTCATCGTCGCGATAGTTATGGACGCATCGCAGCTGAGCGAAATTCAATGAGATATCTTGTGCTACAGCGACAACATGGGACTAGTCCCATACGCCGGTATGCCTGATGGGAAGTGCGGCGAGTCTTCCGGTGAAGACTCCAGAAGTCAACCCAACTGTCATTGTTGGTAAAAGGCGGCCCGTGTCAGTCGTTTGCAAAGTGACGTAGATAGAAACAAATTGCCGCGGCGTTTTTCGCGGCCTCGGAGATGCAGGAGCGAGCCGACGTTAAAAAAGATACGTTTGAACTACGACAGTGTCAGCAAGAGCCACGTAAATACCTGTTCACACTCGGAGTGGACGCGCGCGTTTGATGGAAGTGCTGCATTCGCGCTGTTGGTAAACGCCTTGGGACCGATCTTTTACGATTGCAACTCGATACTGACGTGACACTCGGCAAAGGAAGGTTGGACCGGCATTGCACTTAGCTCCGACGAACTGTTATAGCTCGAAAGCGACGTGCAGTCTTGTAAGAATAAAAATGGTATACTAATAACAAAGTGTACATCGTGTTACGAAGGTAACCCATACGGCGTTTATTTCAGCTCTATATCACACGAAACAAGAAGATAGAATCGACGAGAGTCCCTTTTCGACGTCAGTGTTCGTCAACACTGCCTCGGAAAACAAGGGGAAGAGATTGACCTCACCTCTTAATCTAAAATTGAGGTCAGCGATCAAACTATAATACAGGAAGGGTCCACAATTGTCGCGCGGGTATATTGCATCCAGCACACCAGCCGGTCGTGGGCAGACGGTCTTGGCCAAGTACCGTTGAAGCAACGCGCTGCACCGAGTCGGAGTGCCTGCTAGGCCTATCTGCCGAGCTCGCTTGGTCGGGGTCGGTGGATTCGTGGCCGTTGTAGCTTTTCTCGGGTGTTTGTAGATCCAGCGCTCTTGTTCGTCGTAGTCTGTTTTAGGTACTTTTTTCTTGCGCGCGAGAAGAACACGTAGAAAAATAAACGTTCGTTGGTCGTCACGACCAAGTAACTGAGCGACGCTGTCAGCCCTACTGCGTAAGCGCAGTAGTTGTTTCGTTTACCACCCGATAGATGGCGCTTCGCTCTCAGCATTATCGAGGAGCGCCAGTGCGGTGACTCCAGCAGCAACAATACTCCAATTTCTTCTTCTTTTTTTTTTTCTGGGGGGGGGGGGGGGGGGGGGGGGCGTGTCTGTTTTGCAGACGCTCGTTGCAAAGAGCAGGCGCCGCATAAATACATACATGCACACATATCAAATTGGGTAATTTTCGTGACATCTCTAATTATGCTACAAAATGTGGATCGGAATATTATTTAACAGAACTTTTAGGAAACATTCGCCGACTATTTATTGTTTACGATCGCGGTGCTGGTGAGGTAGGCTCTTACCCAATAGGCGACGTGGATTCGGCTGACGTACTGCGGTTCCGCGGATGCATCGCTGTGAAAAGACAGAGAGCTTTCGAAGGAAAGAAGGCGCAAAAAAGTCCAGTTTTCTTTTAAAAGTTCTATATAGCGAAGAATTTTTTTTGGCTCCCTATTTTTGTGCTTTTGTGTTTCTTTTCACACCTTCTACGACGATCGGTGGATGAAACTCGATTTCAGAATCGTTTCGTGTGATAGAAAGTTGTACTTTAATTTGCCACTTCCCCGTAAAACGACAACGAAGGACGGAAAGAACCCAAAAACATGACCATAGTACGATAATTTCTGAAAAATGTGATCCGCGCAGGAACAATGAGCGTGACGCTTTACTTTTTCATTGCCCCAGTGCGCATTGCAACTTTTATGTTTAATCGTATTCTAAGTTTCGCTATTCTCTGGCACTCTTCCGTAGTTTTGAGTCATTGGATAGCCAAGTTTTCCGCAGAGGAATGCACGCAGCGGGATATTTTGTGAGCCTGTCTGGACATTTTTTTTTTCAAAGCCCATTATTATATTTTACGATCGCGTGTTTTCGTTGTTCACCATTAAAGTTCCCTTGTTTGAAGATTATACGAACGAGATGTGTCAAAAAAGGTTGAATTTTTGTCTTCTAAGAAACAGAAAAATAGTAACTAAAATTGTGTTTGTGCAATTTTTTTTTCCTTTCTCTCGTTTTTTTCTTTCTTTTTGTCTTTTGAACAGTTTGAGCAAAGAAAAAAACACCCCCTGAAAAAATTTCCTGGCTACGCCACTGGTCGTCAGCTTTCGGTTATGAACTCGTGTCCCGCGCTGGGCCCCCGACAGGTGACGTAGCATCTCTAGAACTGTGGCCTTGCTATCGAGGCGGAGTTAGGCATGTTTCGCGTGCTCTCAGCCGCGCGCGAATGCACTTCGGTACTATGGTACCTAAAACGCATCTCCGACTGGTGTGTTTAGCGTCCTATTCTTCCCGTACATCAAAAATCTCGAGGTGGCAACAAATGACGTCACAGAAGCCGAAGTGTCATGCTGTCGGACGTCCCGATCCTGGCGGTTGGTCATAGAAGTGCTGGCGAAAAGCACGAGCGAATGTGAGTGTCGCCGCTGTCGCCATGGCGTCCCACCTTCTGGCTGCCGAAGCTTCCGTGGTCCGTCACACCAGAGAGCGACCTGCAACAGAACAGGCACCTGCTACACTTACCACCACTGCTGGAACGCCGCCAGGATCGCGACTGGCGACAGCGTGACATTTCTATGACGTCACCAGGCGGAAATTGATGGATCAGACTTTTGGACGCGGTAACCACACCAGTCGGAGACGCACTGCAGGCGCCATATCGGTACGAAAGCGACTTCACCACCGTCGCTACATTTGATTGCCAGTGTTATCAGCACTCCCGAGCTCGTGGTTTCAGTGTGGTGGCCAAAGAGGGAACTGTGACGGGCGGGAGTCGCGAGCCGCATGCGGCTCTTCGCGTGTTAAAGTGCGGCTCGCAGCTACCCCCTCCCCCCTCCTGTCCCCGCCTTCCTCCCGGTTACACGAGCACTTTCCCAAAACAGAAATGGAACGCGATTTAAATTGAAACACAGGTTGCGGTTTGGTAGTCTTGTGCTACTACTACCTTATGTACAGTTGCACTGCTTTTGACTCGTATGGATTGAAAGTAGTTAGAGTTTCGTTTATCGCTCTAGACAAAAATGTTATCCCCCCCGGCTCTCGGAAGTTTCGTGGTTTTGTTTGCAACTCTTAGGCCGTGTCAGCCTGACCACTTCTGGTCTATTGCGATGAAAACGATAAATGGTGCTCCAGTCGTGCTTCTGTCTTGTTATAAAAACAAACGGCAATTTCTGCCTCCTTTTTTTTTTTTTTTTTTTGAGAAAAACATAATTGTGTGCAATTTCAGTTTTTTTTTTTTGTTTTTCTTTCTAGAAAAAAAGGGGGAAACAATCTGCTTTACAATTACATAAGGTGATAAAATAAGCGCCGCACGCAGCGGGGGTGTTGAAAGGTCACATGGCTCTTTATTTTTCGGCTCAGGTTTCCGGAATATTGGAAGTCCACCTCCTTGTAGGTTTCGTTGATGCCTAACAACATGTAGGGTTGTCTTCTGTGTTTTTTTTTGTTATCTACATAAAGGGCGCAGGACTCACCTGTTAAATGGGTCGTGCGCCCGCATTCCGCTGCTTAAATCAATACTGCGGTCGAAAAAAAAAAAAAAAAAACGCACGGCACATAACGTACGGCTTACGTTTATTTATTCGAGCAGAAGCGGCGTCAAAAATACAAAACAGCGAAAAAAAAGAAAAGAAAAAGAAACCAGTAGTTTGTAGTTGTGAGTGTTCTTTGCTTCATCACTGCGCAATTTTCGTGTCAGAGCACAATGTGCAAATCTTCACAGCTACTCGAGAATAGTCGTCTGGCTTTGGTAAGATCATTTGGTATTTTAATTTCAACGAAGCCTTATTATCACTGCTGTTTATGCCTTTCAAATCAAGAGATAAATATACAAAAAATGAAAGACGTTTACAAATCTCTGTAGTGCGAAACTAGAGCGCAGCTCTTCAGGAGGAGGAGGGGAAGGTACGGAAGAAAGGGTATGTCCCTCCTCCCCCATACCCTCCCCTCCTCTCTCCTCCTTCCCTCCTTCTCCTCCTCCTCCCCTCCTTGTCCTCCTCTTTTCCTCCTTCATGACGTGAAACGAAGTGACTTTTTTTTTCTTCATGTGACGTAACGAACAGCGCAGCCATCTTGATTGTGGACGTGACGTCACGGAGCGCGATGAAGTCACTCGCGCTCCGAAAAATACTCGGTGCACGAAGAGCGCGCTCGAGTACCAGCCTCCCGCCAAAAAATGTAGCAATAAAAGAAGGGCGGTCACCCGAGAAATAAAAAAAGAGCAGTGCCTGCGTGGGCATGCGGTAAAGACGAGGGGTCTCACATGAATGAGGTGGTGACCGGCGGGACCGGGGAAGCCCCGGAAGGAAAGAGGCGTCCGACACGGATGGTGGCTGGTGGCGTCCCCCGTTTATTCAACGGTAAACAACATGGGGGCCAAGCGCCACGGGGACGCGACCCCGACAACACGGGCGCAATGGTGGACAGTGGCGCCATCTAGGTAGTGTATATAGAAACTGCGAAAATTTAAATACATCTTTCCTTTCCTTAAAGGGACACTGACATCCCCCAAAAAAATTTTTTTTATTTTTTGCCAGGCGCTTTATTATGGTATCGGAGGACTACCCAATTAATATTTTGCAACAGAGTAGCGTATTTTTTTTTAATAAAGCCAAAAGACGCAACTGCTCGAAACCGAAACCGAAACCCGACGGAGGTCGGAGAAGTGCAGAGAAGAGAGTGAGTGGCGGAAGTCACGTAACTACACCCGACCGTGCGTTTTTTTTTTTTTTTCTCCTCTCCGTAGCAGACGACACGACATGCGGCGTGCGATGCGGCGTGCGGGAACTGCTCGCCGCGCGATTCTTTTGCAGTTATGTTTGTTCCGCTCGTTGTTCTGTACTCCAAGATGAGTTGTTTTGCACATTGAGGAGTTGGAGATGAGTAGTGAGTGCCCGTGGTGAATTTCCATGATCGGCTCCGAAAAGAATACACCCAAGATGTTGCGTGAAGAGCTGGCTCACATGTCCTGCATCCGAAACAGAAGTGGCATTGTGCGACAGAGTTTCCGAAAGATCAACGGGATCGGGACCAATGGCTGGCTGCGATTCCTGTAGAACATATACGGGCACCTCGGAAAGCGGACGATGCCTGACTTATATGCTCCTTGCATTTTGTGGAAAGTGATTACATTGAGTTCGCAGGTGTCAAAACGGAAATTCCATGCCATTTAATTCAGCGAAGTATCGTCCACAACATTTGTTTGTTATTTTTTTGTTTGTTTCCTCAGTAATGATTGTAAAAAAAAAAAAAAAAAAAGATATGTAAACATCAGAAAATGTTTGAGAAAACAAAAATTTCACGGGGGATCGAACTCGGTCCTACCGCGTCTGAACCGGACGTCTTTCCCACTGAGCCACTGGGGCATCATTATTTCGTGGATCTCTTTCCTTAGTAATAATTCAGCCGGCAAACTGTAAGTTGGAAAGTTTGCTGTCGATTTTTCTCTAGCAAAAGCACTCCCGGGTCGAGGTCGGGAAGCACCGCGCTTTCGGGACATTCGCACTTAGTAAAGAAATCGTACGCGTGCATATTCAACTCGAAGTAGACACGTCGTGCTTGACGTTTGCGCGAGCGATGTCTTCAGCCACGAGAAGGGAGCGACGGCTCGGCGACGTCTTCGTGCAAATCGGCTTGGCGGCCGGGCGTGTCGTACGGGATGAATACCAATTCTTTTGATCAGTCCCAAATTTTTCTTTTAACGGTAGGCAGAATTCGCCGGTGCCGCGAACGACAGTTCTGAAATAGAGGTCCCACGCCCGTCGTCCGCTGCCATCGCCGTCCCCACGAGTCCCACGATACGCGAAACGACGAGCGCACAGAATGCTTCCGGTTCTCTGTGGAACTTTTTTTTTTTCAATCAACGTATTTACAGCTTTTTAGAAGCCACAAAAAATGGGTTTCATATTTTTTTCTATTTTTAATATTGAGTGTGTGCCTTCAGTGACCCACGACTTTGATTAAATTTGGTGGTCGCATCGATACCTTTAAAAACGGCCCGTGACCGCGAAAAAGAGAGTGAGCGAGACTCGAACCGGCCAGTTCTTGATCGGCGGTTTTCGGGCGGAAAGAAACCGAATTTCGAGCCGCAAATTCTGTTCTGGGTAGTTGAGCTCTCATATGTCACGTACAACTAAAAACCTCGGCGAGCATAAATACCCTGTCAGTGTCCCTTAAAAAAAAATAATTCTTATATTCTTCCCTTTCTTAGAAAAAAAAAAAAGAATATACTTTACCCGAAAACAATGAGGGAAGGAAAAAATTCCTGTCCAACTGCAGGGCAGTTGGACAGGAAATTCACTGCAAGGAAAATAAAATGAACTCTGACAACTCTATGTCAAGCCACTGGAAAATACGAAATGAATCAAACAGGAAAAGCACGTCGCAATGACATTTGCGGAAAACACACACTGAAAAAGGCTGCGCTGAGGCAGTATGCTGGATAAAGAAAAATTCACTGATTGTTTCCATATGCATTAATATTATATGTCCTGCACTTGTCCGTAAGAACTGCTGCCGAAAAAGTTCACAAAAAAGTAGTCTTTCAGGCGCTCTGGCAGCAGCCGGGCTCGATGCGGGCGACTGTCCTGTCGGGGGGTGGATGCATCTGGACCCAGGGGCTCTGGTGGCTCCGGGCTGGGTGTCGACGACACTGGTACCGGGAACGGAACTGGCACCTCGTTCTCGGTAGAAAATTTTAAATACAACGCACTCCTGTCCGTTTAATGAAAGGAGCATGAAACTCTCGCGCTCCGGAGCACGGAATTAACGCGCCCAGTGTGACATCAAGGACTGCTTGCGCTTCGTTCGACTACAGGAGAGCACACTCCAAGGGAAAGTTTTCTCTAAGGAACACTGAAGAGGACACTGGTCCCGGCCGGCTGCATTATTAGCTTTGTTGAATTCGATCAAATTTGGCAGCAACGTGTGGGTCACCTCTTCTCCCTTGTGTTTGCAACAGCCGAAGTAAACGGTACGCGATTCCGCAGAAAAACGAAGCTTGTATCAGCGGGTGTCTGATGACGTGCCGAAACGTCCTATCGACGAATCTTGGCTCGTAAAGTGGCGATCACAAACCACGGAGTTGGCATCTCTTTTTAGGGTCTCTTGAGTCTCCCTGACCAGTGTGCTCATCTCACAGCACTTTTCGGCGGTTGAAAGAGCGAAGCTTTCTCTACTCACAAATCCACTTTTGTAGCCAGCCATAAAGCACGTTCTTCCTTTCTGCAGCATAGCATATTCATAAAGAAATGACGCACGAAAAGGCGCGCAACACGTATGCGGAAAGGCCAATATTTTCCCCAGCAGACAGCAGCAATCCGAAAAAGAGCGCCGTCGTTGGTAAAGCTCAACACATCCTGCCAAGACAGCTGACTCACCTGCTGGCCGCAGCGCCCCTAGCGGCCCCAAAAAGTTTACTCGCGCCCCTCTCTTTCGCGCTTACGGCGTCCGCCGCACTCCCCGTTCCAGCCACCATAGTTTTGATTTCACCGTAAATCCGCAGAGCCAAGGCTTGAGACTTGATTTCTGCAACGCTTAAACACTGCAAACCGAGAACACCGACGACCTCAACAGCAAGAACTCCAAACGGAGAGAGTCAGTTGGGCTTAGAATCTAGGTGAGTTTCCACTCATTGGCGTTTGAGTCTGATGGACTGCCCGGACAACCGCTTCTGACCGCTTACGACGCCATCTATCGGGTTGTGTTGGAACACTTCCACACTGGGCCAAATTCACGCACCATTCTTTGAGCGTGTGCTTGAAATAATTCCGGCAGCGACCAATTCTCATAATACACACAGATTTGATCTCAGCCAAATACCGTAAAACCTTCAGTCTCGTAGATTGGAAGTGTACAAGGGCTGCACGATAGGTGGCGCCATTGTGCCAGCGCGTTTCGTCGCAACCAATTACAAATGGTTGTATAATGCAGTCAGTCAGGCTCAAACGCACGTGGCCGATCCTCTTTGCACGATGACCAGTTGGCTGTAAAGAGATTCGTTTGTGGTATTCACTGGCCATCATAGCTTTGCCATGCCGCTGCTGAGCATTTACCGAATTCGGCGGGAGTTGATACCACGAGGGCTCCACAGTTTTTGGTGCCCCGGTAGATCTCCGGTGGTGTATTAATTTGTTTTTCAGCAACGGATAGCGCTCAGGCAAGATCTTCCTTCGTAGAAGTACCTGCGCGCACTGTAGTCATACAAGGATGCGAGACAAATGGAAAAGAGGGAAACCGGAAGCGCGCAGGGGTCCTCCGGTAACGGGCGGAAGCAAGCTTGTTTTTTTCTTTCTTTCTTGAAACTTAATTGCGGTAACTTATGCACTTTGAGTTACTTAGCTATTTTTGAGTACTTCGTTGTTGTACTTTGTTACTTTTGACGAAAGCTAGTTGAAACTTCAGATTAATTACGTTCTGGCACGATTCATACTGCCAAATTTGCATTACAATATAGCTACCTTTTAATTCAATTATTTTAATGATTTAATTACCTCGGTGCTTAGAGTTACTGAACGGAGGAGCTCATGGCGTGCGTCATCTGGTGTCACCATCCACAGTTGGCTCTTCGCCAACGGTGCGACAGTGGCTTTCATGAGATTTCTTTCTTGCTCTGAACAAGTTTTAAGGTGCCCACAACTCGGTTTGCCATCACTCTGTGTCACAAGATCAATAAACTTGGTGACAACACAAAATCACGAAAGACGAGGATCGTCAAACGCTGCATAGTAAATTTCCAAACAATGAGGCATAACCAAATGAATACGGTTAATTGGGAAATCGATCGCATTATATGAAAATAGCAAGAATCATTGCAACAAAAAAAAAAAAGGAATAAATATTTATACTTTCTTAAATGCAATTAATTTCTTTTGTGTCTAGGTAATTGTCAACCTGACACAATCACATACAAAAGGCAATGAAATATTCAGCTGAGTGCCTGCGACGGTGAACCTCCTAGTGTTGTCTTTAACAAACGGTAAGGAGAAGACGGTTTGGGCAGCTCAAAAATGGCCCCCAGTGAATACCGCCTCGATGGCGCCCGATGTAATTCTTAATTATGCACTGAGCCTGCAGGTTCGATTTTGCCAGGGAGCGCCACAGTCGATCCGCCATCTTCGAGGTCGCAGTTTGACTGGCTTGGATACGCGGTCGTATGTTGGTAGTGTGTGCTAGTTTCATATAGTAGAAGAAGCTTCGGTGAACAAAAGAGAGAAGAAGGTTTATCTCGGGGGCGGGCCGTTTTAGTTTCCTCGTTGCCGCCGAGTACCGTGTGTAAAGGCTCAACCGCATGTAAGCAATTTAGCGAGCGACAGCGTCAGCGGCGAGACAAGCGACGACGACCCGCTTCGCTGTCGCTCGGTCGCTCGCGCGACGAGGCAAACCGTATGAAAACGACGGGAGCAAGCGATCAAGGCGATTAGCGGCGTTTTCTAGAAATTCAAAAACCGATCCACGCGACGACCGACCGTGAGAAATCTCCGTCGCTCGTCGCCGACTCCCGTCGCTGTCGCCGTCGCTCGCTAAATCGCTTACATGCGGTTCACACTTCACTGTCGCTCGTCGCGTAGTTTGGTTTTGGGATTTCTAGAAAACTTAGCGCTCATCGCCTTGGTCGTGTGCTCCCGTCGCTTTCATGCGGTTTGCCTCGTCGCGCGAGTGACCGAGCGGCAGCAAAGCGGGTCGCCATCGCCAGACTCGCGGCTCGCCAATTCGCTTTAAATCGCTTGGGCTAATGAAAAATGCTCCGAATTTTTCATAAGTTGCGCGCTCTGTGAGCCGCACATATGTTTGTGCACGGGAACGAATACCGATTACGAATACCGATGTACGATACAGAGGCGAGGGAGCAACACGGTTGCACGGCCGTAGTGCAGAAAATCCGCTAGAGAAAAACAATAAAGAAACTAGCAAAACAAAACAAAGCGTAATCACACCGTGCTAGAAAAGCACCAAAGTAGAAAAATTAGTTCTTCGCGCGCCGTGCCCACCGCCGTGGGCACGGCGCGCGACGCGGAGCGCTTCATGGAGCCGAGGGAGCAACGCGGCCGCGGTGAACGAGTCCGATAGCGACGAAAACGAACTAAAACGCAAGAAAAATACCCCTACGGTGCTTCAAAAGCACCAAAGTATAAAGTAGGGCGTCGGCAGGAGGCGCAAAAGAGGCAGTTGCCCCCCCCCCCCCCCCCCCAAGCCAGAAAGCCTACCCCCCCCCCCCCCCCCCCCCCCCCGCACTTCCCCAGCTCTCTCGGGTACGGGGGATCGGATGACGTCGAGCCATAACTTTCCTAGGAAGCGGAGAAACCGAAAGCAATCCTAAAAATAAAATCCACACACTTTCGTTTCCTTTGCATCCTTCAGCAATAAATACAAAAAAGAATAAGTTCTCTCCTCGATTCATTGCCTGGCTTGCAACCAGCCGCGCCCAGCTGAAAAAAAAAAAAAAAAAAAAAAAAGCATAGGGAGGGTCATCCACGGACCACTTCCGAGAACATCGCAGTACTGAGTTGTCAAGAATCACAGACATTCGGGTGAAAGTCGGTAATAGGCCCCCCAAAACAGAGCGTCTTCTACACAGAGCGGGATTCTTCCAAAAAGCCCAACAGATCAAATCGGCGTAGCTATGAGCTGGAGATAGTCCCCGCTCCCCCTTCGCTTCGTGCCCCTCCTAAAACCGTGAGCAGTGGAGCGAGCCGGGGGGGGGGGGGGGGGTTCGACTCCTTAAACAGAGCACTCCTCACGCCAGTGCTCTGTTTGGTATATGTGCCTTTGGGTGTTTCTTCTTCTTTTTCCGCAGTATGTTGTAGTCATGGGAAAGGAGAAGAGGGGGGTCAAAATCGGGGCCAGGCGTTCTCGTTCGGACAATGCAGTTCTGCGAAGCTCTGTCCGCACCATGTCAACAACGATGCTCCCCAGGGCCATAACTCACGCGGGAGAGGCCTGTCGGACCGTCCTCGTTGGCACCATCGCGTTCACACACGTGACACTGTCAAATATCTGTGACAGAGTGACACACTTTGCTTTTGCTGGCTCTCTCTTCCTGGCCCAGTTGCTAGAAAGAGCCACAATCCGCACTCAATCCCACTTTTTTATATAACCGCGGGCTGATCATGGTCAGAAGTGAAAATGGACATCATAAGCTTTTTTAAACGGAAAGCTGACAGTGTTAATGGCAATCCATCTTGTGCAACGAAGAAGCACGTGACCTCAGAGCCGTGTCATGACCCGGAATCTATCGATGCACCTGCTGTTTCCGTCACTCCTGATCATGCTCCGGCGTTAAAGAACCAGCTGGACATTGGCTTTGCCCTCAACTCGACTCTCACAGGTATGTCAAACTCGTCTTTAACTTCATGCAAAGCTGAGCTTGATCATATACATAAAAAACCAAGGTAAAGATAAGAAGCAGCGGGCTAAAAGTTCACTCCGCTTACTGAAATGAGACAGAGCGAGCATGGAAAGTATATAGCGAGCCCAATCAATGGCCAAATTAGGGGATGGGGGGGGGGGGGGGGGGGTAGTCCTGATTAAACGCCCAGTACGGGACTCTGCTAGTACATACAAGGTGTACTCGCAAATGCGGGGCAACTCGCTTCTGCGAAAACTACGCATCGCAAAGAAAAAAAGTTGATGCCGTACGATAATGTGTGCCAACGGTACACACACACACACACACACACACATACGCACACACACATATATGTATATATATATATATATATATCTTTTTTAGAAAATTAGTTTTTGATTATTTGTTTAGGAATTAACTTTGTATTAGGAACTAGCTCAGACGCCCGTCTCATTCTCGCCTGCCTCCCCCTTAGGAAAGAGGGGGGAGGCAGTCGAGAGAAAGAGGCTAGGAGGAAGGGAAGCGTAGCGGCACCCAGAGGTCAAAGCTCAATTATTTTTATTATTTATTTAGGGATACTACCAGCTCCAGTCAAGGAGCTATAGTAGGAGTGGTTCCAACATTAACACAGTACACGCAGCAATACTAAGCGAACATTAAATAAACACGTTAATCGTAGCGTTCCGCAGCCGCTATAAAAGCATGAACAGAGGTTAAGGTCACAATATCATTACTTAGATTATTCCAGCCGCGAATTGCCCGAGGAAAAAAAGAATACCGGTAACAGTCATTTGCAAACCTGTATTGCCTTAAAGATCTAGAGTGGTTTAATCCTGAGGACCCGGACAATGATGGCTGTAAGTAACTGGTGCTATCAATGTGAATGCTGCCATTTAGTATGTTATATAAAATTTTTAACCTTTCGACATCGGTTCTTTTATCCAATGATTGAAGCTGGGCCCTTGCAAGTAACTGAGTGGGGGATGTATTCCTGTTAAAGTTATTATATATAAATCGGGCTGCTTGCTTTTGAATACTTTCGAGTTTGTTAATACCAACCTTTGTGTAAGGCGACCACACTGATGAGGCATACTCTAAAATTGGTCTTACGAATGCTTTGTAGGCTATGAGCTTAGTATCAGGATCGGCAAATTTTAATTTCCTTCTTAGCGCAAACAGAGTACCTCTTGCTTTGTTGACGGTCGTTTCCAGGTGCAGGTTCCAGTTTAGCTTGTTATTGAATATTAATCCAAGATATTTGAATTCGTTTACCCATTGTAATGATTGACCGCTGAGATTGTAACTGAATAAAATTGGTCTTTTTTGACATGATACTGTCATAACAGCTGTTTTATCATAATTTAGTTTCATTTGCCATTGAGTACACCATTTAAATATTTCGTCGAGTGCTTTCTGTAACTTATAACCTTGTAGTGACGTGTTCAGTCGCATAGCCAGGCGTTTCTTCTCGCCGGGGCACGCGCGCGCGCGACTTTTCCCATTTTTTTACGAGAGGGGAGGCAGCCGAGGGGCTAAACGGGCGAAACGTCTGTACCGTGGTCTCATGGCCTCCAGGATCGGCTCGCGTCGCAAGTAGACTACTATGAGCTCGCCGATCTCGGAGGCCGCGGTGGCCTGTACCTAGTTCCGCGTTTCGGCCGCGGAAAACCAGAACGGCTGCCAAAAAAAAAAAAAAAAAAAAAAAAAAAACACGCAAAAAAAAAAAAAAAAAAAAACTGAATTAGAGAGTGCGTTTAAAATTAAAGGGTTCTTCACAACGCGGTAAAATTGGTGCAACAATTTATTATGTGTGCGCGTGACTTAGATACACTGTCTTGTTATTTTATTGTGTACAGTACATATGATGCCAATACTTGCATATAAAATCTTCGTACTTTTTTTTTATCTCTGAGGTAATTATAAACTAAGTGGACTGTTTTGCTGTTTCGCCGCGTCATGGACTATATTCCTTACTTTTTTTCGCTGTGTGTACATATCTATAGAAGTGTGTTTTTCTTACGTTGAAATTACTGATGCATTGTACTTTTTAAAGTAATTGTTTAATAAAAAAATATTATGTGCATCTTGCAAGCTGTATTTAGCTTTTTCGTATTTTACTGTTAAACGACGCCCAACCCCCCCCCCCCCCCCCCCCCCCCCCCCCCCAAGACAAAATCCTGCCGACGCCCATGCCTAGTTTCGGTCAAAAATACCCTTTAAAGTCGTAAAATGCTGCTAAACCACGCTCAAAAGGTCCGGCCAGACGACACCCGCGATAGAAAGAGACCTCGAAGATGGCGACTGTGATGGGCGATGCCAGCGAACTTAGCGAGTGACGTCAAGTGAATGCCACGCTTACGCGTCTCAAGATTACGAAAGACCAGCAAGCGTACATAGCCCTTCTAGGTAATTTCGAAAGCAGCGACTCAATCTTGTCGCAATTACGTCATGTTAACGCCGCAGATACATTATAGGAGAGGGAAGCAATGAGTGGAATCCCGCTGAGCGCATGTTCCCTGGTGACGGAACGGCGTTCCTGAAATGATAGACATCAAGCACTAATTCAATCCGCACAAGACACCTCAGCAGCCATACCAGCACGAACTTTCGGACGTAACCTGCGCAAATAATAAGTATCGTTTCAGCTGGGCTCCCTCATGGGTTAGATAAACAGGGGGTTGTTTTTTATATATTTTTTTCGTCTTGAAATTGTTGTTACCTTGAGGCCATTGTTCTAAAAGCTAATTGTCCATTCATCCTAAGGAAATATCAGTCGCGCTTTTTCCATTGTGGACTTGGCAAAACACCTTGGACCGCAAAAATCTGCGCGCAAGTTACGAGCCTTTTTTTTTATATGTATTTTATTCTTCTCGCTGGCTCCGAGGTTGACCGAAATGACACCTTGTTTTTGTCTTTTACATTTTTCATGGTCAACCGTTTGGACGCAGTTTCATTGTCCGACTCGACGTCGCCGCTGTTGCTGAACACGGACAAACACGACACGCCCGAATGATAAGCGTGGATTTAAACGCTGCAACGTGCTTCAACATTCCTGGCACGTGGCTATTTTCGCACGAGTGCGCCTCTTTATTTTTGTAAGCCCATGGCGTTTCACTTCGACGCTGAGGCGTCGTTGTTTGTGTCCTGAGAAGACAAGCTTCGACTTGTTTCTCGGTTAAATGTGCAATACAACAATCATGGACACGAAATCGAGCGGGAGGAAAAAAGATCGATATGCAAAGCGAAGTGGGAGTCGACATTCCGTGACATCGCCTCTTCTGCTGCTGCCGGACCTGCTGGCGCCATCTCTGTTTGGGTCGGTGAAACTGGCGACACGTTTGGCGCGTGCTGCCATCTATCCGAATTGTATTGAACTATGCAGCAAATTCAACCAAACCGAGTGCATAATTATAATTTATACAAAATGTTCTCTATTGGTTATAAAGACCCGAGACTAAGAGATATGATCTAAGCCGTCCTAGAAACAGTTTAACGTGATATAATTATACGATAAATAGGATACGTATCAGGAAACAATAATAACATTTTGGAGGTCCGCAACCAAAGGAAATGCAGAAATGGGCTGCCTTATATACTCCCCGTGCATAGTAGGGTGGTGTACTTCCAAAGTACATATACTAAAATTGGAACGATACAGAGAAGATTAGCATGGCCCCTGCGCAAGGATGACACGCAAAATCGTGAAGCGTTCCACATTTTTTGCCATATACCTTTCCGGCGATATTTTTGCGAAGTGCTGCCGCACTTTTGCACGGCATGAATCGATTAGCGTGTTTGTGCCTCCGCGGTTCCACCGAACTCGCGTAGTTGCTGAAGCAGTTCTTTTCCAATATTTTGTTTTTGTTGTTTTTGTTCTGGCGCATCGGCACATCCTTCTTTTTTTTTTTTGGGGGGGGGGGGGGGGGGGGGTTACGAACACGTTTAATGGGGTTCCTATCTTGAATTTCTCTATTGGATAGATGTGTATGCTTCATGTACGCGCAAAATAAAAACACGAGTAGAAAATGTTTTCTTTCTCTCCCCCACCCCCTCCCCCAACGCGCGCGTTCGCAATCACGCTCACACGCACACACATACACACACACACAAATAAAGAGAAACGTCGACCAAGTTACATTACAAGCTACGCATAACACGGAAATAACCTTGCTTTATTAGTTTCGTGCAATTAACCTTTTAATTCGTGAAAAGCATCAATCATAATTATATTGGTCATTAGCAGCAACCCCTAAACCACTCTATGTTAAAAATAATATTTGGAGTGTGTGCTTCGTTTTTCTGAGTCCCGCAAATGCGTGCAAGGTCGACGCTCTGGCGCGGTTTTTGTTTTCTGTTTGTCATCATCCGCAGTTTCGCTTCGCAAGTCATGAGCCGATAACTTTTTTTAGGCGCCGCCAGGTTTCCTACGCTTGCCCAGTCTTTTTATCCATTTAAAATTGACTGATCATAGCGGTTTTTGTTGACACCCAACTAGTTTATAATAATAAAAAAAAAAAACGGTGTTTTGTTTTACTGACGGTCATCTTGAACGGGTACGAAACTGTTTTTAATTTATAAAAATAAATCTAAAAATACATACTCAAACG
>NW_024609881.1:76716800-76927943 GCF_016920785.2 Ixodes scapularis | reverse complement strand
GGTGGACAGTCAAGTTGTGATGCTTATTTAATTTGAGATATTCATCGACATGTTGTGGCTGCAGCAACAAGCGCGGCTTTTGATATATTTGACTGCAATTTGTAGCACGTATCAACTTCCAGAAATAATTTACCTCCTTACATAATTTTGTTTTTTTAATTTTCCTAAATAAAAATGATCAAGCTGTACATTTTTGTATCTCCGCACGTTGTTTTACGTAGCTTTTGAGCCTGAGCGCGAGGTTGGATACTACATAGTGCAGTCCGTGTTGTCCTTCTTTTAATATTTTTATTATTTATTGCGCAAGTTATGCGGGTCATAGTTAAAGTCCTCCCGGTGGTGTGGGAGGCAGGTTCCGCTTCGATGGTCTGGAGCGTGGTGGCACGAACGTCGCTGAGTGACGGGTCGACTCACTGCTTGAACAGAACTATGTGCATTTATTTACACTCTAGTTACAAGTCCCAACTTGGGAAATCATTCTGCCCCGTCTAAAGTCTCGACCCCCGTCCCCAATTTCTCTCCATCAAATCCAAAGTCCGAATCCCTCAAAATCCTCTCCGCGCTCTTTTTGTAGGCCCGTAGGGGCCTCCTTTCCCCTCAAAAACCGACCAATCTCTTCAAATTCCACCACTCACACGTGGTACACTGTTCTCCAATGGTCGGCGAGCTGTCATCCTGGCGTCCCAACCATCAAACCTAAATTCCTCGTAGAGTTGTTCTCTGCAATTTTCCCAGCCTGACTGGCGCCAACCGCTAAGTTATTGTATCGGGCAAAAAGCGACAATTTTATACAAAGCGGCAAAACCCTCCATATACAGGCACATTCGGCTAAAAGCCGCAAGCAGCTGCAAGAACGGGCTGTCCCAGGGATCTGTCCCGAAATCCGAGACGTTTCTTAACGACCGGCGGGGGAACCGCTGCTCCCGCATCTCGGCCGCTCTGCCCACGCAAACGCTCCCTCCAAAACGCCGACACCCACAAAAAAGCTAAAAAAACAATGCCGACGCAACTCTGGAAAGTTCTAACACAAGAAAACACCCTAATAAATAAGCATGATTTCTATATACTTAACTGTCATAGTGTGGTGTTTGCTTCTACTAAGAAACACCTCTAAGCCGGAGTCTCACTGCTTATAGATCGTACAAAAGACAGTCTGCACATATCAGTCACCACGATATCCGTGGTTCGAATGCGCCCAGCGTCTCCTTGTACTCGTTGCCATGCGGCATTCGAAACTCAGATCTCGTGATGGCTCGTGTTTAAATCCGCTTGCAGACTGTCTTTTGTATGATTTATAAGCAGTGTGGCCCCGGCTTTATTGAAAAAAAAAAAAAAAATAATAAAAATAAAATATGGCTTTGAGATACGACCACCTCGCAATGATTTTGCCATTTTTTTTTAATAAACTTCGTGATAATCGTAGGTACTGATTCAAGAGGTGGGACGTTATCTTGTAAACGCCTAGTTCTTGGCACATGTTGCACAGACTTCCGTATCCCATTATGCACCTTGTGATGTAACGTAATTGGTATGCACACAGACAATGGGGTATCGAGAAGAACAACTCTGGCTTATTTATCAATTCCAACCTTGTTCCAATCTGGTTTATTCGATATTCCAACCTGATGTATTTACAGATTCCAAGCCCTGATTTTTAAGGTTAGACGCGAAGTACTTTGCGATGCAATATGGCTTCAAGCAGTTTCTTTTGATACGCTATCCTGTCTGTCATAGTCATCCCTATGTTTAACAGGAATGGCCGCACAAACTTCTTTATTACAATCCTAGAATTTTTCGTCTCATTATCATCTCTTGTAGCGCGACTAAAACTCCAGAAAAAAATAAAGCTTCGTAGAGAAAAAAAAATATTTCCCTTTGTACCCTAAAAAAAAAAAAAAAAAAAATAAACCTTTGCCGTTGTCTGATGTAGCTGATCGACCTTCAGCATAAGGTCTGATACTACAAAAGTGCAGTCCTCGTGTCATCCTTCCTTTCATATTTTGTTAATATTTATTACGGAAATTATGCAGGTGATATTGCAGTTTGCTTGCACCATAAGCACGTTTAGTGTAAAAATTATGGCGGTAAGATACGACCGCCTCGCAATGATTTTAACATTTCTTTTAAAATAAACTTCGTGATATTTGCAGGTACTGATTCAAGATGTAGGTAGTTTTCTAGTTTTTGGCGCCCATGCAGCACAAACCATCACATCCCGCCATGTAGCTGGCACTTTGTGATGTAACTTGTTATGCAAAGAGACGATCAGATCTAAAAATATGTTTCTGACTTATTAATGAATTCTAACCTCGTTGCAACCTGGTTTCTTCGTTAATCCAACTTTGAACCTGTTTTATATACAAATTCCAAACCTTAAACGCTGTGCATCTTTTTTTTCTTCTTTTTTTCCTGCTTTTCTTAGTTGAATCAATCTGCAGGCCTAGGCAGCTTGTTAAGAAACATTACCCCGATCGTCGTTTTCTGCCACCAAACCCGCACGGAAAGGACGGAAGAACAAAAATGACAAGCAGCAGTAAACCAAACCATGTGTCACAGTTGACGCGAAAAAAACAAAAAGAAAAAAACAAAAAGAAAAAGGTAAACCAATTTTGCTGTTTTTTGCGGCGGTCAGCGAGGAATTTTTCAGGAAAAGCACCCCTCAAGGGATCCTCTTGAGCCATATTGGGGATGCACGCGCTCGCACGTGGAGATGGTTTACGCCGGCGAGGGTGCGCATTCCGTAATCGCGCGTGTGTGTGTGTGTCTTGGTGGTGAGAAGCGATAGTATGATGGCGGCGCCGCCGGGGACGAAAAGGAACGCCGTCCCGCTATTCCTCTGGAAGAGAATTCGCTGCACACTACCAGACCGTACAAAAACATACACGCACACACACATGCTTCAGCATTTGTTTCTCCCCCTACTGTGATTCCTCTTCCAACCCCTCGAACGCGATTGTAAAGCACATTTTCCGAAAAAAAAAAAATAATATACGGCTTGTCCGCTTTGGCTTGTCTCGTATGCTTGAATGCAAGGCCCGTACCGGCCCGGGCCCTTCATGAATCTAGCCGTGAACCCCGAGCCAGGCCCGCGGGCTCGCTTAATCGCTAACATGTAAGGGATTATAGGCGGGGACGAGACGAGCGACGGCGACAGCGACGAGAGTCGGCGACCGAGCGACGGAGGTTTCTCACTGTGGCTCGTTGCGTCGCTTGGCTTTTGGATTTCTAGAAAACGTCGCACATCGCCTTGGTCTCTTGCTCCCGTCGCTTTCATGCGGCTTGCCTCGCCTGCGCGACTGAACGAGCGATAGCGAAGCGGGTCGCCGTCGCTTGTCTCGTCGCTCGCCAAATCGCTTACACACGGTTTATACTTCAGAGAAAAAGGTACATGTGTTGGCGACGGAAGGGTGACTGTTCCTAAAGGTGCGTTCAGGCTATGGTTCAGGAATGCTCCCCATCGGAACACTCGATGAGAGCCAAGAATGGGCTGAGAGTTTCCAGAATAGTACAGAATTACAAAGGAAGAATTCGGGCATATAGTTGTCAACGCACGCGGCAATATTTATTTAAACTGGGTTAGATTTCTTTTTCTCCTCTGCCGATGATTTGTCAGGAGAAAGAAAATCAGTTTTCAGTCAGCACGCATCTCCGGCGTATTTTCTCTTTTATTCCATCGATTCGTACAAAGGGAACCAGCTCAAAATCGTTACGGAATCCCTGTGGTTACTCGAGATTTTGTTTTTCTTTGCCCCTACGTGTAAGTTCACTAATATTTAGATCCGTCGGACACTCGCAGTGCTGCAGACTGCTGCTTCAGGGAGCCGATGCTTGAGTAAGAATTCGACTAGGGAACCTCGACGGCTCCGAGGTCGATTGGACCCGTACCTCGTATTATTCCTCGAGGAATAAAGTAGGATATCTCGCCGTGATCAACCTGCAGAGAAAAAAAATAGTCAGGTAAATTCGGTAGAACCATGAGCCACGCTTCAGAGTAACTCTAGCGTTTGGCGAGGACTCGGCTCGGCTTTTATTGGTCACGAGCGCTGACGTCAGCGTTCGGCGAGGACTCGGATCCAATCACGAGCTTCGTGTCCATCCAGAAAATGGCGACCGCCAGCGTTGTTCGATGGACTTTTGAAAAGGCTTCATTGCGTCCGCTGTGCACTAAGCGCCCGAAATTGCGACACCCAAAAGAAAATCCATGAACGGAGGACCAGACGTAGACAATTTAGTTTTTCTAGTCAATACCTTGGAGACTTACTCAACAGACCCGTTCCCAAGACCCAATTAAGGAGCATCGGAGGTCGCCATTTTGTTGGGCACCAAGCGTGCGGCTGGATCCGAGCCCTTGCCGGGCGATGGTGCAGCACTCGTTCCACATAGGAATGGAGCAGTTACTTGTGCTCAATATATGCTCGTAGTACGTGCCCCAACAAAGGCGGACTCAAGTAATTAGGGCGGCAGCAACAACAATACTGGTTTTCACCTAAAAAAAAGAAAATAAAAGGAAGTTTTGCGCATTGTTTATACGCTGCACGAAGTAGTCCTTACAATTTTTTGGTTGTCGGAGGAAGAAGCGATGCTTTTAGTGTTTGAAACGTTGATACGACAACATATATCTAATCTAGAATGTACCTACGCATACCTTATCTCTCCACATAGAGGGGGAAATTAGTAATGCTCTGCGAGAAGACGGACTACTTTTTTGTTTTTTGTTACTACTGTTTTTGAGGATAAGAATGGCGCGCACATTGGAAAAAAAAGAGTCTGCAGGCAAAACGCGGTTCGGTGTTTTTGGCGCGCCCCCTTTAGTAGTGCCCTCATTAAACGGCACGACACTCCGTTTCACCTTGCAATCCATGGGTCTAACGGACGTCACGAGACACCCCTCCCGGCCAATCCAATGCCGCAAACATATCACGTGACTGCACGCGCCCCGCGCGTGACTGCACCTCCATCCGAAGGCCGTGCAACACTCGCGCGGCATCGGAATGATTCCGAGGGCTGGCAGCGCCCGTTGCGGTTCATCGTAAGGTGATACGGGGCATGCGAAGGGCAAGTTCGTCTGCTTCCTGCGGAGGAGTTGCGGTGATGTCAGAAAAACGCCGAGCTCTGACTGGCTCAGATTGAAGAATAGTGGGTAGACCTCAAAGGCAAGTTGCTTCGGGGCCTATAGACATTTTCCACAGGGGCGCCGCCATCTTGAATTGTCGTCACTTCCAGTATGGGCGACGAAAAAAAAGTAAAACGTTTCAACCTGTAACCAGTAAAAAAATAGAGTGGAGCCAAAACGATACAGTGTGACGGTTAGGCTTATATCCTAAATGTCTTCTATTGGCGTGGTGAGGGCAAAGTAATGTTTTCGCCCATACTGAAAGTGACGACAATTCAAGATGGCGGCACCCTTGTGGAAAAGGTCTATACCCACTATCTTTCACTCGGAACTAATCAGAACTCGGTGTTCTGACTTCATCACAACCCTTGCAAAAGAAGCAGACGAACTTGTGCTCCGCATAGTCAAATGAATGCAGTGACAGCTTTCATCCTTTATTAAAACGATTGAGCTCCATCGCTTTCGTAGTTTTACAGTACGAAAACTAACTGATGGCAAAATGTCCTAAGCTAGAAATGCTTTTTTTTTATTTTTTTAAGTACGAGACGGTTTCTGGGGTCTAGATATACATGCCGGGTCTAATGCAGCCCCAATTAAAATTACGAAAAAAAGATAATACATCAGCGATCGCGCCTATTTTCTGAAGTCCCGTGCAACAAACTATACTTGTACGTTTAGACGTTGAGATGGAATAAATAACATTCAGAAACCTTCGATTACGATTGATGCGACCAAGACTTCTAAACTCCGGGTCCTTCGTGGGGGGCATCGTTTATTGTAAGTAAACAAAGTTCGTTTGGGCATGTGAAATGCTAACATCATGCTCGTAAAATTAACTCGTGTCTAAACGTTCTGTGTAAAAAGGGATTAAAATAAACCTTTAAATAACTATGATATATGGCTGAAGATTGTGTTTCAAAAATAATGAACTAGGCGGGAATGAAAAGTAGAAAATCATAGACTATGCATTTATAAAACAATACAAGATACTAACGAACTGTACAAACAGATGTCCTGTTCTAGGCAAATAATTTCAATCCTCATAATTCACGTCTTCGGTAAGATGCCAAGGTGGCATAAGAGCTGATTTCAGTTAAAGCTAGTGGATAATGTTCTTATGACACGTTGGCGTTACATAGCTCCAAAACCGTCTCCGCCCAACTATAGCCTGTCTACAACGGTTGTTAGCACTGTAAAATGAGCCGAAGAAGTCGGTGCCTGCACGTAGAAAGCTGGAACATTACTGAATGTGTAACTGGGCGGTGCATTTTACGTGGTGAAATTTGAAGCCGTAGTTTATTTCCTGTGAAAGATGAGACCAGCAAGCTTCTCAGGGTCAACGGCGGACGTGTTCACAGACGACAAGGTTAGCGAACTTGTGGCGCCATCTCCAGATATACGCAGCGAACAGACGAACAAACGAAACTTGCGCTCTTATATCTTCGTTGTCCCCTAACTTAGCGTTATAATCTTTACAAAGTTCCGATTTTGTTTTTTTAATTTTTTTTTTATTAATTTTTTGTTTGTTTTATCAAATGTTACGCTAGTAGAGTGTTGTGCACTACCAAGCTGCTGCCAATGTAGTAGGGGTCCCAGACCCAGTCAAGCTGTCTCAACAGCTTTTTGTCTCGGACTCCTTCCAGTGTTTCTGGAAAATAAAGCTTTGATTTGATTTGACTCATCCTTTCGTCTACTTTGTTTGCTTGCTGCGCCTCTCGGGAGATGGCGCCACGAGTTACAGCTATCTCTAGCTCGGTCACCGGCGAACACGTCCGCAGTTAACCCTGGGGTGTTTGTTGGCCCCATTTATACTAAGAAAAAAATCCTTGAAATGTTATCAGCAAAGATGAGCCACCCGAATGCACATTTTGCGAGAGTTTGAGTTTTATATGTGCAAACGTCAATTTTTCCGGCTCGTTTTTTTTTTTGTGTTAAAGGGCAACTTCGCCCAAAACTCAAAATGAAATAAATTACTGGTATCACTGTAGTGACACAAAATACGACCCCAGTCAAAATATCACGCCCGTTGGACACCACATTCTAAACTAATGCCGACAATAAAAATTCGACCCGCCGCGAGCCGCTGCTCCTTAGCGGGCGGCCAGCGGGTTGCCGATTGCTAAAGCAACATTAGGCCGTGACGTCAGTATCGTTCTCTTTTTTTCCTCCGGTCCGGGCGTTGCGCGGAGTGCGCTTCTTTGAGCCGCTACCACCGCTACTTCGGCTTGTGATTGGCGTGTTTAGCCGTTGCTTTAATCTATAGCCCGTGTAGCTTCGGTTTGGCTTTTTGTTTATTTGCTTGTAAGGACTCCAAGACTCGTTTTAGCGAGCAACTCGGTGCGCCAAAGACTGCCCAGCTTTTCCTCGAAAGATGTCGAGTGCAACTTGTAGCGCTAGTGGGCTGCTCAAACAACCCGCTGCGCAACACGGAGGTGCTTTTTCACTAGCTTCCAACGGACCGGAAATTGGAGAAGGTGTGGGTGAACGCTGTTCGACGAGTGGACTTTGGACCTCTGCTTTTACGCGCTTGAGGAAAAAAAGAACAAAAAAGGACAGCCCAGCACACGTGTGTTCGGGCGCCGGGGCCCACGCCGGAGAGCCTCAAA
This sequence comes from Ixodes scapularis, assembly GCF_016920785.2. NCBI lineage: Eukaryota > Metazoa > Arthropoda > Arachnida > Ixodida > Ixodidae > Ixodes > Ixodes scapularis. Next base: position 76,920,224 of record NW_024609881.1, on the reverse strand, counting down.
GCTTCATGTCTGGGACTGACCCGCAGCGCCAAGGCGACAGGGCCCCCAGTACTGTACGTCACTGGCGGCGCGGCGTACACTCTAATAGCGAGTTCGTTTCACGGCACTCGTGCCCACGCGTGCCCACTCGCAGCGTGGAACGGGTTCGTTTCGGCCGGCGCTCCACGAGTGGTTGCACTCACCGAGTTCGTTTCAGCGCTGACACCCCACGCGTACATGCACTCGCTGCACCGAGAAAATCGGGAGTGCGCCAAAATGCAATCCCGTCATGCCTCGCTCCGGCGGTGCCGGCGAGGAGCGGGAGCAGACGACGAGAGTTCGTCTGCTACGATGTATCGCGGAACCGAACAAAAAAAAAGTAGATTTTCTGATAGAAATCGCGTCCCGCGGGCAACGAAATCAAGCGCGAGCTTGAATTGTGAGCGTCTGCTGTTTCACAAAGGAAGCAATTGACAACCCGTGATTTATTTGCAGGTTTTAAATCTCTCTGTTGCCGTACAAACGCTGAAATATACCAGTGTGTAAAGAAATGCTCAACAAACGCAACTGCGGCCCCCGAGATGTCTATCACCATCCGTGTGCGGGTGAAAAGTTTAACATTTGTCGATAAAACTCCCTCAGCAGAAACCTCTGACTGCCCAATAAGCATCAGAGAAAGCTAAAGATGCTGACTTTACCCGAGGATCGGGCAACATCATCATGTTTAACATTTACCTACGCAGCGAACTTGCCCCGTCGTATTTTGTTCGAAAAAGCTCTCGTTCTCGACGCCCTCACCAAGGCTAATATCTGATCCACCTATAATGACGATCCGAATCGAAAGTCCCAGTTTTGCTGGATATTCCAACAAGCTAGTTTTAAGCCGTACCCTTTCAGTGGTTCACGCATAATACCATGCTCAAACGGATCAAGCTTCTGCTCGGACAGCATCATCAGTTTTCTTCAGTGTAAACGGTTATAAGGATTGAAAGATTGCAACCTGCTTTGTAGACAGTTGGTTGCGGAAATTTACGCCGTCTGTAACTATCTCTATGGCAGCCGAGCTGCTTGAAGACATCGCAGCTATAAACTACAGGTTGCAGTTGCCAACGTTTGTAGATAAACATTGGCAGCGACTTCATTCTCGCATTCCCACGCATCACTCGGAACAGAAGGGTGCTAGTTTCGGTTTGAAGTCGCTACCTTTTCTACAACATAGATGGCGGCAGCATCAGTCTTGTGCACTCGGTGCATTTGGCGAGTTCGTTTGAGTCCAGTTTTCCGTGCAACACTCTGTGAGTGCGATGCATTCTGGGAGAGAACTCGAACGGTGCCAGTGCGTGTGAAACGAACTCGCTATAAGAAAAAATGGAGGAAAAATGCAGCAACGGCGCGTCTTCCTCCCTTCTACTGACGCGCCCCCAAGCGGACACGAGAAACAGGGAGGAACGAATCGTTTTTCTCCACTGATCTCTATGACAATTGCTGGATCGCGCTTCCCCGCTTGTTCGCTGCAGCGTAAGTGAAGCCACCGGGCTTCACTCGCTTGGGATACGATTTGCCGTTTTTGCTAGCCTTTGCTGCGGTTTTCCAGCGTGCTGACGACACGTTTTCTACTCGTTCGTCGTCATTCGCCGAAGAAGTTTTTTGAAGACTCTGTGTATTGTTGAGACTTTCCGTTGTGAACACGTGGAAAATTTTACGAAAGTGCAGTGTCGCAGGAAAAAGGCACAACGCGTCGAAAGGAAGGGCTGGCGGCGTGTTCAAAGCATCCTTGGCACGCCGAAGTGCCGTGTCTCTGTGCCTTCGCACGCTTGGATACCGACCAAGAACCGACGCCGTGTGTATGTGTTCAGCGAGTGCAATGTGCGTGAAGCTGTTCGTGCCTCTGGATCAGCGTCTTTTCCCCTCGCGGTTTAGGAACGAGCTTAATCCAGCGTCCACTAGCGACGGGAGATGAGGAGAAGGTACGTCTTTTTTTCGTCCTTAGACGATTTACACAATACCGTGCACGACAGCTCCTCATCACTGATCAGTGCTGGCTTATTATCAACCTACGCGACTCGCCTAATTGTAATTGGTCAACAGATTGCACACGACCATATCGGCCGCGCTTCAAAGATTTTCATTCTCGCCGTCTTGTACATTTGCTTTCGAAAACCCCCCCTGGCTCCACGTAAAACGTTGCCCTATTCGTGCTCCCACGGAATCTATTAGAGTAGATTTGGGACATAGCCATGGTTAATATAGTACATAAGAATACGTACAGATCTCCCCCTTTTATTGATAGCAACTCACCGGAACAGCTGGACGATCCAGAACTCCGTGGCCGATATATATAAATGATCTAAAGGCATCTACGCGCGACACACGTTCAGAACTTTGGCGCGGCGTCAATTCTTGACCGGTATCCAAGCGTGCGAAGGCACAAAGATGCATCACTCGGCGTGCCAAGGATGCTTTGAACACGCCGCCAGCCCTTCCTTTCGACGCGTTGTGCCTTTTTCCTGCGACACTGCACTTTCGTAAGATTTTCCACGTGTTCACAACGGAAAGTCTCAACAATACACAGAGTCTTCAAAAAACTTCTTCGGCGAATGACGACGAACGAGTAGAAAACGTGTCGTCAGCACGCTGGAAAACCGCAGCAAAGGCTAGCAAAAACGGCAAATCGTATCCCAAGCGAGTGACGCCCGGTGGCTTCACTTGCGGGAGCGGCAAGCGCGATCCAGCAATTGTCATTGAGATCAGTGTTTTTCTCCTTCTCCAGGCAGACGGGAAAAGCTTTTGCCCTCCCGACTCATCTTCTTTCGGTTTCGTTTTTCGAGCAGGTCGCGCACGTTGTTTAATAAATAACTGTTGAGTTGATTGAGCTTCAGCGGCAGCGAAGGCCGCCTGTAATTCAGTCTTCTAGTCTAAACGTGCAGAACATTTCTGTTGCATCGACGTTTTTATCACTAATTTGATCAAACGAGCAAACGAAGCCGCTAGAAACAGCGAAGTTCCGGAGCAGTGCCAGCAGCGCCACGTACACTGGGGGATGGCCGTCTCCGGATTGCGGGACTCGCGCGGCACGAAACTACAGTTGCTACAGTCCTACAGTTGCTACAGTCACTACAGTAGCGAATCCACGCGGAACTGTGTCGACGTTTTCGACGTTATGGAAACCGCAGGAACTGCGTCCAAGACAGGCAGGTTTTGCCGCCGGCTGCCTGGGTGCCTTCCGTACTGAGTTCGGTTCTGTTTTCCGATGCCGAGTGCGACCGGCGTTCAACGTGGTTCTGTATTTGTGCCTGTCAGCAACATAGCTGCAACATCGTGATGGCAGTGTTGTAGGTTGTGAACAGAAGACTGGAATTATCGCCGATGGGACCGTGTGTTCGCGTATCAGTGGTGTAACAAGATGAGATTGTAAACTGCCGGGCGTTGATGCCGTTGGTCGGGCCGTGATCGGAGGGGGCTTGGTGTCGCAGGTTGACATTCCGCTTTACATTAAAAAGTTTAATACCACTTGAGGGATTACGTGCAATCGATCAACGTGCGGATAGTCATGTTGGAACGCTGGTCTGAATAGTCGAAGCTCCTATCGCTATCGTACAGTGGCCATGTGACTGTCGGAATTATCTTGTCCCCGAGAGCGATTGAACTCTGGGGCAAGGACTGAACAGTACGAAATCGTGACGGAAAGTGCGTATGTTTACAGTATGGAATTTCGGCATTAAAAAACAATAGTATAGGTAAAATCGAAAAAAAAAAGCTACCCCGTTATTTTGCTGTTTAAATATACTACGGTTCCTGGAGAAACTGCCCTGCGCGCTGGGATGAGCGCTAGAAGTTTTCGGGCTCGCCACGAGCGTAGCTCCGTACCTGCCGCAAGTCGCGGCTTTGACTGCATTCAAGTTGATCGAAAAGCGATTTCTCAGCCCGTGAAGCATCACTTGCAGCTGAGTGAGTATCCGCTCTACAGAGATTAAAGGGGCGACGCAATGATTTTTTTATTTTGCGGAAATAACGCTTAGAACGGATCCCTGACGTTAATGACCTGTGAAATACTCGTTCGTTTTTCACCAGACGCAATCGAAGTCGCAGAAAAAAATTAAGAAAAACGAGCAGAGTTCACCCCCTCAACTCGCAGCCAGAACAAGCGGCCGCGTGATCTGGAGCCGATTATATGCCGCCAATGTTGATCCTAGCCACGCGCTGGGGTTGGCAAGGCACAGGAAACGCGCTGAGTTCCAGACATTGTTATGGTTCGGCGGTTGTCGTCATTGCCGCGATTGGACACCGTACACTACCCGAATGCTTCTCGACCTATCGATTATCACGAGCCCAAATCGAATGTCCACGCCATGCTCGGGTCCAATCTATGAGCCGCATTCAAATATCGTCACTCGGCGGTACTGCTACCACCCAGCTACGTCATCAGGTTTGGCGAGGGAAAGATTGAATGAAAACACTCGGTTTTGTCCTCGAAATTACAGCCACACAAAGGAGTTTCTTAGTCAGTGGCGTTGCGTGCGAATATCCTTAAGTCCCACTAGTGCCAGTAAGCTCGTGTAAAATGAAAAACATTCCAATTGAATATCGTTGCACCGCCCCTTTAATTCAAGACGGCCATTGCAGCTTTGCGCGAACAGCACAAATAGAAAAACAAACAATACAATAAAAATACAGGCTACGACGTGCCGTGTGGGGAAACAAACTCATGGCTTCGAACCGCATTGGAGCGGGTTGATTTATTGGCTTTCAAATAATTACGGCATGATCGAGCGTTTACTTTTTAATAAGAAATTAATCCCCTGAGCCATTCAAAATACTCTCAGAGGTATGACATTGCTGGGAAAAAATCAACATGCTGGGAATATTTTTTATTGCTTAGGGAGTCACCGAAAAGTTCCGTACGTTCAAAACGACCAGTATAAAAGACGGAAACGCAGAGCACGGGCGTAGTGTTCGGGTTAGTGTGGTGTTCCGTTGTATTGATATTTGTGTGCGCCGTGTATGTGCTCAATGTATGTTCACCTGATGTTAGTAATAAGCGTAATGTGTGTATAGTAGAGGATCCCCAAGCGCAGTAGTGGCCTGAGAAGAGCTAATTATTTTTTGTAGAACATGAATTGGGCGGTACCTAGCGCCACCTAGCCTAGCTACTTGCAATTACTCTGCTTGACCCCGCCATCTGGTGGCTAGCTAATTAACCTTTCAGGCTACGTGATAAACAGCGGCTTCGAGTTTGTTCTTTCGAGAGCGGCTTTTGGTTTCGCGGATTAAGTTTGCCCTTGTCCGTGAAGTGCGGTTGACGAAGGAATTGTGACTCGAGGAACACCAAAGGTAAGACGCAAAGTGCGCGAAGTAACTGGGTATCGGTTGTCTCCGTTTAACGTCGCAGTGCTGTCGAAGAGAAGACTGAGTAACTGCTTTCGAAACGCGAGTTTCTGTACCTGTGGGGGGAATCTGGCTTCGGAAATAAACGCAGTTTGCGGAAAGCTCGTGTTACGCTTTTATTTGCTGCTGCTCTCGTCTTGTACAAGAGACGTAGCGTCCTCGTCAAGCCTTATTGGGCTCGATTTGCTTGATTCGGGGTCGCCATATTGAGATGCAAGCGACGGAGGAACTTTGCTCCCCTGCTTCAGGGACGAAAGTTTCTCCCTTTCTAAAGAAACATAGGTAACAAGACCGTTCCTCCCATAAGGGAGGACTATCCATACCCTTTTTTCTAAGAGTGTAGAGCAACGCCGCTCCATCCACGAAGCCCCAATGACAATTTAGGCCTAGCGACGACGAGTAGGGAAAACCGCACACACGGCGACAGCCGCCGAGTATGGCACCGAACGAGTTCACTCGTTTTCCAGTCCCTAGCTTTTGGGTATACCGACGAGTACGGCATAGCGCACGCACGGCGGCGGCCCGGCGAGTACGGCACCGTACGAGTTCACGGGTTTTCCAGTCGCTAGCTTGTTGGTGTACGCACTAACTCTTGCTACATATGCTAGATAACTACCACGTATACAGAATTAAAACAAAATCAGCTTACCTCCTATCCTTAGACGGCTAGCGAAACAGAGGTAGCTGCCGCTCGGCCTGCGTACTCGTTGAACGAGAACGATCCTGACGTCACGTTCACATAGCGGCTGATTTCCAGTGTTGCCGGGGCCTCCAGCGGCTAGTTTTGGTTTTGTTGGTCGCGACCCATACAAAACATTTAGGCGTCGATATCTTTAAGACTACGCACAATAACGAGAAAAAAAATTACACCTTGCAATTTAGGGACGCCTGACTGCACTAAAAACAGTCATAATCCTAAAATCGAAAGTATAAACTGGAGTTGCCCTTTAAGTTCCATTGAAGACACCCTATATAATGGGTAATTATACCTCACTTCATAGTAGCTGACATTCGGATCAAGGCAGGGTGTTGGGTCACTGACCACTCGGATTTACTTCCTAGCAACTAATCTTAACTATTCTATGACGTACGATAAAAAAATAACGAAAGGAAGAAACACACACACAAAAGGTAAACAGGAAATAAAAAAGAGTGAGGGGAGGATAGGAAGGCAGAGGGTTAGCTTGAGCGCAAGGCTTGAGCAAACTACTTTACACTGGGGTTAAGAACCAGGACTTCTGCTTCTTAACCCGATAAAAGAGGCGTTCATAAAGTTGGAATTACTGGCGGCAAAAAAAGAAGTAAGTATTGCCACAATTTCTAATGTGGGACAAGCCCCCTGTAGTCTCAGCAGGTTCAAAATGTTCATCTCATAGTGCCCATTGATTGGCACAAGTAGAAGGTCCCCACCCGTTGGGTTTCACGACTCCATCGTCTATGCGAAAATAACTCCCGAAAGGAATCTACCATGGAATCTTTGTAGCTTTTTTAAGCCGACTCCGACGACTCCTTCGATCTCCCGATGGTCATGGATGAGTTCTGGATGTACTATTACGAGCCCTTGGACGACGAAACAAACCGAACAGCGAAAGCACGCCGATTCACCCCCCCCCCCCCCCCCAAAAAAAAAAAAAAAAGATAAAGGCGGAGTCATCATTGGGAAACATGATGCTTAGCGTTCTGGCAACAGCAGTAGTGTGCTCCCGATAGTTGAGACCCGTAAGGACGAAACGGTCATAGGGACAATACCATCGAGATCTCCTGACTAGGTTAAAGAGGCCGTAGACGTCGCAGAAAGCCGTCCAAGGGAGTAAGTTTGCTTCACCACAACGCACCGGTGACGCTAGCGGCTGCTTTATGCTATGAGATGCTACCTGTACACCCGTATTCACCCACCTTGGCACCGTGTGACTTCTGCCATCTCCTGAAAACACCCACAGCGTGGCAAGGGTTCTCGGGACGATGCCGAGCTGATTGTCGAGGTTGACCACTTCCCCAGAGCCCCAAAATGAGGACTCCTCCTACAACTAGGACAACCGCCAGCTCATCAACTGCTAAAATAAGTGTGTCGCCTTGTGGGATGCATGTGTAGCGATAAACCGACCTCACCGCCGATGCTCGTAATAGCTGCTCCTTTTGTGCATCGTAATACCACGAACTTTATGAACGCCCGCCACAGCAACTGTATCTCCATATAAACTCGATTCTATACGCGCAATTATTATACCGAGAGTGAGGCTCAAAATGCAGGGCTTAAAAAGGCTTACACGAGACGACCGAGCGGAGGCGTCGGCCGGTGAGTACACGGATGATCTTCGCCATGGTTCGAGCGATGACACCGAAGGGAAAGGCGGCGGCGAACTCTCGCGTAGCTGAGTTGAGGATCTCGACGAGAGGGCACACAAGGGCCCGAGCAAGATCGAGTCCCATGGTTCCCGGGGCCCCGCTGAGAATGCACTGGATTCAAAGATGCACAAATAAAAGGGAATAGCAAAACAGACAATTCGCTTCACCATAGTCGGTAACAGGTTAAGAACCAAGTTGATTTTTCGCTTCGAGAGCGTGCTTTTCCTGGGTTTAGCCTGTCATCGACTATTAGCAACGTACGCGACCAAACGCGTGGCTGTGGTCGCCATTCGCTATTTTCGAAACGCTCTTTATTTGTACTAATTTTTATGACATCGATGGACATCAGCTCAATGTCGATGTGTCAATTGTGACGATTTTGGTTTAAAAATGCTGTAACTCCAAACTTCCATTGTGTTTTTGACACACACCACCAAATTTGTTATTGGCAAATGATGATAAGTATAGCCAAGATTTACAGCTCATGACGTCACGGTGAGGCAAATTATTGGTCGTGACGTCACTAGAGGAAACTATGAGAGGGCGTCACCGAAACATCTCGGCGCTAATAGAAACACTCCATAAGTTGCGCTTCAGAATATCGACACCCCGATCCACGATGTTCTTGTGAGCGCCGCCATTTTGATTCTTAATGCAGAGCGGGTGCAATAGACGGATCTCGCAGTCAGTTTCATTACGACACCACTGCCGCCACGGATCGTGCGAACTGTAGTCTTTCTGCTCGCGGGATATCCCAGATGAGGATCTGCGTAGAGCCACTAAATGAGCTGCGCTCACAGTATCGGCGCTCCGTTCCCTGATCTGCTACACTCTAAAAAAAGCCCGTGCGGCTACTTTCCCTCACAACACTCGAAGAACCAATCACCGCAACTTACGGTGGTAGCTCAGCGAATGACGATGCCGAAACATATGTTTAGATCGAAAAACACAGTCTGAGTTGTGACATTAAGCAATGCAAAACGTCACGCTTGCATTGCTTAATGTCACAACTCAGACTGCGTTTTTTGGTCTAAACATATGTTTCGGCATCGTCATTCGCTGAGCTACCTCCGTAAGAGTCGGTGATTGGCTCTCCGAGTGTTGTGAGGGAAAGTAGCCGCACGGGCTTTTTTTAGAGTGATAGTGGGCGCCGCCATCTTGGTGTTTGGTTAAGAGCAGACGGAATTGTCGATATATTGTCAGAATTAGAAAAATGCGACTTCCTCAGCTTTAGGCACGGTGTTCGGAAGCATAGGGGCATTGTTTTAGTCTATCGCGGACTGTTTTAACATTTCTGGAAGACGAAAAAGTGTGTGCTGCTATTTCAGGTAAAGCTTCAGATAACTGGCAACCATGATTTTAAAGGGGCTTTGAAACGGTATCGGGTTAGAATGTTCATGACTCTGCAGAGGCGTACTGTTCCTAGCCTGGCCCGAGTATACTCGCAAAGACCGCCACTGATTCAGGAGCTTCTTTGTCGCGGTGAATTTGCGAGGACACAAGAGGACTATTTCTTCCGCTTTCTCCTTCGCAAAGCTTCATGAGGTAATTGTGGGTTCGAAACCACCCGCCTAACGACAATCGAGCACGGATCGTGGATCGGGCACGAGAACTGCGTGAGCACTCGACTTCGGCTCGTAACAATCAACGTCTCGGCGGACACTCGGGTAGTGGTTCGTGTCCAAACACTGCGGTGATGAAAGACACCGAATTCTATCATTGCCTGGAGCTCAGCGCGCATCCGACTGGCAGCCGTTCGCACCCCTTAGTAGAGTTTGATTATCAGACGAGCTACAGACACCAACAGCAAGATGGCGGCGCACAGAGCCCGTCCTTACAACGAAACCCAGTCCTTCGTTGGAGAACCGCGTCTCATAGACACTAAAGAAGGGCTTGGAAGGAATGTGCCGTGCTACCGAACCGCTATTTATTCCAAATAATGGTCTCATAACTAGACCAAATGTAAACATCCGATCACGGACTACTCGGTATAAAAATTTTTATACCGAGTAGTCCGTGATCTGATGTTTACCTTGGGTCTAGTTATGAGACGAGAACAAATTCAGCGACAGGACGAGAGCAGGAGGAAAGGGAGGAGGGGAGGAGAAGGACAGAAGAGGAGGAGCAGGGGAGAGGGAAGAGGAGAGGAGGGTACGGTACTCTCCCCTCCTCCTCCTCAAGAGCTGCGCTCTATTTTCGCATTAGAGAGATTTGTAAACGTCCTTCGTTTTTATACCCCATACGATCGATTCGGTACTAAAAAAGAAAGAGGAAAACAGACTTAACTCTGAAAAAAAAAGCTCTAAGAGTGGTTGCAAATGTGTCCTATTTTTACCATAGAGATGCACTTTTTGCCCGATTTAATGTTGTCAGATTAACGCACCTACGTTCCTACCGCCTTTCCGTATCTTATATAACTGCACAAAAATAAAATAAACATAGTTGTTTCTACAAATATAAAATTTAAATAAAAATAGTAGCGTTTATAACACACGGCGAAGTGAAGAGGGGAGTGTGCCCACCCCCCGGACAAACTATAGACTGACATCGATTACATACACACTGCCATGTTTTTTTTGAACAAGCTAAATGTCGAAACAGATTTTAGCCGCTTACCATTTGAAACTTTAATGAGTGTACTGTCAACGTTGTGAACTTCAGGCTCCGTGTCATAAGTGTAATGTGTCAACTGATGTTATATGTTACATTGGAGTCTAGTGACTGTTTTCTTTTTTCGCCCTTCTGAACTTGAAGAATGCGTTTATTTTAGGTTTGATTTTGTGAACAACGCCCTGTGCGCGCGCTGCTCTCTTGGAGCTGGGGCCTTGACGAGCTGTACGTATTACAGCTGTTTGCCCAAGCTACAAATATTTCTGGGTGAAAGGAAAATAAAATGATTGATTGAAAATTGATTGACGATATATGCTGAAAATGTTGGTCGTGCGGGACGGTGGCCTGCAAATATGGCGACAGCGGGAAGGTAGGCCTAGGAAGAGAGTGTGCTCATACCCGGAAGTTTAGTGGAAGAAAGGTCCATTTTCTGACCCGAACAAATACCGTTTTACACGTTTTACTATTGCAGTAATTACCAGCTTAAAAGTAAACATTTTTTTGAAAAAAAAATGGAAAAGATGAATGAATTGCGTTGTTCTCCGATTGCCGATGTGTTTGTTCCCTTTACCAGGCATTGAAGTACCCGACGCCGACGGCAGGTGATAAAAGAAGAAACTAAAACTCAATAATAGTGATCCACAATGGTAGTAAAACTTTCCGGCTAGAGCCAAGAACTCGAGTTGGAGAGACTCTTTCACGTGTCCCAAAGCGACGGAGTTTAGGGACGCCAAAGCGTCCCAAAATGGCCTTTCCGAAACCACATTAAAAAGCTAGCCTCATCCAAAGACACATCCAGAATACTCAAACTAGAATTAGTGTCACTGAATCACTGAATGTTCCCGCGCTTCGGGATCTCGGAGGCCATGATTACACTCGTACTGATGGGGAGCGACTCGAATGGGACGGCCGGAGAAGCCTTCGCGCGCGCGCTTCGGGATCTCGGAGGCTATACCGAAACTCTCAGACTTCGTTTCAGAAGCGAGTCGCAGCGCAGCAGCCGCTCTTCGACCCATCCCCGATATGGCGCTGCCCATTGATTTCCCTTTCCCTACACACCTCCAAGGGGGGTGTACACTTCGCCCTTTGTTTTTCTGAAGGCACCCCTTTATTTCGCAACAACTTTTCTATTCGCAGTGCCCACGCTACCCCCTCATCCTCCCCCCCCCCCCCCTACCCTCCTAATAATAGAGACACCCCCCAATTTCAATTCCTGGGGAAACGCCTGTGGAAACCCCTGGCGCTGCCCTGTGCGGTCGAAACGAAGCGCGTACAGTGTAGCGTTCTTTTTTGTGCTAGTTCTTTAGTCCACTTTCCTGGGCTGTGGCGACAATGGTTTGTTTTTAGTAAAGTTATTTCCTTTATTCCGAGCGGTGCGTGCCTTGGTCCTGGCTCTTTCTCACCTCGAAACACATCAAGGTCGAGTGTTCATGCCGGGTTCACACTGCTCACACCACCATGCATAAGACAGTCTGCAAACACAAGTCACCTCAATATTCGTGATTCGAATGCCGCGTGCCAAGTTTTCTCCTTGAACTCATTGCCATGCGTCATTCGAAGCACGGTTCTCGCGGTGATTCGAGTTTGAATCCGTTTGCAGACTGTCTTTTGTATACGATGGTATAAGCAGTGTGACCCCGGCTTTAGGCTTAGTGTCTAAGGCGTAGAGTTTGAAACGCAGCACCAGCGCAATCGGAGCGAGCAAACCAGCCGGCAATCTTCTTTGGCGAACCAAATTAACGGCTAGCTACATAATAATAAAAAAAAAGAAAAAAAACAAAAAAACGACATGCAGAGTTACCATTCGCGTGCGTACCCGCCGTACCCAACGAGCTTGAGTATTATACCTTAGAGCGGTAAACCGGAACCCACGGCCAGCAACGGAAATGGCACCCCCCGGTTGCCGCCATCTTGCATGTTTGCCAGATTAGTGATCACGTGACGTTAAGATGGCTGCGCCCAGAGGTGGGTCAGATCAGATTGGCCAGATCACGGTCAGCAGACGGGACATCTGGGGTTGGATGCGAGTTATTCCGGCAGATCAAGTCACGTGACAAGACAGATGCAGCAATGCTGGACGCGGGTAGGTTTTCGAAAGAAACGGGTGCAAGACCTTTACCCGAGAAAGAGATAGAGTAAATTTTGGAACACGGCCGCCTGGGTGAGGGCCGAGCCGACCGAGCGACCGAGCCGAGCGAGCAAGTGCGAGCTGGCCGAGCGCGGCTGGCGCGGCGACGGCGGTGCGAGTCGGATTTCACCGCGATGATCGTGCTGTGAGGGAGAATGGTAAATCCCCATGTGCGGCCATGTTTGGCTAGGCAGACGATGAACAGATAGGACTGGGTATGGACGCATCGCACAAGATCTGACCAGGCATGGGCACCGCTCCAAGAAAATCGATCGTATGTGTCAAACATCGCGTGGATATCTCGCATCAAAGTTTTGCGTTCTCGCTGCACTCGACCAGCGGAATGTTCATGGCTTTTAAGTAAAGGTATACGTAGGGCATATAGAGTATCTGCAAGTGGAAGCCGAGAAGGAATGCGTGAGCTCTCATGCATTGCTTCTCGGATCGGATCCACGCGTCGGTGCCCATACCTGGTCAGATCTTGTGCAATATGTGCATACCCGGTCCTATTCGTTCATCGTTTGCCTAGCCAAACATGGCACACATGGAAATTTACCATTCCCCCACAGCGCACGATCATCGCGGTTCAATGCTCGCACCGCCGTTGCTGCGCTAGCCGCGCTCGGCCAGCTCGCACCTCTCGCTCGGTTCGGTCCCCATCCAGGCGGCCGTGTTCCAAAATTACTCTATCTCACTCTTGGGTAAAGATCTTGTACCCGTTGCGTTCGAAAATCTACCCGCGTCCAGCATTTCTGTATCTGTCTCGTCACGCGGCTTGATCCGCTGGAGTAACTCTGATCCATTCGAGTAATATTGGAACGCAACCCCAGAGTGCCCATCTGGTGACCGTGATCTGGCCAATCTGATCTGACCCACCTCTAGGCGCAGCCATCTTAATGTCACGTGATCACTAATGTGGCAAACAGGCAAGATGGCGGCAACCGGGGGGGGGGGGGGGATATCATTTTTGCCCGCTGGTTTAGCGCTCTATGTTTAGTCAAGCTCGTTGGCCGTACCCGTGGTAACGCGGACACCTTTTATAGAGGTTTTTTGGTTGTTTCGAGCCCATCCCACAAATGGCCGACTGATAACTTCCGCCACGGGCTAAACCAGCCAATCGGAACTGGATTCTGCCGGCTTGACTTCCGGTAAGTGAACTGAATGGAATTCTGTACTCTGGGAACATTCAGTGACTAATTTGTACTTCGCAGATTCTTTGAGTGCGGAGTGTTTGTACAAAAGGAGGTTCTTCTCTCGTTGACTAACACAGCGAGGGAGAGATGGGCATTCGCGACTCCAGCAAAACGGACGCCGCCAAGCAGGAAAACCGGGAACCAGTCGGTCCAGGTCGCTCCGCGCCCCGCCGCGTCTCTGATGGCTTTCGCGGACACGTGCTTTCGGCGCGGGAGCGAGCAATGTAATTTGACGAGGGTCCGGAAATTTCTTAAGTTTGGCTGAGTGTTCATTAGTGTGGTGAAGCCTCAGTAGGTTGTTTCTTTCCATCAGGTGTTTGAAAGCCCGTTTACTCCACAGCACAGGGTCGCGTGCTTTCAATTTTTTGGATGAGGAGGAACCACGGAAAAACTTTTGATTTCTCGTCTGTCTCTAATCACATTCAAACTGACGACTGCTTGATAACTGATAAGTGGTTTCTTTATAAGGATGTAGAATAGCGGACTGAGGTCGACAGACGAAGTGTTTCACTGGGGGGAGCACCAATGTTGTAGTCAAGTGAATGGGAAGGTTCGATAACTGCTTTCCTTGAGTTTGGTTGTGCTCGATTAGCTTCAAGTTAATTTCAGCCACTAACGCCGGCCGGTCCGTTGGCTATTCAAATTGGCGGCTTTTCGCCGAAAAAGACCACATTGAAGGAGTTGGGCTAATTTCGCAATTACTTGATTCAGAAAACCTGTTCGCTCCATATGATTAATGAGGGAAATTATCTGCTTTCAAAAGGTGGGGGGACGCGTCTCGCATACTTTGAAACTGTCTCGTCATTAGGATCTATCGCGCCCTCCAATATTTATATTATAACCCCTGTCGAAGCCAGCAGCAATATACGTCTACATTGCTCAGGTTGACCGGCCACAAAAAATACTAATTTTATCCGTTCAGGATTCGAAGTCAAGTGCAATGCAGAGAGGTCTGAGTGAATATCCGATAAAGACTCTCCTCAGTTTGTCCGCATTCGTCTCCGTTCTACCGGCTAGAACCATTTGGCTAAGTTTAAGTAGTATCTCTGTCTGTCAAATATACTTTTATTCAGCAGTTCACCTAATAGTTAGTCAACTAAGTTCATATTTCAACCCGAAGAATATACTAATATCGCATTAGTGGGACATAGTACCTAATATAATACATAATCCTCATATTCGTCAAAATGACTTCTCGATTGCTACTAAAACCTGAATCGAAATACGAGTATCAGCTGCTTATTGAAGCGCCAGCGAGTTGACATGCTCCTTGGCTCAAGAAGCGCTTGCTTAACTTTCGTAATTTTGCTGCAGCCTGTGTTCTTGACCGAGCACACGACTGGAGCTGTTTCTTGAAACGCGGACAGGCACAAAAGCTCAATTTCGCGGACAGATAAGTCGCAAGGTCGAGGCATACGAGTTAGCTAAAAATTACTCTCGGTGGAACAATTTTGTAGCCCTCGCCGCTTTCCTTAGATGATAAAAACTAATTAGAGTCTATTACCGTTTCTCCGGAGCCCATAGTTTCGGTTTTGATCGAAGTCTCCGAAACTAAAGTTTGACATGAAAGGAACAAAAAACACCGGCAAAACAAAACTATGCTCGGCAAGTTTATGCGCACCGGCTACACTTAACTGTCTCAGTTCAAATACCCATAAAATTGGGCATTCAACAAAAGAAAATTTGTTAAATTGAATGCGCCACCTATTCAGGCGGCCCGGCCGAGCCGACGCGACCTGGACTCAGCCGCCATGTTTGTTTGGTGGTGGCGCCCCCCCTATAAATCGCTGGAGTCGCGAATAGATGTCGCAGAGCACAATTTTCAGTGCTACTGTAACATTTTGCAGTACAGTCTTTAGGATGAGCAGAGTGTGGGAGGTTCTAGTCATTTAATTATGAACTAGCCTGATTAATGGGCGAGGTTATTAGATCATAATCTTATCGTCTAATAAACTGATTAGCAGGCAAGATTATGAGATTACCCTCTAAATAAATCCAGAACCCATTGTGCAGCAGGGAACGCCGCGATAATTACTCATTTTAGTAAGTTTTACTGACCCCCTCCCATACTGAGTAATTACTCATAATAGTAAGTGAATACTGACATGACGATAGTATTCACACTAAAGTATCGAATATTGTCGATCATGCAAGTGCGAAAAGTAGGTGCCATCGAAACTTACTCCAACTGCTTCGACGAGTTCAGTCAAAATCGGGTCCTGGAAAAAAAAAAAAGGACAAACATTGTAGAGTGACATGACACAGTATTTTTGTTGGGCTATTCGGCTATTAACATGCATATCCTGTAGGCCATTGAAATATATTCAGCGTGAACCTGTGTCGCCGCACATCAAAGGCAGACCGACCTTACGCTGTTTAAAGAGGAACGTCAAATATATAAAAACGTATATATATATACAGGGTGTTTTTTCAAGCTTTCCGAGATTTGTTAAAAAAAATCCGTGAAAACTACACTAATGTGGTTTGTGCAGGTGAGTTAGACGGCCAAGAGGGCATAGCATACGGAGAGAGTTGCAACCATTAGTCGGCTAATAAGTAAAATTTGTTAATTAAGTTTTAATTAGTCCAAATAGACTTATAGTTCCAATTATAAACTTTCTGAGCATCATCGAAAACCACTAAATCAACTATTTTTTAAAAGGACATAACGCCAAGGCAGCATTTTACGGCGTTCTCTATAAAAGCTCCTAGATTGGACCCGAACATCGCGTATTAACGTGATTGGGGCTTCTGGAAATCAATGGCTCGACAAGCATTCGGGTAGTGGATCGTCTCCAATGGCTGCAATGAATAGCCGAGCGCTGTCTGGTACTCAGCGTGTGTCCTGTGCTCTGCCAGCTGCGTGTGACTTTGATAAACAACGGCGGCATTTGTATAATCGGCCGCGCAGATCACGTGGCCCCTTGTTTTGGCTGCTAGTTGAGGGGGCAAACGCTGCTCGATTTCCTTTTTAATATTTTTCTGCGACCACCATTGCGTGGGGACAAAAACTAACGCGTGTTTCATAGGTTATGTACACTTCATGCATTCATTTTAAGCGGTGTTTTCGCGAAGTGCAAAAAACTTACCCTAACGGCTTGTCCGGCTTCGCAAAAGAGAGCGGTCCTGTTGAGACACTGCGGACGCAAAAATAAAACATAAATAGGATTAATTTATTAGCACTTGTACTCTAAATGCTAGTATGTTAGGGTTGCTGTCACGCGCATACATGCGAGCAAGCTACCAATCAGCGCAGAAGGCTTCCGTCATTGAATCGCAGGAGCCCTCCATGGTGCCAGTGGCACCAGGCTCTCTACATAACTGCAGAGGATGCTACCCTACAGAGCGGAAAGGGCGCGAAGAAAAGCGGGGAGCCACGCTATGCGGAACGGAAGTTCGTCCGTTCGTTTGCAGGGGCTCTGCTGACGTCAGAATGCCAAGCTCTGATTGGCTCTGACTGAAGGATTATGGGTAGACCTCAGGGCAGGGGTGCTATACTAAAAAATTAGGAGGGCCGAAATTCCGTTTATTGAAAAGTGTGCGGGCCGCACCTAGTGCGACGTGTTGCACATTTTGGCTGCGGTCAGGCTTTCGATATCAGGTGTCATCGCATTCGTTGCCGTCTTTAGCCCATCTCGCAAAGTCATGTCCGCCATGGCAGATCGAAGGCGGTTCTTGTTTAGAGTCATCAGTGAGAAGGTCTGCTCGCAAACACACAAACGTGCGTCCCGAAAAGTGACGTCAGTTTTAAGGCGTGGCCCACAAGGTTTCCGTACTTCCTTACGTATTTATTTATTTCAAAATATTATCAGTCCC
This sequence comes from Ixodes scapularis, assembly GCF_016920785.2. NCBI lineage: Eukaryota > Metazoa > Arthropoda > Arachnida > Ixodida > Ixodidae > Ixodes > Ixodes scapularis. Next base: position 76,902,767 of record NW_024609881.1, on the reverse strand, counting down.
TTTCTGAGAAGGGACTACGATAGAACTGAGCAAAAAATAATAACATAATTTTAAGCAGCAGACACACCGAGCACACCGAACACCACATCTGTAAAATGCCAAGATAAAGACCAAAATTCACACAAGGTCTATTAGCTTTACAGGTCTAGGCATCTTATGAGATCAGACACCATACTTGGGTAGTAATTCAATTACAGTAATTAAATTACTGTAATTTAATTACTTTTCCTGGTAATTTGTAATTGTAATAATTACTTTTGGCTAAAAGAAATTCTAATTCTAATTTAATTACTTTCTAGCGTCAGTAATTGCTAAAGTTCAGGCACAATTACAATTACTTTTTGCAAGATTTTGCGGCGGCGGCGCTTTTCCACCCTGGCCACTGAGACGACAGCACAGCCAAGAGACAGGGGAGAGAGTGACTCCCAACCTGCTCAAAAAAAAAGGAAAAGAGGAATGGGAAAAAGAGGCTGGGATAGAACGGAATGAAGGATTTTGTAGACTTCAAAACGATTTCAATTTGAGAAATAATTTGATAAATGAGGGCTACATTCGCGTCCGTTTTCGTTCCTGTCGTAGTTGAATCTGACTCTTCGTCTCATTCGCTTCCTGTTGCTCCTGTTTCTAGGGGTCTTTCTTATTTCTCATTCCCACACGGGGGCATCGGGGGTCGAAGTCGAGCTGGTTGGCTCCGATCACATCATTCGGTCGAGGCGGGGAGGTTCGAGGTTCTCCTTACGCGTCTTCGCCGCTAGCATATTCGCTTACATATTTCAGTCAAGTTTGGGGAGTTTTTTGTTCATGAAATTATTCTCTTTCCTTTATGAGTTTTTTACGTCCTTCTCCCCTATCTCGTATGTTGGTACCGCTAACAGTAAGTCGTGCTACTCTAACATCGAGGCGAAGATGCAAAGAAGCAGCAGGTCTCATTAGCACGACTCACCCTGCCTTACTTCCAACTGTTGTTGCTACACTGCTCTGCCTTCTCTCGATCCTCGTCTACCTTTTTGTATAAATTTTCATTATTTAGTGGTCGCTCCACCTAACCCTTTCAACCGTTTGTCAGCCTGATTGGACGAGATTCCAAAACTTACAAACCGCGGCTTTAGACTGTAGGGAGCTTCTTTTTACATTCGTTTTTCGTTGAAGGCTTCTTTTTTTTTTTTATAGAGGGCTTTGCTTTCACTTTGTTTTTACACCTCTATCGTGACCCTCCACGCGTTGTCCTCTCGTCCTGGCCTGTGGAGCCGTCCCGAGGCGCGCAGTGCTGCTTTGCATTGAGAACCTGCAACAGTCTTATCTACAATGGAAAAGGAAAGGCTGCAGGGGCCTTGTTACGAAAAATTCTTCAAACAGATTAGCAGCAATGTAAAAAATATAATCGTGAGGTGCAAACTCTCTACACCGTCTCTGAAAACAAATTCAACAGACCGAAAGGCGACGTCCGATTTGCGGAAACATTTGCAGGTTAGCAACTTTTTTGTCACTTTCAATAATACTTACAGTTATAAAAAAATAATAATAATAATGGCTCGTCTATATCTTCCAGCTGAAACACGCTCAAGTAAATAATGAAATCGAGGCGTCCAAGATGCCGCAGTTTTGGAATAATTCGCGGATTCTAATTTTCGCGACGCGGTGGGGTCGCACTATAGATCCCAATGTGTTTACATATTACCGGAATTGCTCGCGGGACTTATTTTTCGCGAATTGTAGGCGAATCGCGAAATTCGCGAAAATAAAGTCGTTTACAGTGTATCATGAATTTTTTGAGGTTGTTCTTGCCATGCTAAATTCAAATCGGTCTTCTTTATGAGACGCATACATCGATACAATCATTGCTAACCTAATGATTAGCTATATGACGATCCTAAATTTATTATCTATCTCAGAAGCTTTTTGGGTGTTACCGTGCACTGTATTAACCCAGAATCCCTGGCAATAGAGTTGCTGCTATCGTGACACTAGTTTTGTGGAAGCGCCCACAGTTCGCGTGCTACGGTTACCCACATCCGGCATGTTACAAGTCCACAGACAGAGAGAGGCAGCGAATCATCGTGGCTGATATGTTTTCGTAAGTTGTCGTATTCTTTAAATGTTTGACGTCGTTTACAATTTTCTCTTGTTAGCTATTTTACGTGAGTTTTATGATACCAGTACTGTCGCATATTTGTTTCCTTGTATTAGTTTTAAGTTTATTCTTTGTAGGTTTTACTTGGATACCATTTGCATAAGCTCTAAGGAGATTCACCTCGCACCTGTGAATTTTGTCGCCATTTATTTTTATTTTTTTAGAATACAAGAACGCAGGAGTTCATTACTCCAAACTATTAAGTTCAATAATACATTTAACAAATTTCATAAAGGTAAAGCACAATGCGTGACATTTATACAGCGGCCATATAACTCGTTTACAGTTATATGGCCCAAGGTGGGGGTAACTCTCAGAAATAAGTAATTGTAAAGTAATTGCATTACTTTTAAAAAGTAATTTGTAATTGCAATGAACTACTTTCGCGTAGTAGTAATTGTAATTGTAATTAAAATACTTTGGGAGCTAACTAATTGTAATTGTAATTAAATTACATTTTGAAAGTAATTTACCCATGTATGTCAGACACAATTGTTTCTCAACAGCGCTTTCTGGTAAGGCATTCTACTGTCATATTGTTCTTGTTCTTGTTCTTGCCCAGGTGTAGAGCTCAAGCAGTTGGGATTCGCGATGCGTAGTCTTCAGCGCTGGTGAACACTGGAGGTCGATGAGCTCCAATCGTCAGATCGGAGTTTTTTCGGGACTCAGAAAAAGGCTCGCGGTACATGTCGTAGTTCGCTTTCTCGACCTCAAGCACCTTTAATCGTTGCTGGAAGATGGAAAGAAGGTTCTCAACATGGGGCGCGTACGTCGCAGTCACCGACTTCTGGTTTTCAGAATTGGGAAAAATTTGCTGTCAGGTTGTAAAGTGCGCTAAATTTCCAATTTGAAGCCGGAATGTGAACAGGCGCAACTCTCATTGGAATGCGAAAATGATGCTCACCATGTCCGAAATGAGGCTGTCCTTTCCTCAGGGAGCTGTGTTGAGCGCATTTAGGTGGCTTGAAATATGTGTGAGGAATGCTAAATTTCGTAACCACCGCTCATCTTCCAGCTCTGGTATTATTTCCATACATCGCCCAAGAAAGCGATGATGTCGTTCTTGAGAGCAACGAAACGACTCGGATCATTCCCACGGCTCAGCCAGCGAAGTTCTCTGTGATACGGGATGTTTATGTGCTTGCTATTTTTTTTATGTAGTCTTGAAACTTTTTGTACTTCAATCCCCGAGCACGTATAAAGCTGGCGACCGACGTCACGACTCTCATCACATGTTCGAACTTTATCACATTGGCACAGAGCGCTTCCTGGCGCAGCACGCAGTGACACTGCTTCAGTTTTACGCCACTATACGTTTGTAGTAAAGCAATGGCTCCATTTATTTCCCCAGTCATAGCTGGGGCTCCATTGGTGCAGACACCTGGAGTTTTCCCCAGAATAGCTTGAGCTTTTCGACGATGTCTTTGACCTCCTTGCTTATATGTTCACCAGTAGTACGTCCGTGCACTAAGCTCTGCCAGTTCATGAGTTACCTCAAAGTTTTCATTGACACCACGGTTAAAAAAAAAAAAAGCAGTTGAGCAGTGTCCTCAATATTTTTGCTCTCACCCAAATAAGCAGGAGAGTATAGCACACGAAGTAACCACAACTCTTCTCCAGCTGGTTTGATAGGTCGTCCACACGTCGATGTACAGTCACTCTTGCTAAGCTCGGATTTTGGAGGACCACGACTTCTTGTTTTGGAAAATCTCTTTCCAAACAACCAGAAGGCACTCTTTTATGAAGTCACCATCCGTAAAGAATGACCTGAACGAGCTATCTGTTTTGATACCAAAAAAAAAAAAAAAGTCCTTTGTTGATTGAGACGTGTTTTTTTGCTTTTGTGAAGATTCGTTGCTCAGCAAGTAACTTCCGCTTCAAGTTCTCGGATTTCGTTAACCTCTCAGAATCCGAAAGGGCGCTGAAGTCGCAAGCGTTTTTAGTCTCGTAGTGGCGACGGACGTTGTGCTCTTTGGGCACGGCGAGGGACTTGCGACACACAAGGCAGAAACGAAGTTCGATGCGTTCTCAATGAAAAAGTACCTGCATATCCACTCGTGATTGAACTTCCGGGCTCCTGATAGATTTTCCCCTTTGGAAGGTCCCTCATATTTCCCGAGCAACACGATTCTTTCAAAGGACGTAGGAACCATGACGTTCGGTGATTGTCCGTTGTGGTGGTGGCGACGTCCGCGGGGGAGTGGTATCGAAGGCGTAGAGACAATAAAGTTTGTAGCTGAGTTTGAGACGTAGCCCGTCCTTTTTCATCCTCTTTCGCGAGTGTTCCGTTTTTCAAAACAGTGTCAGGTTTCAATCATCATGTATAACTTACACCAGCTCACCAGACCATTAACCATTTCTTAATCCATCTGGTATTTTTGTTCTTTTGCATTGAACTGGCATTGTTCATGTGGATGGATCGATGGATGGATGTTAGTGGCTACACCTTTGTAACAAGCGGTAGCTTGTGACAAGCCTAAGTCTAAAGAGACAAACATGATTCCTCCCACCCTTCTCAGCCAATTCCTTCCACCTAATTATACCAACAAGAAGGGAGAGGGTTGATAGCCTCCGCGGCGAAAGGGGGAAGGGGATCTGTTGAGAGAGAGCAAGAAGTTTTCGCGTTCCGTGTACAGACGTGTTGAGACGAAACCATATCATAAACAGGGACGGCTGCACACGTGTTTAATTGTTGTCAGCGGGAGTAGCGGAAAAGAAAAGTTTGAACTGAGAAATCGTAGTTTTGTCGCTGAAGACTGAGTGGTCAGAGGGGTTCACAGCTGCTCGCCAAGCGGAGCAGGTGCTCGGCGAATTGAAGGGCGTAGTAAGCAACGCTCTGCGCTGAGCCAGGCCGCGGGCCGCTAGCAAAACACGCTTGAGCCGCATGCGGCCTGCGTGCCGTATGTTGAGCACCCCTGCCTCAGAGCATCTTGCTTTGAGTTCTACCCACTATCCTCTAATCAGAGCCAATAAGAGATCGGCGTTCTGGCGTCACCACAACCCCTGTAAAAGAAACAGACGAACTTGCGATGCGCATACACCATGCCCAGAACGCGTCTCTGACTAATGTGTTTGGCGTCCATGCCTTGAAGGGGTCCCGAAAAGGCAACAAATGACGTCATAAAAGCTGAAGTGGTATGCTGTCGGACGTCGGGACCCTGGCGGTTGGTCGTAGAAATGCTCGCGGAAAGCACAAAGCGAACACAAGTGTCGCTCTCGTCGCGGCGTCCGAACTTCCGGCTGCCTAAGCTTCAGTGAATTGACGAACTGGAGAGCGACCTGCAGCAGAACAGGCGTATGCCACATCCACCACCGCTGCTGGAATACCACCAGGACCACTACCGGCGACAGCGAGACACTTCTATGACGTCATAAGGCAAAAATCAAGGCACAATGTTTTTTTTTTTTGGACGCGGTAAACACACTAGTTGCAGACGCGTTACAGGTACCATAGCTATACCACCTATTCGACTGTCTATACTAAAAGCTGGCGCGGTCTGGCGGCGGAAATGCGAAACAGAGGAAAAAGGATTCAAATGCACGCCGTTTTTTTAATTTATGATGAATTCCATCGCATATCTCGAGCGCTCCAAAAGCGCTCCATTTTGAGCGCGCATATTTTGCTCGCAGAACTGGCTCTACTTGGTCATCTTCCGCTCGTAGATCTGTGGCAGCTCTCGCTCCGCGGAGCGCCTCCAACTCCGCCGAACGTGATCCGCGGGAGTTCAAAGATCTTCACGGAAGTTGACAGAGCGCGCCACATCATTTCCTCTAACTTGGCGGTGGCGCATGCGCGGCGAGGTCGGTGGGCCGACCGGCGACCGGCCGCGCCGTCGATGGAGTGACGGAGTCGAGTCGGTCGAGCTGGATCTGCTCGGATGCGTCGGTTGTTTACGTGGAATTGTGACGGCTCGAACGCATCCACCTCGCGCAGAAAAGAAATGAAAAGCCGGGAGAGGAGCGGTGACAAATCGAAAGCGCTGACATCTGTGATCGTGAGAGGAAGAACGAGAAAAAGAGCGGCAGAAAATCGGAAGGAGGCAGACGCAAGGTTAGGCCTGTTCATTTTGCTGCCACTGATTGCTTACTTGTTTTTACACTGCATGACGCCGGCGTATTCCCGTGCAATAAAGCAAGAACAGATTAGGCAACGGCCGTGCCAATGATGGTTTGTTAGCTCTGTGTTTATTAAAGTCGTACCAAAATCTGAACTCCACCGATGACACTGAACTCCACTGAAGCGGCGGCGTGCCCCGCCGCTTCGAGGCGGCCGAAAGGTACGTGACGGGGCTGAATGCGGACGTCTTTCTTATTTGTGACATGGGCTCCGTGGTACGTCTGCTTTCGCCCGGCCTGTGTCGCGTGTCATTTCTGGAGCTAAGCAGTGATATAGTCGTCACTGGTCGTCGGAAAGATCAGTCGGCTGAGGCGTTGGTGGGCTTGTCCTCGAGCAGCGGCCATTTTGAACGGCCGAGGGGGGAGCGGGTGGTGGAGGGGAGGGGGAGGGGTCGCTTCAAAAGTGCGAGTTCATTTTCCGCTTGTCGATTCGGAGTGGGTGCCACGGAGCGGAATTTCGCCTCCCTCGCGGAGTTCGGAAAGCGCTCCGTATCTACAAGTGGAATTCACCATTAGAAGACGCGCGTTTGAAGAGGTCACTCACACTTCCGATGTTGAAGGCGCTTGGCAGGCTGACGGTGATCGGTTCTCCGCACACCAGGGTCCCCGAGGTGAAATTCTCGCAAGGAAGCAGCGGAAAACCGAACGGCCGGCAGAGGAGGTTCGAAATGGAAACGATGTCCGCAGCTGGAAAAAGAGAGCAGTTTCCGTTTCATTCCAATCCCCAATATAACCAAAAATGCTCATTAAAATGCCGAGTCACTGTGGACCGTGAACGCATCCGTAGCGTATAGTATCCCACAGAAATGAGCATTTGCGAATGTTCGGGACGTGACTCAAGGCTCGGTGGACAAAGATGGTCGCTCAAACGGCTATTTTAATGATCTCTAGACCATATCCAACGAATGTCTTCACCGCGTCGGCATCCTTGTCTGCTGGGCGGTGGAAGAAGTTCCGAGCTTGCGCTGTAGCCAGTGCTGTAGCTCGTTATCGAAAAGAAAGTAACGAATAATTACGTGACTCGTTACTTGTGAATTAAAGGAACGTGTTACTGACCTGCGTCACCTCAAGACAAAATGAGCGCGTTACCCTTTCCGATAAAAAGTAACGCACGTTACTTTGCCGATTCTTTTCTGCTAATGAATTGAGACTTTGTGCTATTACGTACAGGTTACAGGTATGCACAAGCGCCATATTCCTGGAAACATTCGATTAACGAAGAAACTCATAATTTCCTTAACTTTTTTTACGGTTCTGATCTTGAAGGTATGTGGAATGCGTGCCAGATTTCGTATGACTTTTTGCCTAAAAACGCGCGCGCGCAAAAACACACACACACACACACACACACACACAACGTAAGTGTATTTGTTACAAAAAGATTCCGTCGCACTAGGGCGACAAACACCGATTTTTGTCCGACGACACCACAAAGTTGCGTGCTACTGATCCTGTCCCAAGGCAAACACCCCCCGGCAACCGCCGACAAGCGCCGGCGAAGGATCGACGGCAGACAAGTTCTTGTTTGCCGTCCAACTTGAAGCACCGCGAGCGTTCCCACCGAGGAACATCTCTCGGAGACGAACTTATCCTTCTCGCACGCTCGCACTCTCTGCTGCCTCTCTTCCCAACCTTCCTCCCGTTCTTCCCGTGGTTCGTTCGGAAGCTCGGCCTTGGGAGAAGGCCTTGGTATCCACATGGGCTTCCCACTTGTTCCCGTCCCTCGACAGCTCATAGTGCTCGTGGCTTGTGCGCTGGCAGTCACGTTGCGAAAGGGAATTTGCCGTGGCTGGATTTGATAGCGAAACCCTGGTGCGCAAGGCGGTGCTTCAAGACATCGAGGTCTTCATTTATACATTAGGACAGATTCGCCGACGTTCGAGGACTGACCAAAGTAAGACGGCTCACCACGAAGTGGGACACGACGTACCAGCAAGCCATTCCAGCAGGCAAAATACTTGTCATTTCTCTCTGGGATAGTCGGAATGCTGTATGTCCCCCAAGAAACGCCCGTCCTCGATTATTGAGATATAGACATCCTCGAAATTGGCGTGAAATTTCGCGGCGCTCACCTCGAATGCCTCGAACGACCCAAACAGGGAGCGATTCGGTAATTCTAGTTCGGAAAAAGCTTGGTATAGATAGTCACGACGATTTTCGGAAAGTCGCCAACGGCAAATGAAGACAAAGCGGAAGCTTCAATTAAAAAAGAAAGTAATCGTCTCTACTCTCACCGTGTTGGTCGGCACGTTTTCCGCCCAAAGAGCAGAACACGAAAACCCCATCGCCCAGCTCTGTTTGTCTGTTTATTTTGACGTGTTTTGTTGACAACTCCAGTCCCACGAGAAAACAAGTTTTCTTGCCCCTGTGTTTAGCGTCGTGTCCACCAGGTAGGACGGCGGACTCCGACAAACGTTCGTTTGTTGCTCGTTGTCATGTGTCACCGTCGTTTGTTGCTGCTTGTCACTCTGTGGGACGCGGCTATAAGAATATACACGAGTAACCTACCTACTTTGCCCGCTATTTGAAATAAGTACGTTATTCGTATACTGTTTTAGTAAAGTAACGAGCAGGTTACTTCGTTACACGAAAAAATAGTGACGCGACACCGGTAACGTGTTAACGCCAACACTGACTGTAGCTCTTTCTTTCGGTGAAATATAATGGGACCCTCATGCGTTCTCAGCATAATAACTCGGCGTTTTGAGCGTGTGCGACAAGCGCTAGAAATGGGTACATATGAGCACGTTTGCAGTATTGCTTTAAATGAATAGAAAAAAAAATTATATATGTCAAAACCGCTGCTGCCGTTAAGTTGATTCTCGATGAAAAGCGTTTGAATTTAGCGCAGGGGTTACGATTTAACGAAGGATGGAAATTCCAGTTCCGCAGCGGTCCGTATACTACTGTGTTTGGATATGAAGTCTGTTCTCTCTCGAGTATAGGGCTCTGTACGTCAAAATGAAGTTTTGGGGTGTATTATACGGGACAAAGGGTGTAACGATACACCCTTTTATAGCCTTTTTTCTTAAGAGTGAAGTAGAAGACAGCTCACGGGTAGCCTTCAAGAAGAAGGCAATCGCCTGTGCAGATATCCACGAGAATCATGCAGCGCAGCGAGAGTTCGGTGTATCGGAGACGAGCATACGCTACTGGCGAGGGCAGAGACAAAAACTGGCAGCGTGTAGCAAGGCGAAGAAAACTTCATTTCGTTGAAGGACTGCGGTGTACCCCGAATCGGAAGCAAAGGTGGCGAATTTCACTCGGCATTTGCGCACCAGATCGCCACCAGTGACGTCGGAGTGAATCCGTACGAAAGCCGTCGAGGTCGCTCGTTCCTCCGGGCTCTCAAGGGCGCAATTCAAAGCGACGTCACCGTCCCTTTGAATTGCGTCAGTGAACTCGTCGTCGGACGAAGGTTCTGAAGAACCTGAGTAGTAACGCTCGCGAACTTCCTGTTTTATTGCGTGCGAAGCAATTAAACAAATGCGCCGTGTTTTCTCGTCCTTCCGTATGCTTGGCCTAATTATTTATCAAGGTAAGGTTGCATTTCCTTGCCATAAAAACTTTTTTTTTCGCTTTTTTGCGACTTCTAAATTAGGCGGTCGACCTATATTTCGGTTGGACAAATATTTCAGTTTATACGGCAGAAATAAATTGAAAATATGTTTTTATATGATTTCATACATTTAATACACTTATTGAATATTGATATAATATATATTTTTTAATTATAGTTATACTACTTTGTGCTGGCGGAGGGGGAGGAACAGAGCAAAATAAAGACAGGTTCGAAAAAGGAGGAGAAAATAAAAGGTGTATAATTTACACATTTTGTGCGCTATAGACCGTTTCATTAGGGTCACAGCAGAGAGGGTAAAAAGATAAAAAAAAATGCCCTCCCCCTCTCACCCGTATGTCGTCTGCTCCGCCGAGTGGGCAGTGCCTAGCATCCGGCTGGCGTACAAACTCTGTTTAAAATCGCGTCATTTTGGAAATTTCAAGCGCAGATGCGCAGATTTTGGTATGCCAGTTATCGTGTATTACTATGCTAGATAAAAATACTACCAGAGTCCAATCGCGCTGTTATCTGCGTGCAAATAATAAAAAAAAAATAAATAGGAAAAACTGTGTTAGACTGGCCGGTCTCTCCGGCGAAAAGTGAATCCGGTGGCTGTACCTTTTTTACTATACAGAGTTCGTACTGGTGTAGGCCTTTAGCGACCATGAGTGGATGTCTGAAATAATAAATAAAAACGGACTGTCCTGCCGCAATAGACGCAGTAGTTGAGGGTAGTACTGCCGGCTGACTCAACTGCTATTTAAGTAACGGAAAAAAGACATGTCAGTTGATCATTTACCGAAGTAGAACAACAGAGAGCTCTAGGCTGATTTTGGAGTAGCCATAACTATTCTAAGAACGCGAATCACTTCACAACGGCAGCCACGAGCGAGAGTTCGATGTTCCGTACAGCCCGCCGATACAGCCCAAAGATGGAGAAGGGCAACCTCCCGTTTTGTCGTCTGCTAGCGGAGTCGGGCACGTGCCCTCTATCTCGGTTTACCCCGCCGAACCCTCTTAACTTCCCGGATGTATGGAGAGGGCGCTGCTGTCGAACAAAATGGTGCCGCCCAGAGAGCGCTAAATGGAATGGTCTATAAACACGGTATGCTGTTCACGAACGTCGAGGTTCATTACCGCACTCAGCCGAAGTTTATTGCGAACCTTAAGGCGAAATTTCACCTTTGCGACGCGTGTATTTAGACTGAAATCTTGGGCTCTCGACGGTTCTGAACCCGCGTTCGTTGTGACTTTTTTCGTTGGCCCGGCTTGCAGAGAGCCGAAGAAGTTCTCTACGCACCTTATTTACAATTGTCCCCCGTGGGCTAATCGTCGCCCAGTAAACTCCCGTACAACTCACAGATCCCGAGCCTTCCCAGCACTGTCTCTAGAAGTTCGGCGACGTTTGAGAGCACGGCCGCAGGGTTGCCGGCTCGGGGTAGGGCTTGTACCACGCACTGCAATGTAAAGGGGGAAACAAATTTCACGGCAAATTGCTGGACAATTGTGTTGCATACGTGAAACGTTCTAGCATCACCTGATATGAGTTCATGTGACGTAAATCTCGCCTCTAAATTTAGCGGGGAAACTAAATCGGTGTGCAGGTTTGTGACGTCCCATAATGCAAGACTGCTGGCGTTGCATTAAGGGACATCACAGGCCACGGTTTCAGGAAATGCTGCTTCACGAAATCCGGAGCATCTAACCAACAAACGCTTCACGCTAAAAAAAAAAAAAAAAAAAAAAAAAAAAACATTTGCCGTAATTTTATTTTACAGAGCGTGACCAATTCCGAGCATCTCATTATCGACCCACTCAATGAGATGGCGGCATTCGCCGATAAAAAGGCCAATCACGAAGCAGGATGCGTGAACGCAATAAGTCGCACCCTGCGTTCATTCAGCTGTGGGTGACTCTAGCGCCGACACTGTTGGGAGGAACCCATTGTCGAAGGTTTTGCTTGCACTGTGAAAGCTATAAATGACTCGGCGCTCTTTGATTCGGACCCCCCCCCCCCCCCCCCCCCCCCCCTCCTTTATATGCACATCCCTCTCTGAGTGAAATCTCAAACTGAAAGCAATCACACTTATTTTTTTTTCCGGAGTAGTATAATGAGAGCAGAATTGTTTTTGTTTTTTTCAGTTCGCCTTTTTTAAAATTTTCTTTTATGATCAGTGCCCCTTTTTTAAAGGGACACTGATAGCGAATTCATGGTGGCCAATCTCTTTAGTTGTACGTGACATATATGAGAGCCCCACTACTCAGAACACAGTTTGCGGCTCGACATTGGTTTTCTTTCCGCCCGAATACCGCCGATCGAGAACTGGCCGGTTGGAGTCGCGCTCGCTCTCTTCTCCGTGGTCACGTGCCCTTTTCTATGGTGTAGACACAACCACCAAATATAATCAAAGTCGTTTGCCTTTGAAGGCACACACAGCTTTTTAGAAGCCACAAAAAAATGATACCTTTTTTTTGTTGCTTCTAAAAAGCTGTACCTACGTAAACCAAAAAAAGAAAAGAAAAGACGTTACACAGTTACGTGATTTTTGGTATCTTCCTCCTCAGTCTAGTTTAGATTTCGGTTTCGTGCAGTTGACCTTTTTTTTACTTTATTAAAGATATACGTGACACTGTGGCAAAATATTGATAGGGTAGTCTTCTAATACCATAATACATCACCTGGCAAAAAAAAATTGTTTTTTTTAGTGTTTTTGTAACTCGTAATTTGCGTTGAAATTTCAATTTCCTTAATAATAATGAAGGGGTAATAATGCTAGAATAGGTATTCGTTCGGTTATTTTTATTATTATCTGTCTCTGAGAAGTACGTCGGTGTCTTTGTTTCTTCGGAAGTTTACCTCTCAGTTTTGTATGTGTATTTCTGGCAATTCAGTGTTTCAACGCAAACACAATATTAGGCGCGGTGTTTTTTTCGAAGGAGCATGAGCGTATTTAACTTAAATAATACATGAATGTAGCACTTTGCTTTCCGCTTTGGTTGAGTTTTACTAAGCTAATTATGTTTTGTGTTTTTGATTCTGGAGTTCCGGCGAGGGTTTGAATAAGGATTTAGGCTAGCACACCAAGTACATCTGCCACTGTGGTTTTCATTTCGAAAATTTGCAAGCAACGCCCCATACATTAGCTTTGGTTCCAGCTTCACCACTGTGAACACCTTATTATCCGAGCCTGCAAAACGGCCCAGATTTGGTATTATTTATTGTTTTTATTAAAAGTAGTATTTCCCGTACAACCGAGCCAATTAGTGACTTCTGAAGACAAATTATGTGTATAGTAGGCTTAGCAAGAAAGCCGTGATATATGTACCGTGGGCTTAGCCATGCCTTGCAATGTGCGGAGTTTATAAGATATGATACCTAGATCAAAATTAATTGTTGGGCTAGTTGGCTATATATAGTTAAAAATCAGAACCTCGAACAGCAATGTATAGCCAGCTAGTCCAACTGTTAATTTTTTCCCCTCTTCTTTTTCTTGCTTGGGAGAAGAGCGTGTTGGTTTAAGTCATGGATGAAGAAAGAATAAAACAATTAAAACAGGGACAACACAATCACATCTTTCAACTAGCAACAGACGAGTAAACTTTCAACAGCGAGCAGCCGACTATACCCAGAAGGAGAAGGGGGGAGAAGGGAAGATAAGAAAACGCGAAGTGCAAGTCAGAGTGGTGGGCTTATCTCGGATTTTAGAAATTCAACCTCACTTTTCGTCAGCAGGAGGGAAGGGTTTGACACGTTGTTTTTTGCTGTGGTCATGGCGAGTGACTCTATGATCTCCCTGCCGAATTTGCTGTCATGCCCCCCCCCCCCCCCACCCCCCCCCCCCCCCCCCCCAGGATTTTTTTTCATCAAAGAGGGGATGACAACCCAAACACGAACGGGCATGTTAAGAATCTGGAGAGGCCTTAGAAACTTCGTTGTGATGTTCGCGGAGTCTGTGATTGGTGCATCTGCCGGTCTGTCCTATGTATTGATGGCCGCAGCTCAAGGGGATGGAGTAAACTTTCTTCTCTTTGTATGGAATGAACTTATTTTCGTGTTTAACAGTGCAGCCAATCGGAATCCGGTTGGTTGGATTCCACTGTAACAACTGGCCCTCCATCTACCGCATCATGCAGATATCGAGGAAAGAAATACCCCTAGAGCTCCACCTTCTGGGGAGGGTCCTTCCCAGCCGCATGACGAACTTGTTTGGCTCTAGCTTCCGCTCGCACCCTTCGTAGCTGTTCATCGTCGACGCCGCCTCTCGCCTCCTTGAAGCTTCATGGAAAGAAGTCATTGCTGGAGTGACTGTCTCCTGCCGTAAGCTGAAGGAGACGAAGTTCGAACCGCCAGTCCTGTTGTGCAACACTGCTATCTCGTTCGACACAATGGAATTGCTCTCCAAAGGCCCCAAGTTCGCCCCAGACTGTCTTACTAAGAAGGTTGATCAAGTCGCCGCCGCCACCCCAGAACCACAGAGGCAAGATTTTCTCGGCTCTGCCATCCGCGCCGTGTGCTTCCACCCACCCCCCAAGCCAGGCAAGATCTCTCTACTCGCCGCTGTTGAAGAGCTTCGTCAAGAACACCTAAAGCTATTAGAATCCGACAAGACGGGTGTTTTTGTTGTGTTAGAGGAGGGGGATAAGGTGAACGCCGCCCTTTCAAAGAATTTTCTCAAACTGAAATCGCGACCGTCCGGGGCCCTCAGGTCAAGAGCTAAACAACTCTGCACGTCTTTGAACCTGTCGTCCCTAAAAAGCGCCATTAGGAGTCCAGCGAAGCAGTACCTTTCAGTTTTCTTCACTGCAAAAACGCATAAGACTGGAGTTCCCATCCGAAGTATTGTATTGGAAAAGGGTTGTTGGCAGAAGCAGCTCGGGCTCTTTCTACAAAAGCATCTGTCCTGCATCCACCTCCCTCAACCCTTTAGAGTGTCTCACTCAATAGAACTCATCTCTCTCATCAGTTCCCAACATTTCTTCTCCTTGCTGCACTCTATTTTTTCACTTGACATAGAAGACATGTATTTCAATCTAGATCCTACCGCATTGCTTGCCTCAATCTCCGACGCCATCTTTGAGCACGGAGCTGTGGATTTTCAGAATTTCTCCGGTGTCTCTGTTGCTGGATTTGTGGACCTGATTCATCTATATCTCCAGTCCACCTTAGTTGAACACGAGAGAGGGATCTCCCGCCAAAAGAAAGGAGTTTGCATCGGTTCATGCCTCGCCCCTGTTCTCAGCGAATTATTTCTTTTATTCGTTGACAGAGCTATAAAAGCACAACTGGACATCTCCGCGCCTGGCTGCCATGTTTTCGAATATGTAGACGATTACCTAATCATTCATCCTGATCAAACTTCTCCAGACAGCATTACAGCCGTTTTTTCCGCTTGTTCGTCAGGCCTCACATTCACGAAGGAAGAATTTTCGAAGGAAGGTCTTTAGTACCTAGATTTGCGGCTCCATGTCAGTGCCACTGGACTCTGCTGGGCCTCTTAACAAAGGTCTGATAAACCTGTCCTACCGTTTTCTAGCGCCCATTCGAAGTCGGTAAAACACGGTATCATCAAATCGTTGTTTTCTTCATCCTTCACGAAGTCTTGCTGTCATCTTCCAGAAGATAGCTTCAAATTGCAGCACATGAGGCTCGTCAGGGCAGGGTTTCCCGTCGACCTTCTTCGATCAGTAATGGAAAGGCTGATTCGAGGGTCCGATCGCCAGTCACCAGCCACAAAAAAGAAAGCCCGATTCGCCATCATTCCTTACGTACACAATTCAGCCCACTGGATAAAATCCATTGTTTCAAAGTTCGACACGAATGTTGTCTTCTCGTGCCGCATGCGTCTTAAACAACTCTCTCAACAAGTGAACAACAACCGGATTTCGATTGGCTGCACTGTTAAATACGAAAAGAAATTCATTTCATGCATAGAGAAGAAAGTTTACTCCATCCCCTTGAGCTGTGGCCATTAATATACAGGACAGACCGGCAGATGCACAAATCACAGACTCCGCGAACATCACAACAAAGTTTCTAAGGCCTCTCCAGATTCTTATCATCCCATAGTCTTACATGCCCGTTCGTGTTTGCGTTGTCATCCCCTCTTTGATGAAAAAAAAATCATGGGGGCGCATGACAGCAGATTCGGCAGGGAGATCATAGAGTCACTCGCCATGACCACAGCAAAAAACAACGTGTCAAACCCTTCCCTCCTCCTGACAAAAACTGAGGTTAAATTTCTAAAATCCGAGATAAGCCCACCACTCTGACTTGCACTTCGCGTTTTCTTACCTTCCCTTCTCCCCCCTTCTCCTCCTGGGTATAGTCGGCTGCTCGCCGTTGAAAGTTTACTTGTCTGTTGCTAGTTGAAAGATGCGGTTGTGTTGTCCCTGTTTTAATTGTTTTATTCTTTCTTCATCCATGATTCTTTTTCTTGCTGTTTGCGCTTTTGATTTTTAGCTTCACCTATACTTTGTCTCATCCTACGATGGACTAAAGGCCAAAGCCACGGGCCGCCAGGCCCAATCCCGTTCTACGCTAAACTCTGACGTGCTTAACATTGATTAGTGATGGACGTATAAAGCTCCGAACCAAAGAGTGCTGCATCATTTCCACTACTTCGACACTTCAAAGAGCCTGTATGTCAGCTTTGATTGCAATATAAAATTTATGAGTCATTCAGTGCTATTCTTTTTGAACCGCTGTCCGCCCATCTCCACCGGTGATCCAGACGCGGGTATCGATACGTGCTTCGAAGCGAAATACCATGCAATTTTTAAATGGCTCGGGATTGGATCTGGCGCTCCGTAGCTTTCACCTTTAGTCCATCGTAGGAAGAGACGAAGTATAGAGTTCGTCGAGATTTTCCAAGATACAAGATTTTTTTTTCAAGAGAAACTATGCACAATTGAGAATATTTTGTGCATAACATAAATATGTTTATAGGTTTGAACGACAACCCACTAAAGATTGTTATTTCTAGATTTTTGCATAGGTGTGTCGAGATACACTCACCTCAAGGAGTGCGGTTACATCCGGAAGAAGGCCATCCTGTAAGTTGTAGAGAAGAAAAGGAAGTTTTGAAATAAAAACAAGGCAACAAAGGCAAAAACAAGCTTCGTTTCATTAAGAAATGTATTTAGAACCATGAAAGGGATGTTTGAAAGTAATAAGAAGAAGTTCGCCAAGTTAAAAATAAAGCTATTAAGACGATTACCCTGCTATTTGTCTAAGTTAATCAAATATGATTTCTTATAACTGGAAAGGGAAACTGTGAATCAAGTTCAATTAACTTACAGATGTGTCTGGACAGGCTTGAAGTCGTGTTCCAATGCACTGTTCAAAATTAAAAAGGCAAATAAAATTTAATTGTTCTGGAGAAGTATTACAAAAGAAACAATAAACATACTTTGAATTCAAATATAATTCCCCTCATCGTAGTTTTAGCATTTTAAACTTTTTACAAGGGGGATTAGAGAAAAAACATAAAAATGCAACAAAAATATATTAACACAGTTACATTTTTCTGGTCGGTGCGTTGACACCCTCTTATTATAGCAGGAATGAATTTGTAATTTTTGTCAGTAGGTTCATTCTAATGGCAGCCGAAAATGTAGTACAATATCCAGCCGAAGCACCGACATACTGAGAGGTTGGAATCAAAAACGCACATGCAGTACTCAAAATTAAAAGGCACAACTAAGGTTTTCTTTTGAAGCCACGAAAACGGAGTGGACGGCAGGCTTGAAATATCACTATGTTACTGTGCAGTTCTTGTTTACAGTTGTGGCTTCAGTTCGACCACTTTGCATTGGGGTTGATATCTCTGCGGCGGTTTCAGGGGAATTAAAAAAGCGGCGGCTGTCCTTCTCAAGCCAACTGGAAATGTAGCAGACTGAGAACCGAACAGGAGACGTCTTAATGGTCCTGTCAGCAGTCATTCCTCTCTCTACCCAATGGTGATTCATAGCTGAGATTTCTGGCATTGCCAACACTTAGCTCCACCACCTTCGAAGTTGAGCTGCGGCATAAGATCTCTGGTGTCATAAAAGAAGCATTTGGGTTCTAACCTACACATCATCGTATTCTCAGCTGCCACATGTACTATTCTCGTTGTGTGCTTCGTGTTACGCAAAGTTGCCCAAAACTGGACTTACGCTCCCCAGGCCAAGCACGTTGGGCAAGGTTACGTTGATGCATTGGGCTGCATGATGCAAAAAGAAACAAGTAACATTTTAACAATAAGTTGTGAGTTTTTTTTGTAGAAAGTGGAGATGTTACTAAATGCAGCCCATATAAAAAGATTTAGATAGCCCGATCATTTACAGCCTCCATCCATTTTCTACTGCAGTTAAGTGCACGTAGTACACACGATCTTCACAGTCGGCATTCACGGGTAGGTGAAAAAAAGTAGCTAGCGTAAAAAAAGCAACAGCTCGCAACACACTAAAGCCACTAAGGGCACATGAGGCACTAACCCGGTCTTGACAATTTGTGTGCCAAGGAATACACAAACCATTTTTTTTTCTTAAGTTAAAAGTCGGGTTTAAGGTTTTTGTTCTGAAGGGACTCGCATTGATAGCTTTTAATAGATTACGAATTCCAACATAAAAAGTTGTTCTATACAACTTTTTAAAAATTTTATACAACTGACCGCAGCTGAGGTTATAAAGCGTCTCGACCAAGCCGGTGCTGCGAACATGTCACGTGACTACGGACCCGGCCCGTCATTGCGTTCCTCGCGAGGTCACCTGACGCTTCACATGGCATTGGATGGCTCGTAGTCTACGCTGCAGTTCATCGTAGGGTGAAACTGAGCATAATGTTCGGAAGATTTGGAAATCTCGTTCATTGCACGGACATTGGGAAGGTGCCTCCGAGTTACGTTTACACGAGTATAGCATCTACAAATAACAGACACGTTTTTTTTTTTATCCTGGTGCACCACTCGCCTTGGAAACTTGTACAATGCTCAAGTAAACGTAAAACGTACCATAGGTATTGCACCGCTCAGAATTTGAAAGCTTTATGAGTTACATACTTTCTTTCAGTTAGAATACGGCGAAGATGGTATTGAACTCGTACCTCTGACGAACTCCTGGACCTGATTAGTGAACAAGCGCGATCAAGGTGTAAAATGACCCAGGTGCTTGGAGCTAGACAGACACCCCTCTTGAAGTCTTGCCCCTGACAGGACGAGAGCAGCAGGGAGGTACTTCAGTTGTCCCACCTTCGGCAGAGCTTCAGCATCTCCTCAACATCTAGCATGAGTGCGCAGTCATAGCAAGACAGAAGGCATCGCGCACTTGTTTGAAACCCGACATTCGAAAGAGACTTCCTGCATTTCTCATCCACGCAGTGACTACTGATGACATTGTGGTAGAAAGAATGCTACAAGAAGTGTCTTGAAAACTCACCTTGTGCGTTTGGCAGGAGAAGAAATCCCGTTCCTAGAAGGAGGACGCAAGTGACGGCATTCATGGCTCGCTGTAACCTCCCTGGTCTCGATGTACCTTGATCTCCTTAAGTCTTCGCACCTATGCTTAGATAACTCGATTGCGCAGAGGCAACACTCTGACGATAAACTCTTCAAGTCTTCTTTTCCTGTATCAAGTTAATAACTCGCGAAATCCTTCCTTACTCTGTATCTGCTCTGTGATTTTAGACTTTTTGTCGACTGGGAACGCCGAAGCAGTCTGTACCATGAACTGTTTTGTACCCTGTCCTAAGATATTGAAAATACCTTTAAGACCTTGGGCCTTGCAAACCATAGGGAGTCTAGAAGGTAACTTGCAAGCGATGGCGCTGAAGTTAGCGTAGGGTGGTTTCTTTGTGAATACGGAGGTCGGGGCCTTTTAAAGTGGAGAATGGCGGAAACACGCCGCGAACGGACACTGACAAGCTTTTTCAATTCTGCTTTGACTTCCCTCCCCCTTTTTTTTTTGTCACGAGCACGATTGACAAAACAACGGAGCTCTGCAAATTTCAAAAAGAAGCCAGGCTCAAAAAATAGACCGGTGTTCTAACTCACTGGTTTTACGTACTACGGCTGCACCTTTTTTGGAAGAGTGTCATGTTTGTGTCGACTCGTTGCATCATTGTCCTCGGTGTTTACCCGGAGGTGTTTTCTCAATGTGTTGAAGCATCACGCGACGACATGCTGTCGCACATTTTTGACACCCTACTTTTAACTTTAAGGTTTTTGTTCTGAAGGGACTCGCATTGGTAGCTTTTAATAGATTATGAATTCCAACATAAAAAAGTTGTTCTATACAACTTTTTCAAAATTTTATACAACTGACCACAGCTGAGGTTATGAAGCATCTCGACCAATCCGGTGCTGCGAACATGTCACGTGACTACGGACCCGGCGCGTCATTGCGTTCCTCCCGAAGGTCGCCTGATGCTTTACATGGCATTGGATGGCTCGTAGCCTACGCTGCAGTTAATCGTAGGGTGAAAATGAGCATAATGTTCGGAAGATTTGGAAATCTCGTTCATTATACTGACATTGGGAAGGTGCCTCCGAGTTACGTTTACACGAGTATAGTATCTACAAATAACAGACAGGTTTCTCTGAAATCAGCAAATAGCTGCTCGTATTACATAGGAGCGACGTCACGAAAATATACTAACATTTTAAGTTTGAATTGCAAGGTGGTCACTAAGCGAGTGGTCTGTATTTTTTAATTTCCAGAGGAGCTCCTTTGCTGTTTGACGCTTTCAATAGACACACTGTCGACTTATGTAAAAAAAAAAAAAGAACAGAACACAAAGATGACGGGGTAGGTACTCCGAGTATTCCCATTGTTAGGAGGTAAAAAGCAGATGCTGTGGAATCAATCACCAACACTGTTTCTGGCCAAACTAAAGACCCCACTTACATGCACGCGTCGAGGCGTGAAGGGTGGCTTTTTTTTCTCTAGATACTGCGACTTTCTCCCATCCAGATATTCCCGAGCAATTTTCAGGAGTAAAAAGTAATGTAGATATGGGCCACTGAAAGGAGCGACTTGATTTATGATGTCCAAGTTTTGTTGATAAACATTTAAGGAAAAAGATTAAATTTTTTTTTTTATCTTATGACGTCCATTATTACCACTTGCGAACGTTTTCAGTAAATGGGGTGGTGAACGAAAAAGGGGAAAAAAAAAAAGGCGAGAGATTAGGTGTGAGCATGGGGGGAGGGCACGCCATGGCTCCGAGCTCCTCTTTTGGAATAATTAGTGGGTAGGCGGAAAGCTAGCAGCCTTCTTTTTTTCTACTCACTGTTCGCATTCGTTCGAACGCCGAACACCGGCGTCCGGCGTTCGGCGTTGGGTGTTCGAAAAATAAGTAGAGAAAAAAAGGGCAGCTAGCTTTGCCCCTACCCACTAATTACTCCAAACAGAGCTCGGCACTCTAGCGTCCCCTCACGCCCTCCTCTCCTCGCCCCAAGGTTCTACCCGCTTAGAAAGTTCAACACTCCAGTCGGAGACGCGTTCCAGATAGTCCAGATTTAGTGGCTGGACTGACTTGGTAAGAAGTCCCTTGCTCTCTGTCGTTCACCGTCGTCGGCATGACTAAAGTGAACGGTTGTGTTGCTCGCCGTATTGTTCTTGGCATTGGCACTGAACGTAACAATGAGCGAGCAGGAGGACGGGCCGGTCACCTGTCAGCGTTATCGTCAGGATAGGAATGCCACGGAAGCCCGGAACACAAAAACATCGCGCAACAACAAACAAAACAAAAACAACGGCCATCACTCGTTTTGCAGACGTCATCTTAATTACTGCACAATAGATGTCTTGAGCCACTACATAAGCTGCACTTCGAGATAACAAACCGTCAGACATTTTGGAGCTGCAAATTAGACAGTTTTAGGGAACCGTTTTGGCCCATCAAATACCCTCCGGTACGAACAGCGCATATCCGAGTTTTCCGTTGTAGCGCATGCGCAGTTCATACTGGAGAGCCCATCGTACCGTATCGGATGCGCAAAAACGGTTCCCTAAAACTTTCTATTGTCGTTGTCAGTTATATTACGGAGCTCGCAGGGAACACGCCTCCGACGGGTGTGTTCAGCATCTTATTTCGTCCATACATCGAAAGTGGTCCCGAAGTATGGTAACACATGACGTCACGAAAACCGAAGTGTCACACTGTCGGATGTCGCGATCCTGGCGGTTGGTTGTAGAAGTGCCGGCGAAAAGCACCAGCGAACGTGAATGCCGCTGTCGTCACGGCGTCCCAACTAATGGCCGCCGAAGTTGTCCGTGCAGCCACTATAGTTGCGCTGGTTTCGGTGTTAGTTAATTGGTCCGGGACGCCTTTCAAGTACCACAGTGAAATGAATCTTTCTTCGAAATCGCAGGAAAAGAATTTCGGTCTCCCAGAAACGTCCGAACAGTCCTCGACAGACCAAAAACCACATGGTCTGATATCCCGGACCACCTGAAGCTGAGGAAGTCAGTCAATCAATCAATCATTTTATTTTTCTTTCACCAGGGTAGCTGGGGCAAAAAGCTGCAACACGCGCAGCTTGACAAGGCTCCAGCTCCAAGACAGCAGCGCACGTACAGGGCTTTGTTCACAAAATCAAATCGAAAACGAATACGTTCTCCAAGTCCAGAAGGGCGAAAAAAGAAAACAGTCAGAAGACTCCAAATAAGTTGACACAGTACATATAAGACACTAAGCCTGAAGTTCACAACGTCGAAAGCATCATTATTAAAGCTTCGAATGGTAAGTTATGGCTAAGATATGTTTGACATTCAGTTTGTTCAAAAAAGATGGCGGTATGATTGTAATCGATGGCACTCCATAGTTCGTCCGGATGGTGGGTACACACCATTCTTCACTTCGCCGTGTGTTTTAAACGCTAGTATTTTTATATTTAAATTTGCTATTTGTAGAAAACAACTATGTTTATTATTTTTGTGCTATCTTATAAGATACTAGAAGGTGGCCGTAATGTAGGTGTGTTAATCTGACAACTTTAAATCGGACAAAAAGAGCATCTGTGTGGTAAACATAAGGCACATTTGAAATCGCACTTAGAGATTTTTTTTTCAAGGTTAGAAGTTTGTTTATATTTCGAATGTAGTTGTCCCCCATACGAGGTGTCAATATTGAAAATATGACTGCAGTCGAACTTCCGAACCGCAACGATCGCCAATCGACCCTTTTCAAAAGTGTAAGCAACCTATTGTACTTGTTGCTGCGCCGATTACACGAGTCCGCCATTCTTTGGACACATATTCTCAGCATGTATTGGACGCGAGCGGCGAGTCAGCGCTCGGCGAGGACTCATATCCAATTCCACGCGTCGCCGTGACCGAGTACCGGCGTCCGCCAATGTTGCCTGATGGGGTTCTGAAAAGGGTCCATTGCGCCCGCCCTACGCCAAGCGCCAAAATGGCAGCGCCCTAAACAAAATCGGAAAAAGGAGTGCAAATACTCTGAGCGAGGTTACACACGAACTCGACTCTCTGACGTCATGCCACCGCGGTGGTGCTGCTGCTGTGGGCACTGCGCATGCGCGGACGCTTCACTTGACGCCGATCTGGTCTCTGCGCACGCGCAATGCCCACACCCGGTGTGGGCGAAGGCGGGCTTGTTTGTACACTCTAAGAAAAAAGTTGGCCTCAAGGGACTAACGGCAGCATTTGGTCCTCTGAACTTCCAGTTGCTCCCCAAAAGGACCATCTGGTTCAAGATAGGTACCGTGCGTTAAAGCTGGTGACCAACTGCGCTCGACTGGGACTAACCGATGGGCGTGCGCGAGCGAAACCATCCATTAGTCCCCCTCAGACAGGGTGCATCTGTATGATTTAGTCGCCGAAGGCAAACGGAAGGTTCGCCAGGAGAACGGATGATATTTCGCTTGTCTTGGGGATTGGCGAGACTCAGCCCAGCACGGCTGAAAAACACGGCGTTTATATATATATACATATATATCTTACAATTTGAGCAGCGCAGGATCAATGGTCCTCGGAAAATGACACCATAATTTTCTTTCAAGCATCAGACCGTTGTCGAAAGGGGGTCTTACGGCTTGTCTCGTCAAGGTTGGTTCAGGGAAACGGGTCATCGTACCATTCGTGTCACGACAAAAGCCACTCTTTTGGTTTCCAGTTTGGGCCATGGGGTTTGGGATTTAGAGAAAGGAGAGGGTATGTTTCTGGGGGTAACAGTAAAAGCTATGGACCATAGAGATTGTATAAAATAGGAAAGAGGAGCAGTTGAACCTTCTCTATTAGATCCATAACCGCTCCACCTCGCGCGGACGCGGGTTAGATTGATGGGATGACTATGAGCTTCCTTGCGGCTACCTCCGGCAGTTAATTGATTTTAAGGTATCGATGTTTATCGAAGCCACACTTGTGTGCGACTTTTGTCGTGGGACAAATTAGTATTGCCAATGACACCAACGCCATTTTCAACTGGAGAAATCTTAATTGATACAAGCGCGTTTTATTTTTATCTGGCATACGTTTGCGTCCGGTTATTATTTATTATTTTTTTATAGGAAACACTGCGAAATTAATCTCCGAATTTCGGAGAATTGGGGATTTACAAAAAACAAACTCCGATAAACACCGAATTTTCGCTAAAAAATAAACTCCGAAAAACACCCTCCGAATTTCACGAAAAATAAAATCCGAAAACACGGAACCCTACTTATACGCCGCTTGACCGGCGTGTTGAAAATGGCAACCTTCGACCTTCTTTCGTCCTTGGGGCATTGCTCTGTCGGTGTGTCGTGTGTAGTGGGAGGGGGAAGAGAGATTTCCGTATGCGAACCCTTCCCCCTCCCACCAACCTTCTACCCCGCATTCTTTCTCCGTCGGGTCTGTCGGGAAAATGGGACGGGTCTTTGTTTGAAAAGAACCTGTTTTTAGCACAGCCTTCGCCAGAACCTAGAAGCTGGTCGCCGTTTTTTCTCCCTGTGTCGTCTCCGATCACTGCGGGATCCGGTTTGGATTCGTATGTGTAATTGTAAATAGAGCTTAAATAGCCAGGTAAATGCAAGCGGCGAAGTTCCGACTTTTTTTACGTTGGGGGTGCCATTTGGTGGAAACAACATAGACCACAGTACGTGGCCCTAAGCGCCGAACCGCCATACGCGAACACTGTCGTCTTTGCCGTACGAGGTATGAGGCTGATGCTTGAAGAAGGCGAGCCTCCGTGCACGTGCAAGACGCCGGCAAGTTCTATACGCCGTTCGCTGTTACTCCGTTGAAAGGCCGTGCAGTTTGCTACGCCTTTCGACACGGTTCGCACTTACGTTCCGCCATGTTGGTTTAGGGGAAAATGTTTTCCTCCGTTCGTGGGAAAAGAAGCTGGGAGGCTTTATGCACCGTGGGAAGATAAAATTCCCTCGAATTTGAAATGAGAAATTCGTGGTCCCTTTGTGGTGTACGTTATCGGACACTTTTTTTTCTCCTTTGAGGTAGAAAGTACTACTCTTTCGTTTTAGGGTGTAGTCCCTGACAGTTTCAAAAATTCATGGTGCGATCTGTTATGTTCGCACTTCTTACTTCCCTCACTACATCAGAGGATGCTCTTGGAAGTCTCTGACAGCCGGGGCTTGAAAAGTACCGAGCAAGCTAGTATTGCTCAAGAGCGATCTTCTCATGCGAAGCTACAGCGAGGCTTGGACTAGTTCAGCGATCTCATGTCTCGTCATCTGCAGGCATCCACGAGGATTTTCTGAAAAATGAAGTGCCATCTCTGTTTTGTGGCCGTTCATATATACTGTTATATAGCGCAGACTGCCATAGATACGAACGGCGTAGAAAAATAGGGTCGTTGTTTGTGTTTTCTCTGAGTCGGATTAGCAGCGGATAAATTTCACCAACCTGGTTGGTACTGGGCACCCCACTCTACTTTGGGAACAATAGGTTTAATTATCTTGCTACGTGATTCATTTGTATTCGTTCTTATCTGCTAATGGCGCGCGATATCAGTGATCACGGGCAGGTAACGAGGTGCTGGAGAGTCACCACAGTGACTTTCCAGCACCTCAGAGTCAAAGAAAGTTAGCGAGGAAAATCAACTCATGCCACACGTCAAATTACGCGCCGGTCAAACTCAGATACAGCCTACAGTGATTCACGTCTCAGTCGGCCCAAGCAGCCAGCCATGTCGATACGTGCGTGTGTGTTTTTGTGCAGTCAGAAGATGTTCGTGAGCGGTCTTGTAGATTTGGCTTTTTTGTGTTTGTGAGGTTACGGGCACTAGCAAACATTCTCGAATAACGGATTACCAGGCGCTGAAGCTAAGTAGTCTGTTAATCGAGGAGCAAAGCGGCCTGGGCGCAATCTTCTGTGATCGATGCGAATTTAAATATTTATCTGAACACACGCAGACACAAAAAAGAAACAGCTTTGAGGCTGTGATGCGCTCCATAACCGCACACACGATCCCGTCAGATTGGCCATCAACAGTACCTCTTGCTTCCGTACTCCTCGTAACATGCCTGTACTAAATCAATAGCGAGAAATCATCCTGCTGCCAATAGCCAAATTGTTTTCATAAAAAGCAAAAAATAGCTGCTTTATTTTAGCGAAACGCAAGCCTAAACGGCAGAAGGCAACCGTTGGATGTTTCGGCATATGCGCATGAACCTCGGTCGCAGTTTGTAGATGTTGGAATGTGCTTACAATCAGGTGTCTATGCTTCTTTGTTTTTGTATGTTTAGTTTTTTGTGCTTGTTTGGAGATAATGTTGTTCATCTGGGGTATACGCAGCGAATTACGCAGCTGGCTCTCGCGCAAGTTCCAATTCCAGGCACTTGTAACACCTGGAGGAAAATCTAAACTCTACGTTAACAAAACGCGTCACATATACGTCGCAAACGTGAACACCGAAGTGTTGAATTCTGTGCGACTGTACTTCCGAGGGATAAGAGTTTGCTTCTGGTTCGTGTGTTGCCAGTACACGCAGAGAGGCATACCACCTCTGGGCCAGTGTCGTAGGCGTTACCAAAAAAAGCAGCCAAATACGTTACTCGATACTTGCAAATGAATTGTCCTCGTTACCGGCCTACATTACCTTAAAATAAAAGGATCGCGTTACCGTTACCTCAAAATAAAAGTAGCGCATGTTACTCTTGTGTTACTTTTTAAATAATTAAACTAGCACGTTCTACACTTCGACGTTATAGGTGTGCGTAAGGGCCATATTTAAATAAACATCATGTCCATCCAGACACTGAACATATTCAACCTAATCTTTTTTACGGTTCCACTTAAATGCTCACGAAAAAAAAAACACGCAAAGAAACGCAAAAGTTTATATAACTTGACGTCTAGAAAAACGAAAAAAAAAATTAAGTCTAGCTCTTTGTTTTGTCATGGTAGAATATGTAACACGTAACCTAGCTACGTTACGCGTCACCGGCAATAGATAACGTAAGTATGTTACTGGCGACAGTTTTGTAAATGTAACAATTACTTCACAAAGTTACCGGAAAAAGGTTACGCGTTACAGGTGACGCCGTTACTTCTAATGCGTTACCGCCCACACTGGTGTCGGCTGTGGTCGCGTTTTTTTGTTTTATGAACACGTACACACGCCTATCTTCAAATCTGGTATATTGTTCGCAAGCCTAAATGAGACGCGACACTATAATCATGTGTGCTGAACGAAGACTGACAATTTATCCCAACATGTAGGCTGCTCATCCATTGACCAACTGGTTTCCGAGATGATTGTGCATCAAGACCACTTTTCCGGCCAGTGTGACCAACTCAAGTGACAACATATTTTTATGAAAAGCGTTTAACAGTCGCTTACGGTGCTATCTGCCAGCAAGTGCCTTTTTGATTTGTCAGATTGATAAATAAAACTTAGATGAGTGAATTATTTTGACCTTTGTATTTTTTACCTGGCATTCATAGAGGAGGGTGCGTGATTGGTTTGGCTGTTGTTTTGTTTTTGTGGGTTTGTTTTCTGTTTGTCAGCGCTTGCATGATATAGTTCCCTTTGTGTATTTAAAGCTTGAATGGCAAAGTAAATACAAGCGCGCAGGCTCTATTTGTTTTTCTCGTTTTTGGCGCCATTTGGTAGAAGCTACATGAATGCACACTACTTTGCTCTGGGTGTCGAACCGCGCACCTCTTTTGTGGTGTGAGGTGCAGTACACCGAGAACGTTTTTGTCGTTCTGTGTCCACCACAACAAGGCAACGAAGACGCACAGAATAGGACTAGCCCGCTATGCACCGATGTTTATTCGTAAAGGTTCGAATTAAGAATCCCGTTTCGACGGGTGCGTCTTTTGTCAAAACCTGAGTACAGCGCAACGTCCGAATAGATCCATTGCCAGCGTGAGTCAATCAGCGTCTCTGTATTTTTCGACATTTGAATTTAACGTTTATTACCACTGTAGATGGTTGAATTACAAGCCGGAGTCGTGCAACTGACAAATATATTATAGGTACATATTTACAAGGAGATAAAATTAAAGATTGTTCATCGGGTGGTTTGTGGTTGGAAAGGTGTGATGGCTAGCTGCATGCCCGTGCCCCGCGTGAATCGCGTCATCAACGCTAGTTGTTGGTACGTGTTCTTTGGAGCGCTTTTTCTTTCACCTCGTTTTTGTGCGTCCACACCACCTATACGTTGCGCATTCATCTGTAAAATAACAAGATTCCAGTCGCGTTGTGGCGGTAAACATAATTTGACGGCTCTCGGCTGTTGTGCAGGAGGTTGCGATAAGTCAACCGCCGCTCGGTAACGGGAATGAGCCTTGAGCTACTAAAGAGCCTTTTATAAATCGCAAATCAAGCTCATGCTTAGAAGCGGCAGGTAGTTTCTTCTTGGTAATTCGCTTGGAACGAAGGTACAGCATCGAACTCCGAGCGCGCTCCAGTCACGAAATGCTGCGAGCACTCTGTAGAATTTGGCAAGGGACTAAAATTTCGACTGTTTATAGAAGTAACCCATGGCCGTGAAGTACGTACTGGTCATGTGGGATGCGAGGAAAATTGGAAACATTGCAGCCTCAGACGTCGTGTCAGATTCCTTGCGCGGTATGGAGATTTCCCGATATTATTTTACGCGTTCGCTGGTTATTTGCGCAACCTACAACGGAGCAAGGATACACTGACGATCGGGTAGGGTTGCCATGGAATCCAGTAGATTTAAATAAACCCAGGGATACAGGGAAGCAAAAACGGAGAGGAAACTGCGGACGAAGACAGCGACAATCGGGCATCACACGCATTTAAGAGGGGGCGCACCTCAGAGCCCCATAGAGAATACATGAGGTTTTTCACCAAATTAAAAAAATTCTCAGATAATAACGGCTGCGCGGATCTTCTTGAAAATTTCGGCTTTAAAGACATTGAGTCATTATCGAGACACTAAGCGCAACAAATGTTTCATCATAAATTTAATTATATTCTTTAAAAAATCATGAAAATGGTCAAAATCGGCTAATTCGGCACTCTTGCGTTCGGAGCGAATTTACAAAATTATCTAAATTCAAACATAAGAAGAATTGCGTTTAATGTCTTCTAATTTTATTACGGAATCGAATAATATTCAAATTATTCATGTAAGTCGATTTGTTCCGTAACTACAGCAAATATAAAGAACCAAGGTGTCGGTGCTTGTTTTCGTCGTTTTTAAGGTACCTCTCTCTCCCGTGCGGTGGCGCTCGCTGTCCACGAAATGCGAAATCGTCCGTTCGGAGATCGGCCGGATCGGCACTGTGCGAGGTGTTCTTCCGCGGCCGTATTCCGCGCCCGTATCTGTTTCATTCTGCACGCCGAGGCGTCAGTGTGCGTGTCTCGCTTTCCTGGTTCTCGCTGGGTAGGTCTCCGTGTTTTCGCAAGTGGCAAATTCACCTTGGAGCTATGGGTCGAAGACAACCGTCCTGTGGCAAGCGGACCGCGAGGTGTTCCACAACCTCGCGGTCCGTCAACGCGTTGTGCTTGTTTCTACTTTTTTTTTTCTTTTAAAAACGGGCTTTTTTTTTTTTTACGCAAAGTTTTATTTTATCGTTATCCTTCACACAAACGTCCTTCGGCCCTGGGTCGTGGAAATCGGGGATGAAGCGTGCACAGAGTAGATCGTTCCTTGCCTCCTTTTTATTTTTCACGGACGTCCTGTGACCTCCGTACGGTTCGTGGTCACCGCAATCTAACGCGGGGAAAAACGGGTCGCCTGCTCTGTAGTCAGGGTATTCCCAGGGGAGGGTGATAACTCGCTGTTCTTCTGGAAATTCACATATCACCCAAAAAGGTGACATGGGTAATGATTACGGTATGTTTTTTCCGGTGTTTATTTTTGACCCTGTTGGAAAATCTCGATGATGGAAAGATGACGGAAAAGGCTCATACAAGCGTAACCGTAATATGGGACATCCTATACAAGCGAAAAAGGCGGCTCCAGTATAGTGGAATAAGGCGGAACGATACAGGTGGGCAGAACCATACAAGCGTGTCGTATTATGGGACATCCTATACCAGCGTACTGGATATAGGCGGAACCATGTAGGCGGACGGAACCATACATGCATAACGTAATATGGGACATCCTATACCAGCAAAAAGGCGATACCAGCATGGTGGAGCCATATGGCTCCAGCGTGTTGGTTTCGCCTTTTCACTGTTGTACAGGGCGATTTAGTTTCAAGCTTTACATATATGTTTAGAAAGGTCGTGAAAGCTATATTAATGCGGTTTGTGCAGGCGAGTTATACGGCCAGGCGTACGTAGTATAGGGACCTAGTCGTAACGATCAGTCAGATAATTAAATACAATTTGTTAATCAACTTTTTAATTAGTGAAAATGAAAATATGGTTTCAATTAGAAACTTGCTGAGTCATTGAAAACCACAAAATCAAGTTTTTTTTAGAAGGATATAATTCAGGGGTAGCGTTTTATGCATTCTGTAAAAAGCTTTATTTGGACGAGTTTCTAGGTTTCAGTTTCTTATCAGAGCTCATCTCTGCGCCCACGGTCCTGTTCCCCAGGGGCATAGACACGCAACACACATGCGCCTTGCTTCCCTTCATCCTACGAGGGAGGCGAGGGGGCGGCTTCGCACTGCGGTCACCGGGCAGCTGGACCGCAGGTGCAAAGATGCGCTCTGGTAAGAAACCGAAGTCTGGAAATGCGTCCAAATTGACCATTTTTTTATAACGCCATATAATGCTACTCATCTATCTTTACAAAGAAAATTGATTTAGTGTGTTTTGATGATGCTTAGCAGGTTTCTAATTGGAACCATGAGTCTATTTTCACTGATTAAAAATTTCACGAACTTACTATACTTAGAGAGAGGCTGAAGCAGTTTTGTATTTGAGAAAACACTTTTAAATCTTCTTCATTCGACCTCGAGAATCTCAAATATCAAAATTATTTGCTAATTTAATTAATCAAGGCTGCATAGTCATTTTTAAAGCGCTGTGAAAGCACCTCCCTAGAGAGCGACGTCACAACAGCAGCTTTCAAAATCTTTGTTCACGCATCTTCAGCGCCTATCAAAGCTATGCACGCACGTGCTATTTTTTAAAAGGGCAGAAAAATGTGTCACGACTGGTGCCAGTGCCGGAGAATATACCTAGAAAACTTGCGATTGGACGCGCGGCCCTTAAGCGACACACGCTTGGCGGCCGAAAGGTCTTCTTACGATGTCACTGTTGGTGGGATGTTTTTTGTGTTTTCTCACGTTTAGTTATATCTTTGAGGAAAACGAACGGGATATTCAGATTCGCGGGATAAAACTACGCTAGAATGAACCTCCATCTAGTTTTCTGAAAGAAGTCTGGCATATCTCTGTAATAAGCCGACGGATCATTACAAATTAGCCTTTTATACTATGCCGCCCTGGCCATATAACTCACGTGCACAGACCGCGTAAATGTAGCTTTTACGGCTTTTTTTAAAAAAAATCTGTAAAACATAGAAAAAAAACTCTGTAGAATGTCCCCCAATACGATACGATTGTATGGTTCCTTCCCCGCTTGCATTGTTCAAGAAAGACTTGTGGACATCCAGCGTTTCATTGGAATGCTGGATGTCAGCGAGTCTCTACATCAGTGAGTGGTTTCAAAGAAGCATGGTGTTTGCACACCAGTAAGCTCTTATCCGAGGCTCACCAGGACCACTAAGAGCAGAGGCGAAATGTCGTGACCTGGTAAATTTGGTTGCAGGTATTTATTTTTACAAGAACTGCATGCAGCAAAGCTTAACTTTGCTTAAAAGAAGATTATTAAAAATTCAATACTGAACAATGGTGTCCCTTGAGCTGTCAGACCAAACTCCCACTCTTGCCACTCAGGAGTTCCTAACTTGTGCGTAGAGGATCAGCACAACCCAGATTTGTGCTGTGAGCGCACCTGCAATATAAAAGTTGAATAAACATGAGATGAAATATGAGACGTTTACAATTCTCTGTAACGTGAAATTAGAGCACAGATCTTGAAGACGAGGATGGGAAGGTATGCCCCTCCTCCCCCTCCCCTCCTCCTCTTCTGCTCCCTCCCATTTAGCAGGAAACTTCCCTGAATTTAGCGGGAAAATTTCCCCACTAAATTTAGCTGGTTAAGTTTCCCACTAAATTTAGCGCAGAAATTGATGTCACATGACCTCAACACAAATGCAGTTTTTCCGCTAAAAGTAGCGGGGAAAATGACGTCGCATGACCGTGTCACGTCATCCATAAAAAAATTCAGTTTCTCAGCTAGACTTAGCGGAAATATTAACGTCACATGACCACAACGTTAATTCAATTTCCTGCCAAGTTTAGTTGGGTGGTTACGCCGACAGCGACGCCGCGAAACGCGGAAACGGGTGCTAAGAGCTGCGCTAAAAACTAAATGCATCAGGTGAAATAAAGTGAACATTAGAGATACTGTAAGAAAAAGAAGAGAATCTAAGATACCGTTCTCAGATCCTTCCTTTTGTCCGTTCTCAAATGTTTTGATTGCAAGAAATGTTTATCTCTTTATTCATACCCAGGGAACCCCTCCCAGTTTCAGCATGAATGCAATAAATCAATGCAGACTAGACCTTGTAAACTATAATCCACATGAAAATTAATGTTTGCCACATAGTCATGTATGAGTCAGTGGCTCAGATCTCTAAATACATTTGTATTGAGGAACATTCTTGAATAAAACTTCTGGGCTTCGAATTCAACAGTTTGTACTTCCATAAGGAACACTGTATGGCACTGATTTTTTTTTTTTGTGACACATCAGAAACAGCACAGCACTGTCATCCTCGCATACCTAACAAGAATTTGTATTTTTTTTTTAGCATGGCATGTGCTATTCTAATGCCCATACAGCATCCTTTAACAAAATTTCCTTTGTAGAGCTTTTTATTGGTTCTTATTTAGCTCGCACGACAGATTCGGTACCTTGAATTCTCACTCGGCATCAACAGTTTTATATATTAATGTAATAGCGAAAGACAAGATGTATGGACTTGAGTACGGCTCAGCAAGCACAGATGTTGAGAAAAGTACTGAAGAAAACTCAAATGTGAAAATAAAAATAAGCTGGAATGTGGAATTATGGACATGGACATGAATACAGTTAGCAGATTCAATATGAAGAATATGTGTTAGACGCACGCTCAAAGAAACCTGTTGCATCTATATTCATTCAAATTACTTTGCAGAACCCAGCGCTGCAGTCTCAGGTGGGAGTTCGCTGAATGAGTCTACTGAAAATGAGTGTAGACGGAAAAAGCAGTTTGATCTGCGATAATGAACATTACATAAGTGACATGTCATTATTACTGTTACAGTGCCGAATGTTCCAAACTGTCAGTCGCATCATTCTGTGAGTTCCCTCCGTACATTACAGGGTTTGGCTCTCTCGAATGCTTTGCGAGAAAAATGATGAACTGGAAATATCTAGAGTAGTTCTAGAAAAACTATTTCCAGAATCTTATCTCAGCATCGCAAAGAATATAAAAAGTTTCTAAAGACAAGGTTAGTGCAGGAGTTGAATAAACTAAATACTTTGTTTTTCGAAACCATCTTGCCGTAGTAAACGTATGAAGTTCCCCTAGGTAGAGCTAGTCATTACGGATGATTGTGCCCATTGCGTACCATAAAAATTTAATTTGCGACCTACAATATTTACAAACTCAATTAACTCTGAATAAGTGGACCACTTGGCATTAAAGATTGGCCTCACCATGACTGTCTGCCAACATCTACATAATAATTTCCATGAACCTATGTATTTCAAGAAAATATTTGGTGCGAGCTGCTTAAAACACAATAGCACTTTTTAGCAAGTGCTGATTGTTGGGCAAGTTGGTACGGTACGTTAGAAAACATGATTGTGCTTTGAAGACGGGGACATAGGAAGGACAGACACCACAGAGTGCTAACTTTCAACTGATTTAATTCAAGAACCTCGGCGTAGAAACACACTGCGTCACCGCACCACATCTCAACCAATCCGTGGCCCTGCCACGGACCGCAAGTACGCCAACTCCTTATTCGCCAAGTCAATTGACGCCACACTGACACAACACGTGCCGGAACTATTTATAGCATCAGCCTCCATAATCTCTCTAACAGTCATATCTTTGTGCCTAGCAAGAACAGTAGACTGAGCAAATAATGGTTTGCACTCGCAGTCATGATCTGTCGTGTCACTGTCATGACTGCGGGTGCAAACCATTATTTGCTTCGTCTATTGTTCTTGAGAGGCACAAAGATAGGACTGTTAGCGAGATTATGGAGGCTGACACTATAAATAGTTCCGGCACAAGTTGTGTCAGTGTGGCGTCAAT
The DNA here is from genome assembly GCF_016920785.2 of Ixodes scapularis. Lineage (NCBI taxonomy): Eukaryota > Metazoa > Arthropoda > Arachnida > Ixodida > Ixodidae > Ixodes > Ixodes scapularis. Next base: position 76,868,203 of record NW_024609881.1, on the reverse strand, counting down.
TGACTTGGCGGATAAGGAGTTGGCGTACTTGCGGTCTGTGGCAGGGCCACGGATTGGTTGAGATGTGGTGCGGTGACACAGTCCGTTTCTACGCTGAGGTTCTTGAATTAAATCACTTGAAAGTTAGCGCTCTGTTGTGTCTGTCCTTCCTATGTCCCCGTCTTCCAAGCGCAATCATATTTTCTACCGCACTTTTTAACACTTATAGAAAGCCTGTAGTGGGCCACAACTTAAGCAGTTTTCACTTCATTATAAAGAGCAATTACACATATGTGAACCATGAATATAGGCCTGCACTGAATTTTTTTCTTAAGCTGAACGTGCTATGCTCTGTTTACTATATAAATCTTTGCAGAGCTGACAATGTGCAAGTTCCTGTTTTTTTATATTTCACATGTCCCGACTGGTGAGTGTGGTAGGGACATAAGATTGATGACACCAACGAAACACAATGATTATTTTAAGAATTTGTTTGGGTATAGCACGAGCAAGGCGATCTGCGGGAAGTTATTTCTGTGACACCGTCGAACCTACATCCGCGGGCTTTAAGTTCACATGTTAATCATGTCTGCAGACTCCTTTTTGTAATTGGAATTTCATCCAACCCAAGATTTGAATATGTTTTTTTGCATTTTAGGCTTAGTAGTGCTTTTGCTGTTCTATTAATAGGTAAGAAAAATGCTTATTTCAAGTGGCATACCTAACACCTGGTGGCACGAGGACTCCCGTGTCGTGACGCAGACCGAAAGTCACAGCCAGGTAGACACTGCGATGCTCTTGTTGCTGGGATTACCTCCCCCATGGTCCTGCCCAGACCACAGAAAAAGATTGAGTCCAAGCTTGTGGCCACTAGGATCTCCAGATCTTGAGGCACCCAAGTAGCTGAAAATAAAAACAAATCACAATCAAGTACTTGGCAGAGCTACATTAGAATGGCTAGCATATTCTTTCGTGATCAGCACATAGATCCTCTTATTTTAGTCATAGTCACCCCCCAGGACAAAGCTACGTAGGCGTTAAAATGATGGGTACCGAATTTAGGTGAATGATCAAATGCATTCATTTAACCCCCTTTCGCCCCAACCTGAGACTTCTGTCAAATATTCACATTCAACTGTAAAGACTACAAATAAAACTACTACTGCAATGCAAAGCCGTATAGTGGGAGAGTTTAGCCAGCGGGTGTGGCAACGAAGGCGCCGGAGAGGAGGAAAGGGAGGAGAACGCCGAAGGAGGGAGAGAGAAGGCAGCAGAGAAAGAAAGAGGAGACGACCACCATTTTGACGCAAAGCTGTCTGCACGGAGCACTGTTGAGGCTACGTGTCGTCTGCTACGGGCTTATTTATTTTTTTTGCCTAAATAAAAGTGCGTTCAAACATGGAGGAACTTTTTTCTTTAGGTTTTTAAGCCACCGAGGAATAACACTATATCATTTTATTGCCAGAGCCTGCCAAATAAAAGGAAAGAACCGAAATTTGAATATCGATCCCATGCCGGGCGAATGAATGAAAATGGCGGCCCTCCCCGTTCAGCTGGGAGCAGCCTAGAGTTCACGCGCATGCGCTCACGCCTCTTGCTCTGTGCCGCGGGCTGATCAGCTCACTCGGAAGGGAGACGTTACGGCAGCGAAATCATAGACTGCCAGACTCTCCCCATATATGGCTCTGCTGCAATGGAAAGATTTTCCTACCCTCGTGCTCAGCGAGTGTCGACTGTGGATACAACTCCGGTTCATACACTCGCTGAACATGAGGGTAGAGTGTACCAGCAGAGGGCAGGTGTCTGTATACAAAGAGTTTAGTTGGCACACCAAGAGGCTAACGAATAAGAATGGGTACCACTCTGAGCAAAATGCCAAAAAAGCGTGGATCTCGGCTTGACACTAACAGCGGCACACAGTATCTATTTTACTGACAAAGGGGTACTAAATCATTATTTTCAGCTTCCTAACGAAACTAAATATTCTTCCCGGCTTGCTTTTTAGGAAAATCTCCAAATTTACAAGAACTACTAAGACAACGTCTAAAAAAAAAAAAAAAGCAATGGCAAAACCAGCAATCGAATTCGCCTGCTCTCCAGTAGCACGACATCTATGGCAGGCAGACCTGCAGAATGAGCAAGCAGTTTAAGAAACAGAGTATGTCCTATGTATAATTTTTTTTTATGCTGCAAAGCAAGCGCTGGAAGGAGGTTTCACGACATTAACGAAATTTCTTGCAATCAGTTGAGAACAAATTAGAGCAGTGAACTTGTCCTTGCTTCTGGCATAACGTTTTAGTGTTGCCCATGGAAACTCACATAAATTTGAAAATAAAAACAAAAAAGACCAAACTTCATAAAAAAATCTGTAACTTTGGCAAAGAAAAGTTACCTTGGAAAAAATATGTACAATACAGTTGTACAGCGTGCATTTGTGTGCTTAACCAATTTTGAGGCAAATCGGCGACAATGAAAAGAAGACGTTTGAGTACAATTAATGGAAAGACAGAAAGGATGCATACCTACAACAAAAACATTTAGAACGACCACGGGCAGGAAACTCTGGTGAGGCTCTCGGAGTGACTCCCTCATATGGGCCTGCGCAGACCACAGAACAAGATCGGTCAGAGCTTGCAGCCATAAGGTGCTTCATACCATGAAGTTACAGAAGCGGGTGCAATTGGAAGCAAAGTGCATTTCATTTCTCTGAAAAACGAAGAGTTTAATAGGTAGTTTGCATTCATAAGGTGATACAGTCATGAATGCACAGATTTTTCAATGCAGCGCTATATCACCAACTTGTTAACCATGCCGGGCAACACTAAAAACTGAGAGCATTATTTTAAACTATCTCAGCTTAAAGTTAACCACGACAGAAGCTTCAAGCCATCCTTGCAAATTCAGTGCACAAAGCAAGCCATGTGACCTTCTAGTTGGACGCCATGGTACGTCGAGCTTATAATCATGCGTCATGCTGTTTTTGCTGCAAAGGCTTGTAGTTTTAAAAGTGGTCCAGCTTAAAGAGACTAAAAGTATAGACGTTTATGGGTGGGGCCCTCACCTAGTCTGCAGCTACATTGCGAAATAGGACGTTCCAACCGGGATGTTTGCTGCCTGTAACCACACGACCAGCTTGTGCCCAGCGATTGTTCGAGCTGAATACATGTCCTCGACAGTGCCATTATTTGACAAGCATTTCTATGACTGTTAAACATGACTGACTTACAGAGAGACTCCACCTCAACGACTAATGACTTGGGATACCTAACTGAATACTGATATATCAACTAAATGCAAAACAATTACCTGGCAAGCATTAAATTTTTCAAGAGGCTGTGTCGACTCCGCATTAAGTTGAAGGAGTCGATGCGTAATAGGACAATACAAACAAAAATATGCCTTAGAATTCCTTTTGCACCCCCAAAATGATGTGTTTTTGAAGGTAAGGTACACAATGTTCTTGATTTAGAAAGTGCCTCAGCTATACAAATGCATATGCAATAAGGGCACTTGCCAAGCCTATTCTACTCAGCTCTGTGCAGGTTAAGCTAAGTTAGAGTATAGAAGTACATGCTCACTGACACCATCAGAAAGGCAGGGAGAAGTCTCCGTTGTTCGACCTCCAGCCCGTCTGCTACCTTCGATGACGTTTCAGCGCCTGATGAGCCTGGAGCGAGCACATCTGTCTAAAGCGGGGTGAAAAGCACAAGCATGTGCTGGAGGACGCCCAGCCATTCTCTTTTTGTCATCGGCTATACTACATATTTTTAGTAAGACATATTTTTAAGTGAGGAAAAGTACTGCAAATATGCAGTCCACCTTAAAGATAACAACAGTTGCCATTCACCATTTTCCAAATAAGTGCTCCCATGTACCGGAACATCTACACATGTGGTGCGTGAGTAGGTTCAGGACTGAGAGGCTAGAAAACGAAGCGCTCGCAAGGCTTGTCTGGCCCTTCCAACCATGCGGGTACATTCGTTGCAAGTTCCCGATTTGTAGACAAAATGATTTAGAATGAGCAAATCTTGTCTACGCCCGAGGTAGAACATTGAATTGCGATTCCCCCATATTGTGCGAACCATCCTTCAAACTGCGGTACCACCTGCAAATAAACTATGTTGTGCTGCGGCACGCGTCCATGCTGCCTGCTTCAGAGGAAAACCACTGCTCGTGTTGAAGACGACATCCCACAGTGGACAGGCAACAACTTTTAACGAACAAAAACAAAATTGATATCATTCAATAGACACAGATAGGCTCACAAAGTGTCGGCACCATGATTGTTGTTGTTGGTTTTACTCTTGCATACAAACAAAGGTGACTTCCTCTCTCCTCCGATGGACAGTAAAACCCCCTTATCTTGGTAGCCCCTATTTCTTCTCGAATCGGTCACAGAGGACATAATCGCAGCCACTGAATTCCGCAAAATTAAAGGCCGCGAAAATTAAAGGTTCGCCAACATTAAGGGGTTTACTGTTCTTCTGAGTGTCACATGATGTCAACATTTCAAGGAGGCTGAAGGTATTGGTTTAAGAAAAAATTTACCTATGAAAAAAATGCCCTTCTCCAGGTTAGGCACGCGAGGTTCTTTTGCACTACGTATAAGGTGGCAAGTTTATTTCGGCAGAGCTTTTGGTAAAACGGAGTCACAAAAGTAGCTATACTTGGCATCAACTATTTTGTGCTGCATTATAAAGCCAGAGTAGATTCCACAGTGCGTGCTTCAGCAGAGCACTGTTTGTTGCGAGAGCATATGTGGTTTAGTGTTGCATCCCATTTGCATAATCTAGAGAAACTAGCGCTGACAGAGTTGGAGCACTCCAGATATTAACAGCCGACTGTAGAAGCATTGAGAGATGCACACATGCGAACTGTGCATTTCTTAAAGGTGGGTTCGAGCAAAGGTAAAGACAATATGTATACTTACGGCGGCCATACTTGCCTTTCCCAAGCACGACCACTTTTCCCTCGGTAGCACCATCCAGTAAGAAGCACCAGCAACACGCCCATGAGACGCCGCCGCCTCCTGGATTGAATGACGACCCGCCTGAGGTCTTGGAAGGAGATCCGGAACACTGCTTTAGGCCAGATGTTGTATCTGGTGGGGCAGAGACTAAAAGCAAAAATTAACGAATTTATCTGAAGCGCTACATTCCTATAGGACAGCAGTATTTTTTTAGGCCAGTGATTCGCTTTAATTAAACACAAATGGTTGGTTTATATGATGAACCATCAGCCCCTATTTTTCTTAAGTGTAACGCAGTGTCTAACGTTACGTCCGACGGAACCCGAAATAAAAATTAAAGTTACGCCCAACGTAACTGTCAAGCATTCGAGTTACGTCCGACGTAACCCAAAATAAAAATTAAAGTTACCGTATTTACTCGAAAATAGGTCGAACTCTAATTGTTGGACCCACCGAGAATAAAAAAAACAATTCAAATATAGGTCGACTTTTTTTTATTTTTAAGAACAGGGGAAATTTTGGGCAAAAGAAAGAAACCTTTATTTACATCACTTCACAGCTTGGTAGACATCCTCGCAAATCCGCCACAATACTTCACTGACACCGTTGTAAAATGACGACAAGAAACGAAAGAAGGTGCGAAGCAACGAAAGACAAACTACAAAGACGCAAACAAAGCCGCCGTGTCGCCATGAGCAACACGCGAGCCGAGCCGCCTCAAGCAACTAACAAAAGTAACATCTTTTTTTTTTTTTCTTTTTTTGTGCGCGTTTGCGAGGATGGAGGACAAAGTGCATGGCGCATCGCGTTCCTCTCCTTCCCCATTGCCCAGCAAGGGGAACGCTAGAGGTGCGATGGCGAAATCCAATGCCCCAAGAGGTGCGCGCGATAGCGGCACCAGCCACCGCTGTTGTTTTCGGTTGTTTAACAAAAGCTTTTGGAAACAAGAAGCGGCGCAGCTCTACGGCAACGCCGGCTCGGTGACTCGATAGCTTCATGCCTCCGGTACGGTCGCAAAATTTGGTCGCGAATGTAGGTCGAAATTCTTTAGTCACAATTTCCGAAAAAAAAAAAAAAAAAAAAAAGGTCGACATATATTTGAATAAACACGGTAGTCAGCTGCGCGACGAGACACACATTATGAAAGCGATTGGTGCGAGCGATCAAGGCGATGAGCGACGTTTTCTAGAAGCCCAGGAACCGAGCGGCGCAAGCAGCGAGAGTGAGAAATCTTCGTCGCTCGGCGCCGGCACTCGTAGCTTCTCGTCGTCGCTCGTCTCGTTGATCGCTATTGCTTACATGCTGTTCAGAAAGGTGCTCTAAGTGGTTACCATTGCATTGGGACCAGCCTCGCATCCAACCGTAACCAGTCTTGACTTTTTTTTAAGCCGCCCAGGTAGAAGTTAACATCGTACATACATCGTTTTCAAGCATGGCTCCTCGTTCATTGCTCGATTTACTTTTTCGTAAATGACAAACCGCAATGAAGCACAATTATTCTAGTTCAAAATTGTCACGAACACTTGGCACGCATGCTTACACTGTAGCGCACCTAACGTAATTTAAAAGTAGAACGAAAACGGGGCGAGATTCGCTTACCGCTTCACGGAAACAGAGTCCTTCGGATCCTAGGCCTAACGGCCGAAATCGGAAGTCGCCTGCGGTCCGGCGATCGGACGAGTTGAGCCGGCCGCGCTGTGCTGACCCCGGCTGACCACGCCTGGTTGAACCATGAGAGGCGTCGTCGAGTTGAGAGCCAGAGACGCAGTAGAAACGGACCGTAAAACATCTGTACCGTAAAACGCAGGAGCCAGCGCCAAAACCGCTACGTCTGGCTGCGTCGCCATCTCCGCGACGACCGGAAGCGTGTAAACCGGGACTGGCCGGGAAGTTAGAAAAGGCGCGGCAGCGGAAGCCACTGGGCGGAAGCTTTACGTTTCGGTTTCGCTTTTCTCCGACATCGGCCACGGTCGCGGGCTGGTATGTTTGCGGCTGGTTGCGACGACGCGAGGGGCCACGAAAAGACGCCGAGTTGGCCGAGTACGAGTCACGGCCCACGATACGAGCAACGGGCCATTTGCCCCTGTCGACCGGCGATGCGGTATCCGCGGCTTAGTGTCACGATCGGTTTGTTGCCGTGCACGTTGACTCAAAGCTTGAAGTTATGCAGTTCCGTCAGTTCCGTTCCGGCACCAGCCGCACCACGTTTTCCGGTGCATCGCACGTGGAGGCCTTTCGACGCATTCAGTGAACGTAAAGATCGCGCCCGCTGTCTTCGGTGCTGTGGAAGAAGTTGGGAGACGGAAGAAGCATCAAAACCAAGGCGTTTAGGACTCCAGTCCGGGCCGCCGGTCCACTCTGAACGAGAGGCGACGTGTGTGTGCACGCTTTGAGGAAGCCTCCACGTTTCGCCGCGCCAGACGTCGCCGATCGCGACCAGACCCCGAGTCCGAGAGGCTCTTGCGCAGCCAGGAACGGCAGCGAGGTAGGAGCTGCTCGTTCTGCGCAACCATGCAGTGCTCTACAGTGCTCGGAGCTCTCGTTGTCATGCGTGCTTGCTCCGAAGCCTTTGTGACCCCTTCGGACGCGCAAGTCGTACTTCGCAAAGGTTTGGACGGGGCCGCCCTCACCGAGCAGCTCCGCTAAATTCCGCTTACTTATGATCGCAATAAAAGCTTGCGTTTGTTCTCGGGAAAAAAATTGCGTAACCGCTCTCCGCGCCGCCGACGAGGTTGGCCGCCACCATGTTCTCAGCTGTTCACTCGCTCCCGCAGCGAGCGCCTTCCGATAATCCTCCCCGTTCCAAAATGCGATGCGATCTTCGTTTACATGGGCTGAATGAATGCGCACTCGCCATCTCGATCCACCTCTGTCTAGCGACTTTAATGCGATGCGCTTTGCGCATTATGCCGTTTACATGACCGCATATTGAATGCGGCAACTGGATTCAATGCGACTAAGTCGCATTCATGTAAACGCGGCTTATGGTATTTTTCGACATGTATGATATATGTAACGATACCGGTGGTAAACGATGGACGTTTTTGTTGGAAGATGGCGGTCGTCTTTCTGCATGTATGGTTTAGTTATACCGGTGGTCTTGTGGTATAGGCGTTTCGTTGGAAAGATGGCGGTCGCCTACGTCATCGGACGCAAAATCATACAAGCCATACCGAGTCATATCGGCGAGCAAACCGGCTGCCAGTATAGACAGACCCGGAGCCAAAGCGGTGCCGGTATCTCCAGTTATGGAGAACGCAAAACCAAACTAGCTGCATGTATAATAACAATAAATTATGATGGTGTCATACCAGGACTGTACAAGCAGCAGGTTTGTTTCTTGTACGTTTTTCCAATAGGGGAGCGAAAATCGGTGCATGTTTTTCGGTGCTTATTTTTTAATCACCAGTGTATTATGGGTTGAACGTCTTGTGATGACGCTAAAAAGCGTTGATGACCCAAGAAAAATGCGATTGGACAAGAACATTTCAAATTTCCATTTCTATTCACATATCCATTACGCTCTTCTCGTGGGAGCATCTATCCTGACGAAAAATGCCTATGTCATTGAGCTGTGAACGCATACTCAGTGTACAATCTTTCGTCCTAGAGAGGTATTGCGCACGCTCGAACGCGCTTCACAGCCCAGTAGACGAAGTTGGTGGCACCCAGAAGGCGAGTTTTTGAATGGTCTGTAGTAGGCAAAAGAAACAAATAACAATCAACGCACATCAGCTCTTCAAGCGAAGAGGCGCGTTTCTAAGGTCAATGGCTCCGGACGGCACTAATGTTGTTGGCGTTGTCGTAAGATGACGTCAGTTCATACGAACTGACGTCATCTTACGTGATCACGTGACACAAACACGTCATCTTACATGATCTCGTTACACGAAATGACGTCATCTTACGTGATCACGCTGCACGAAATGACGCCATTTTACGTGACCACGTAACACGTCATCTAGTAATTCAACCTCTCCCCACAGCAGCGCGCTCCGCGCTTTCCGGGCCCGTGCAGTGCTGTAGTCGAAATCAAGCTCCGTATGGTAAGCGAAGGCTTCTGAAGTCTCACATTGAGAATACTCGCAAGCGACCGTCTGTGGAAGCTTCGCACGTTGAGTTTTTTGTTGAGATCGAGCCATCGTGTTCCATTAACTATAGTTGAAGTTATCGTTCAATAAAGCCCTAAAAATATGAATGCAGTTGGTGTAGACATCAAGATCTAATCAAAAATGCGGTTTGACGTCGTTTAATTAACGTGTATATACAAGTGTAGAAAAAATGAGTTATTTGTGCATAGATGTTTAAAAAAGTGTTATTCGACATAGGACTTTGGGAGAAGGATGTGTTCAGATTTTTCTTCATGAGCGCAAATATACCTGACGCAATAAATAGTGACGATTTCATCGTCCCAGTGGTGAGCAGGTGATTTCTTGCTCGAAACAATGATGCCATTTCATAAACCAAGTTCTGTGACATATGCTTTTCCAGTGTCTGGTCACTATTTTGTAAACCTTTCAGTCCAAACGAGTATACTTCTGTTTGTTTTGGTTAGCTTAGGAGGGGGTCACAGAGCCTATCTTTTTGTCTTCCTCTAGGACAGACGTACAGAGTTATACCGCAACACGCATCTGTGGAGCACACAGAGCTATCGCTCTCCTGTTGGCGGCACAGTAGCAGACGACACAACGCAGCTCCGTAGTCTATCGAGGGCACGGCTAGCCGCGGCCCGTAGCGCGACCGTTCAGACCAGGGAAATGGTTTTGAAGAACCGAGAAATGGTATCTTGTATACAATAATCACATGTCGTTAGTATATTCTACTTGCTAAGCCAAATAAATATTTGCAGCTTGTGAGAATATGTTTGCGTGACGATTTATCGTTCACACTCCTGACGGATGTTAGCGAATCCTTCATGTTCGTCGCTCGCAGTTATCGGTACCCCCTCCGAGTGACTTCACCATATATATTTTTTTCTTGCTTGCAGGACATCATAAAAATCACAAACACGCGAGAAAAAAAAAATCTTACGAGTACGCGTGATTTGGAGCTTCGCAGCTCTAAAGATGCCCGGTAAATGTCGTCCAGCTTGGGAAGAAACTAATCCTTTTTGTTGGAGTTTGACTATCGTATGCTGGCAGCTCGTTTTCGGTCTGTTTTGTCTATACTCCGTTTCACCGTAATTTGGCAACCCTCAGTCAGAGCTGCTGTGAGGGAATCACAGTCGCGGAGCAAAGCACGTGACAACTACTTTTAGGAGCAGTATATGGCACCTGCAGCGCGTCTCGGACCGGTGTGTTTAGCGTCTTATGCTGGCCATACATCAAAAGTGGTCCCGAAGTGCAACAAATGACGTCCCAGAAGACGGAGTGTCACGCTGTTGCATCTCGCGATCCTGGCAATTCATCCTAGAAATGCTGGCGAAAACCACGAGCGAACACGAGTGTCGCTGTCGTCATGGCGTCCCAACGAAAAGCAATTATACAATTTCGACGTTTTTGTAATTCGGTAATTTAAATTACTGTATACAATTTTTAAGAAAATAAAGACATCATAACCAAATAGGAACTTCCGTGCTAAAACATGCAGTGCGAAGTGAAGACAACTACTATCTTTTTTTTTTTCTTGATGTCCACAAAAAAAAAGGCTATGCAGCATCGATCCAATCGTTTTTTTTTTTTTTTTTTCGCACATTATGTGATGTTTTCTAACACGAAAATACCGACGTAAAAGCGCTGTAGAGACGATATAAAAACAAAAATTTAAGTGAATCGAGCTTTGTAGTGGAATGGAAAAAAATAAATAATTAACGACTTTTTACGGTAAACACTCCACCTCTAAGTAGAACTTCAAAAAAGTGACGGTTACGCGCTTTCATGCCCATTTCAACAAAGTTGGGAGAACGATGTTTGCATCTTGTGAATAGACATGTGGAGCAGCATGTTTATGTTAGAGGCATTGTGTGTAATCGCTGCGCAGTACCTGCCAAAAGAAGATATTATTTGGACACAGTCTCAACCGTTTCCGTCTGTGTGTGCTACGAATACAGCAACTCTTTTCGTAGAAGAAGTGATGAGGAAATGGCGTGCCCTTGATGATACGATTGTGATTATGAAATAAATTTTTTAATCAGCCAATAATTGCGACCTGTCCGGTCGCCTGGAACCCCGACAACAACTATCGTTCTCTGGAAAGTTCATTCTAATATTTACACGTTTTGTGGAGTTCATCGAGCGAATAAGAATGTTCCAACAATGAGCTAAACCTACACGAGTTCCCGAATCCAACACGGCGCTTTTGAATTTTAGCGCCGTAGATAGTTCTGCGAACAGTGTATTTTCTGTGCAAATATTCGTCTAACAGTTTTGCAACGTTGGAAAGCATCGGAATGATTCAGAATCACTGCGGAGTTGATACTCGGGAAGATAAGACAGGCACTTGGGAGAAACGGACCGTGGCATTTGAGACAGGGGCACAACCAGGGGACAAACGTGCTACAATCGCATACCCTTCCAAGGTCATCGCTTGGGCGACCGTGCGCGCGCCCAAGAAACCTTTCTTTTCTTCTTTTTAGGGGGGGGGGGGGGGGGGGGGGGGGAGGGATGGAGTGGTGTAGGCGCTGATTGTCTTCCTCCTTTGTGGCTTTTGACAGACGCACAACGAGACTGGCAGAACAAGCGCATGATTCATTTCTTTCGATGGAGGCGTGTATGCGAACATGATTTTTTTCCCCTTTTAGTAGTTAGTTGTTCTTGCCTTGACTCGGGTCCCAGTGGGTGCGTTGTCGTTGTATGCCCACTATTTTTTTTTTTTTTTTTAGTTTATGGTAGTTTTTGCGCTGATGGGGTATCAAGGTAGACAAAAAGAAAAAAAAAATGAAATAGCGCCTCGACAAAAAAAAAAAAAAAAAGTTGTTGCGATCAGGAACGTTTTCAAAGCGATTTTAGGAGCCTGCAGTGTTACCACAGGTGCAGGATTCAGAGCGTAACCCACGCACTTGAAGAGAAGGGGAAGCTCTCGTCTTATTGGAACTCTCTTTTATGGGTTTCCACGTCGCGATTGTCCTTCAAAATCAACTGTCATTTATTTCTCGCTCGTGGCTTCCAAGTACTGGAAGCCACGACTCGAGCCACAATAGTTTTGCGAAATCAAGGTTTCGCTGAAATGAATAACTCTCACGTACAGTTCGACGCGCAATACCTTTGCCGTATTGACTCGCGAGAGATGCCCCCAACACGGCTGAGTATGGCGGTGCTCCAGACCTAACATCTAAATTTTGTTGCCTTACCTGTTACTATTTCGCGCCCATTTTGAGCCATATCAAAATGAAAGCGCATGATGAAATAAAAATGACACTCGTTTTCCGCTCGATGGAAATTTCACGCCAGCTCGCTGTCTTTGCTGGTACCTTGAGCGTTTCCCAACGATGCGGAAAGTTAAAAAAAAACAAAAAAAAAACACGTACGATGGCATCCTTTGCACACTCATTACTTCTATAGACCTTTTCATTTTAGTAGTTGCCTCACCGGCGGACAGAGGGCGCTGACGCACTCGGCGCCATTAGGTTGCTTCAATTTGGTTGATTTCGGTTTCAACGGGAACGCGGCTATGTTGCTGTTTTACATTGTTTTTGCTTAATTTTGTGATACCATTATTTTCCTGATAGCACACAACCAATGCAACAGTAGTATTGAGCCACTTTGATGACTACGAGGTTATTTTAGCTTAAATTGAGGTTTTTTTTTTACCAACTCCTTTGATGGATCTGATTATGGTCGGTTGTGAAAAGCCTGACTGATGTACAGGGAAGAATACCATCGTGTATGGCCGTACCCGATGACACCCGATGACACCCGTTTCCAGAAAAACAAACTAATGAAGAGAGTACCATGTGAATGTAAAGGGGGGAAGCATATCGACAGCTTGATTAGCAGTGTTCTGAATCGGCCAGAACAGATGAACTCGTCAGTTTGCAACTGACTGTTTGGTTTTCGTGGGCACCCAACCTTTAGTGAACTTCGCAGAATAAAAACGTATCGTGTAATGACGCAGATAATTGATATAAGCATATAATATCGTCCCGGGCTCTTTTTTTTTTTTTAATTTAGTCCTCGAGCGTAATGTCTTCGGGCCCTGAGAGACATAATAAAATGAAATGAAATGTTTTGACAGGCTGAGTAGGAAATTTCTTAAATTATCAATCCTGCTAAAGTACTTATAAGCAGCATTTCGCGATATTTGCCCTAGGAAATACATTTTTTTTTTTAATATGAACATTTGCTTACTCAAGACATGATATAAGTGACAGGCCCGTCAAATTAAATCTGGCATTTGTCTTCCGTAAAATTGTCCAAATAAAATTTTAAAAAACGCAGGAGGAGAAACACCTCGGAAAGTTTGGCTGAATTCTAGCTCTAGGCACCACTTCACGGACCTGTGTGAACAAATATTTATTTCTTAGAACAAGTTCGCTTTATAAATTTCGGCGTAGCCAGCCACAAAAAGTAAACCTCTATCCGCCATCGACAATCCCGAACTCAAATAACTGTTATGCAGACTCTTCTTTTTTTTTTTTTTTTTTTTTTTTTTTTGGGGGGGGGGGGGGGGGGAGAGGGAAGGGGCGTTCATTATTGCGGATTTTAGATACTGGCAAAAATAAAACAACGTAAGCGAAAAAAAAAAAAAAGCGTCGTCAATATTGCGCATGCGCCGAACGCAAACCGCGTTTTGGATTTGCAACTAGAAACGACGTTATTTCTTTGTGCACGCTATTCTAAAACTCGCTACTGTTAAGTGTATGTGGCAGTTACTTACGCGGCAGGAGGCAACCTTTGTGTTAAGTAAATTAAGTGGAGGGCATTGGTTATCTAAATGTAATCAATGAATCATCTAAATGACTGTGAAAATGGGAGCGAGCATGGTATACAATTTCTCAAACTTCATAAGTAAACCGACCAACCGAATGTCTACGTCGCAAAAAAGAGATTGAGAACCTCATACACATGTAGGTGTGATATTATGAACAAACAAATCGCTTGATGCTGACGTACCATTACTTTTAGCCTCAGATAAAATACAAGCTAAACGTTCGTTGTCTATCTCGTCCGCGAGTTTCCTCACATAATCAAAAGAAATTGTTTTCGATATATTATGAATACAAAGAACGATACTTTTAGGGAATATAGATAGTCTCCTTGCGATCGCAAATGCGCGATATAAATATAGGTGCTTCTTACTGAGAATGTTCCGCCACTATTAGTAAGCAAACCTCAGGAGTCGTCGAGTAGACGTATCGGACTACAGTTTCCGAAATAAGGCTAGAAAGCGCGGTGACACGCGACGAAAAACACGAGTACAACGCACTCGCCAAGGCGCGGAGGGGAGAGCGGAGCAGCAAGTTGAAGCAACCTAATGGCTGCCGCGTCACGTGATTCCAAGATGGCAGCGCCCATGCGGAGGAGGATGAAAAGGTCTATAACACTGAGCCACCTCGTATCCTTTTGTTTTTCTTTCATGGTACTAATTTCTTTCTGCGCATTACGGCTGTTACGACGCTAAGTCTGCCTGCCCTTCGAATTTGAACCTAGGCTCAGATCAGGGACGAACCAGTTTAAATCAGGAAAATATAATTAACACTGTAGCAAAGTAAATCTATCATATCGATCGGAAATACGATTTGGCACATTCCATCTGAACACATATTGTGCACAGCGAATGCAATAGCGAGTCAGCGTGCAAAACGCCGCCACACTGAGCTACCATAACATCTCAGCGATTTTTGCATAGCACCGAGCACGGAAAAGAGAAAACAGTTATTCATTCACATAAACGAAGCAAATTTATTTAAAGCCCGGACACTCCGTACGTCCAATCTAGCTAAGGTTATCAATAGACTCGACCATGTCATTTGTCGAAACAGATAAAAGACGTTGGCAAAAATGATTAGACTGAATAAGTGAATCTAACGCACGTATTTTACCAACCGACGGTCGCGCGCCTTCAATACCCTTTCCAATTGTCATTGCGCACCTTGGACACACTTTGGGGAGCAATGCATATTTACATCGCCGCCCGAGGTCTCCATTGAACGTGTAGTACTGACTCAAATAAAATGCTAACCTGACTCTCAATCGCTCACCGCAAAGGACGATTTCGAACAGGCGGTACTGTAGGTCACTTGAGATAAAAAAAGAAGAAAAACAAGCTATAGAAACGAGCGTCGTAAAAAAGGGGACCGGCATTTTTATTCCTACCTCCGAACAGAAACGAGCGCCACCCACTGCATCACACAGCGCAGAGACCGGACTCGGCCACCGCGCGTACATACCAAGCGCGAGCGAGGGAGGGAAAAACTTCCTCCGCCGGGAGAACACGGCACATTTCGGGATCTATTTCACGCAGCGGATAACGCGGGCCTTTTCACACCTCGATACTGGCGCCATCTAGAAGTTGCGCGTTCAACCACGTTTCGAGCCGCGCGCCATCTGGTGGCTGAAACGGAAGAATAAATAGAGGTACCGCGCCCTCTTAAGGAGAACATCCGGGGTTTCCCCTGACTGCACACAGTTTATCGAGCAAGAAAGCGGGCCTGTACCCCTCTCCCCATACTCCCTCGTTCACTTTCAGTGAAACGGTCTATTAAAAAAATCGTATTGACCTCATTCGTAATCATTTGTATCTGAGAAGTTGTATAAAACGTAACGAATTAAACGAAACAAAAATATATGTGACAGAAAAACTTGCTAATATTTTCCGCGTTTCTTTTTTAAAATAGAACAAAAATGTTTTAGAGGAAATATCTTGCTTTCTGCAGCGTGATGTCATGGCACATCTTCTCACTCTCGGCGTGCTGCATCGACGTACGTCTCTCGCGAGCACCTGAATTTTTTATGCCGGCTGCAACACTCATGTTTTTTTCCAACAGCATTTCCGTCTGGTGTCCTTGTACCAGTAAAAATATATGAGCCTGCCAACAAACATTCAAGGATATTCAAAAGTATATAAGCACTTATTTATGAGATATATTTTTTTGTAAGAGATCTTGTTCTTTTTTGTCCACCCCATACAATAGTTCTTTTTTCTGTTGTTTTTTTTCAACGGGGTGCTTAGTTGTGAAAATCTGCGGGAAACTTCTGAATACAATTTTTTTTTTTTAAGGTATGACAACAGATTGTCTAGTTTTTGGTGTCACAGATGGCATAAAACAGCCACGCTTGACTACCTCTACGCTCGGGACGCTGTAACTTTAAGCACTGTCACAGATGCGGCATTTGACATCGCGGTAAAGGGCGTGGCGCATCGAGATGGATGCTTGTACCGCTACAGGGGAAGTCGTGGTGACAGTGGATGACATCGAACGTCTTGGATGTTCCAACATGAACGTGGGTGCGAAGATTTTTTGCAACACTGGTGCGGACCGGGAGCAGACACTCAAAGAAAACCGGATGGCTTACCTTAGGTAAACTTTTGGGCACTGTCTAGATATTAAGTAGGGGGGGGGGGGGGGGCGGGGGGTCGCGAACCTCCTTAGGTACGAGTTGGCCCAGGTTCGAACTTATCGACAAAAGTTCGACTAAAGTTTAGTCTTTTCTGCGCATGCGCGAAAATTTAAAACCAGCTGACGGCACTTAGCGGAGAAGTGCAATCTTTGTTGGTTACATTTTTTTAGTGTTTGGCATTTTGGACTAACTAGAGCGTTAAAAGTGCAATCTGTTTTTTTTTTATTGTGAAAACATCATACTAATTTTTCTAAAATATCAGAAATATATCATATCTTCTTATTAAAAAGAAATGAAATTGTTGTGTACAAGTTGAGTCAATCTTCTACAGAAGAAAGTTCATTGAGTTTTGAGAAAATTTCGAAGTTTCGACTAAGCGGTCCAACGTCAGTTTTGAGCAGAAGTTCGTAACATTCCTAGGATATTAAAGGGTAACCGGAATCGACGTGACACTAACAATATGCGATGTCTGCTCTGTCTCGAACTTATTCAGGGAACTTCTCCATGCTGTTATGAAGCAGTTTCAAACTTAATATTTCTAATTGAGAGTATAGGTTCACAAAAAAAGTTATGAACCATTTTATGCGGAACGCAAGTTCATCTGCTTCTTGCACAGGGGTTGCGCTGATGTCAGAACGCCGGGCTCTTATTGGCTGATAAAAACTAGTGGGTAGACATAAAGGCTTATTGCATTGAGGTCTACCCACCATCCTTTCAAGCAAAGCCAGTCAGAGCTCAGCGTTGTTTTGACGTCACGGAAACCTCTTCGCAAGAAGCAAACGACTTGTTCTTGGCACTAAAATGGAATATTTCTGCCGCTGCTTCTGTTGATCGTGATGATGATGACGCCCTTTTAAGTCAGTACAAGCACTAAACCAAAGAAAAAAGGGCATACGCATGGCGTAATGTATAGTTGATTCCTGATTCCCCCAAGAGGCATACACGCTGAAGTTCAATGATAGTCGCCGCAAAGAGGGCAGACGGATCCATCTCGGCGTCGCCTTCTGCTAGCGTCCCACTTTTTGTGAGAGGCGGGAAGTCGAGCTAGCGGCGATGCTGACGCGAGGGGGCTGTGCGGCGTGGATCTTGTAGCGATGACGTTTGAGGAGGGGGGGGGGGGGGGCGCTGCCTTTGTCTTCTAGGTGGCATTAATACAAGGTGCGGCCGTAAAAACTTTCTCATTTGGCACGCCTAGAAAAAAATCGAATTTCGAACTACATACCTAAAATTAGGGACACGACAGTCGTTTCTTCCAAAGTTTTTTGCCTATTTTTTTGAGACGTCAACTCGCGCGTACCGAATTATTAGAAAGATAACAAAAATGGCAGACGTGCATTCCCTATTGCCTATACCCGCCCATTCGCCGTCTGCAATCTGGTTCGCGACGCCGCTCTCAGGTGGCACACTGAACGCAAAAGGTTTGTAACAGTTGTTGCGGTGAGCGGACGTGCTTCCTGGTTCTCCTCGAGCATCCGAAGCTAAGTGCAAGTTTTTCTTCTTTTCTCTCTCTCTTTGGGAGTTGATTGGAAGTGAGTATACGGTAGGCAGTGTTAGGTTTGAACAGCAGCAGTTGAGGTTAGTTGAGGCTACTAAGAAGTTAGTTTCCTAAAGTAGGCTCTGTTTAAATTTTTGGCGGGAAGTGACGGATTGCTCCGGTCTAGACATGGGTCGAGATTTGGGTCGGCATGACAAGGGTGGGGACGGGTTGGTGCAGCGCGAGGGGTGTGGGAGGTGCTGTTACATAGAGGAGACGGGTTTCGGGGGTCCGGAGGAGGCGGCGGGGATGAGTGTCGAGTGTCGGCTTTGTGTGAAGCTTAAGCAGGTAACTGGGAAATGGGAGGGTAGAGTTCGGGAGATTGAGGCCGAGCTTAAGGCAGAGGGAGAGAAGCGGGTGGGTATCGAGGCCCAGGATGAGGAGCTGACTAGGCAGCCTTATCATGAGAGGGAGCAGCGGGTCGGCCTCGAGAAGCAGGAGGAAGAACTGGGGGAAGTATGGAAGGCGGGTTTAAAGGAGCGTATAAGAGGGAGTGTGACAGTAGGGTAGAGCGCATGGAAGGGGTAATTCGAGTGAGTGAGAGTAGCGAGGGGAGAAAGGAGGAAGTGTCAGTTCTAGCGGGACGAACCACCAGATTGCAGGCTGGGGTCACTGGTGGTCTGGAGTCCAGCCTGTTGGCTGGCGGGCTCGATGACGCTGGAGAGCTGAGTGACCCTCAGCTCAATAGCGCCTTCCAGCAGCAGGCGTCGGGAAGTCAGGTGACAGGAGATAAGTAGCAGGACAAGGGCGCGCAGGTACCATGGGGATTTAGGGTACTGGTAGTGGGGAGCTCTAACATAGCACGGGTTAAAAGGGGTGTACTGAACAGGGTGATGGGAGACCAGTAGGTAACCGTAGATGTCCAGCCAGGGAAGTGTATGGTGGATGCTATGACCACAGCATGTGAGGCAGTGTGGGATAACCGGGAGGGAAGGAACCTGGTAATGGTTCATGCGGGGCCTAATGATGCGCTCAAGGGTAGGAGCGAGAACCTCGGAAAGCAGCTAAACGTGGGAATGCGTAAGCTGAGGGACGTGTCTGAGAATGTGCACGTGGTTGTGTTCACAATTCCAGAAGTTCGGGGGCAGTCCGGGGTAACGGAGAGGAGGGTTGTCGAATCCAACAGAGTAATTAAGGGTATAAGTCGACAGCTTCGCTACGACGTAATGAAAGTAAACAGGGAAGTGTCCGAGGCTGGCTCCCGCCCTTTTGCAGATGGCATTCACTACAGTGAGGCTACGGGTTTCAGGGTGGGGGGGATAGAATGAGCCGCACGGTGACGGCCGTTTTGGGGGGACCGAGGCCCCTGGGGGCACTGCAGTAACTGAAAACCCAACAAAGTCAGGAGAGGCACCCAGGGTTCAAAAAAGGAGAAAACGGAAGAACAGGTATAAACAAACACCACAATCAGACATTGCGTATATTAACATGCAGGGTGGTAGAAATAGGTTAAAATGGGAAGAGGTAGAGGAGCAACTAAGAAAGGAAGATTTAGTGGTGTATGGGTTTGTGGAAACACATCTCAGAGACATGGAGCAGCCACCTTGCAACCCTGACTATGTGTGGGAAGAATGCAACAGCATGGAAGGAACGAGGAAGGGAGGTGGAATTGAAGCATTTATTAAGAAGAACAGGAAGTTTCAAAGGATTAGAAAAGAGTGTGCCGAACATTTGTGGGTGAAAGGAAAAGTCGCTGGGGAACCAACAGTGCTTGGAGTTGTTTACTTATGGACAGGGACAGGTGCTAAAGTGAAAAACAGAAAAATGATTGATTGCATATCAAGAGACATTAGTGAGGTAGGAGAAGGCTCTGAAATAATTATTATGGGAGACATGAATGCCCATATCGAGGGTCTGGATGGGTATACTAACTCAACTGGAAGCATATTAGTAGAACTGATGGAAAGCATGACTTAGTTTTATGTAATGCCAGTCAGAAATGTGACGGGCACATAACGTGGGAAACTGGCAATCTACATTCAACTATAGATTACGTACTCATGTCACACAAAATATATGGTACGTTACAAGTAGTGAAAAGAGATGAAGAAGGTTCCAAAAGTCTTGGTAGTGATCACAAATATATTAAGCTGAATTTTGCAAAAAGAAGTAAATGCTGAAACTAGACAACATAATTCAAGGCAAACTTTCTGCAGCGACAAAGAGTTGGAAAAAGTTGCCGAAAGAATAGAGGAAGCATTTTCAGGGCAACGGTATACATATGGCACCTATGAGAGCCTAACTAGGCGCTTTGCTCTGGAACAAGACAAAGTTTAGAGTAAACGAAAGGGGAAGCAAGGACATAGACCAGAAAGCTGGTGGGACAAAGAAGTGAAGCAAGCGATACAAAAACGTCAGGTAGAGAACACAGGTATTTTAAGCGTTGTGGGGAGTCAGAAATGGAAGTAAAAAGAGAATGGGACACTTTTATAACATGTCGCCGAGAGGCATCCAGTTTGATCAATGCGAAAATTCAGAGAAAGGGTAAGGAATGGGTGAGTAATGTAAGCAAGAAAGATAGAACCGCAGCAAAGAAGTTTTGGGAACACCTGAACTCACTCGGTGAAACGACGCAAGCTAGACAGAGGTTCATAGTCTCGCATCAGGGAGATAAACTAGCGGGAAATGTTGGGGTATATAGCATATAGCAGCAGTGTTGGAGAAAGAACTTTGGGAACGGGTACATGTGGAAAATAGGAGAACTGAATGAAGTTGCAGTCCTGCTTTGACATCGCGGATTTTGGGCAAAGAGAATGGGAAAAGGCGGAACGATGAGTCCCTAGTGTCACGTCGACAGGCACTGATGGTATCCCAATCAAGCTGGTGAAGAATTTGGGTCCTAAATCTAAGGCAAAACTAAGGGAGGTAGTGAGCACTATGATAACAAAAGGAAATATCCCAGATGAATGGAGGCTTAGTAGGATGAGTATGATATATAAGGGAAAAAGAGGTAAGTCTGATGTTAGGAATTATCGTCCCATAACCGTGAAACCAGTTATTTACAGGTTGGTAATGCAGATTATAAAGAACCGACAGGAGGAATGGGTAGATTTCGAGGGCATACTGGGCGAGTTACAGAACGGGTTTCAGAAACAAAGAAGGTTGGAGGACAATATATTTTCTCTACTACAGTGTATAAAAATAGCGCAAAAATGAAAACAGACAGCTCTGGCTGGCATTTCTGGATATCAAGGGTGCCTATGACAATGTGAACCAAAGGAACCTGTGGGACATAGTGGAGAGCTTAAACCTAGATGAAGGGCTAACAGCAATATTAAGGAACATTTACAAAGATAATAAGGTGATTATAACAGGGGAAGGAAAGACAACGGGCACCCCTTAGGCAGGGGTGCCCGTTATCGCCTTTGCTGTTTATGTTGTATCTGAGAGGATTGGAGGATAGACTAGAGAAGAGTGGGCTTAGATTCGACCTTTCGTACAGTATGCTAGGCCAAAAAATTCAGCAATCCTTACCGGGATTGATTTATGCGGATGATATCGTACTAAAGGATAACAACAGGGCAGAGTTGGAGGAATTAATGAGCATCTGTGGTAGGGAAGGAGAGGAATTAGTTTTAGAATTCACTATTGAAAAATCAGCAGTCATGATTTGAACGATAATGCTGTTGAGAGGCTGAAGATACAAAATATTACAGTTAAGATAGCTAGTAAATAAAAGTATCGAGGAGTGTGGATATGTGTTGGTGCAGAATATCCCAGTGAGCATGAAAAGTATATAATAGGCAAGGGCAACAGAAATGCAGCTGTAAGGAAAAATAGAGCACTTTGGAATTACAACAGGTATGAGGTCGTGAGAGAGATTTGGAAAGGGGTCATGGTGCCTGGCTTGACTTTTGGAAACGCAGTGCTATGCATTAAATCCGAAGTGCATGCAAGACTAGAAATAAAACAGCGCGGAGTAGGTAGGTAGGCTGGCTTTGGGGGCACATTGTAAAACGCCAAACCATGGAGTACAATGAGACATGGGATGGGCGTGATTTGAGAGCGGGGAAGCTATGAGCATGATAGAATTTGAGGATCGGTTGAGGCAAATGAATGGGGAGCAATGGGCACAAAAGGTTTCAATTATTTATACATGAGTAGTATAGACACAAAGTGGAGACAGCGCACTAGGAAATTAAGAGGAAAGTTTTAGGCTATAGTGGAGTTACGGAGGAGTAGGTCTCAGTTAAGAAGAAAGTTAAGGCCACAGAAAGATATCGGTTGCTAGAGGGATTGCAGACAAAGACGGTTCTGGAAAGCTGTAGATTAAACAAAACAGTTATTGCCAAAGAAAGCATTTATGACAATTCTAGGGGAAGCTCATCGTTGTTTGAGGCGAGGACGGGTGTTTTGCGAACCAGAACATACAGAGTGAAGTACCAGGAAATGGATACGGTGTGCACTGCTTGTGGAGAGGAGGACGAGACGGCTGAGCACTTGATACTCTACTGTAAAGGGCTTCACCCTATGCCTACCGAAGGCAACATAGATTTAATAAAGTCATTGGGTTTTAGAGGGAGCGAAGGAAGAGGGGATTTCAAGACAGTAGAGATTACCAAGCAAAGAATAAGTGAATGGTGGCAGAAAGCGAGAGAAAACTAGGTATTTTCTTATTAACTGATGGCAAGGGGATTTTATAGCCTACTTTCTTTTCAGTGCGGAGTGAATATAGTTTTCACATTTAAATATTCTAAACTTAAATGGTAAAACAAAATGGCTAGGTGGCGTAAACTACCGCCCGATCCAAAGGGCTCAGCCGGATTCATCCATCCATCCATCCGGCGGGAAAACCTACACGAAAGGCTGGAGTCGGGCAAGATAATCGCGATAAAAAGTGATTTTAACGAAATATATCAACGATTATGCCCTTTTACTTGAAATTTAGAAACTGGCGGACGCCCTCGTTTAATAAAAATATAATCTAAAGCAGACGAGCGTGTGTCTTCCATTTGTTGTCTGCTTATCTGGTGACGGGTCCGTTCCCGGTGAGAATCAAGAGTGCCGCTTCTGAGGCATCTTGATTGCTCCTATTTATTGTTTTTGTTGCATTATCTGCTGCAGTTATTATCAAAATATCTTCCGCGCCGCCCTGCGATGCCGCAATACTGGGCAAATGAGCGTGCGCAGGCAGTGAAGTGGTACGTGGAGCGGAACTCGGTGGCCACAGCAAAACGAAAATTTCGCACTGCATTTCATAAACGCCATGCCTTCGCGCCCGACAATTTTTACTTGGGCGGATCGTTTGGCGAGCGGAGAAGACTTTAAAAAGAAGAATCTAGTCAGTGAACATGAGATCCTGCTGAAAAATGAGGAGCTCACTGAAGCTGTGCTTGCTGTCTTCGAGAGCGACCCGCAATTGTCAACAAGACGAGCAGCCAGGTTGTTTTGAATTGCGGAAAAAATTGTACGAAGAATGATTTGCGCCCGTACTGGATGCAAGTTGTCCAAGTCCTGCACGACGGCGACAACGTTCGACGTTTAGAATTTTGCAAGGCGGAGTTGTTGCGAATTGAGAGCAACCCGGTGCACCTGCAATTTATTCTATTTCGTGACGAAGCAAACTTTCACCTTGATGGACGTGTGAACCGCCAGAACATCAGGATATGGGTTCACGATACCCCTCATATCGTGGACGAACGGCATCTCCATTCACCGAAGGTGACACTGTGGAGTGGGATTAGGCGTGAAGGCATACTGGGCCCGTCTTTTTCGATGGCATTGTTAACGCGGATGCCCACTTGGACACGCTGAAAATGGAAATGCTGCCTGAACTTGGAACATACCACATGGCAAAAAAACAACAACAAAAAAAAAAAAAACTGTATATTCATGCAGGATAGGGCGGCTCCCCAACACGTAAAGAGTGTGAGGGCATGTCTCAATAACACGTTCCCTCGGCGGTGGATGGGTCGGGGATCAGAGTATGTGGACTGGTCTCCATGATCCCCCGACTTAAATATGTTCGGCTTTTTAGTATGGGGATTTACAAAAGGACTTGTATACTAGAAGAGGATCTTCACCATGGAAGAGCTCAAAGCAAAAATTGAGGGCGCGTTTCTCGAGATCGACGATGGGATGCGCGAAATGGCTTTCCTGGTGTACGATGCTTGACTTCGGCTTTGCGTGTCTGTGAACAGCAGGCACATCGAAATGAGCGAACCCTAGTTTTTTAAAGGGCCGCTGCAGCATCAACATATTTTCAAATCGCCGTGACAGAAAAGGCGTAGCAGAGGATGTATTTTTCAAGAATAAGCAATTGAATGAACGCACAACTTCCACTTCCTGACGGAATTTAAAGTACTAGTTTCTTTCTTACTTTTGTCTCTCGTGCTGCTTGCGGCACGCGGAGAGCAAAGTAGAGGCTGTTGATAAAGGTGCCAATGGGAAACCAGCAAAAAGACGACTATCTCTCTCAAATAGCCACCATTTTATCACCCGCTCGCCGAAATTACTCTCGCGCCGTAAATCGTGTACAATTAATGTGATTTCTTTTTTTCTTTTTTTACAAATATGTCTTGCAACATGTGTGTTAATTAAAACCAAAGTGTATGAAAAAAATATTACTTTATGACTTACAGTGGCCCTGTAAAAATCAGAATGAAATGATATCTCAAAACGAACTTGCCTGCAACGGTAGCAGCACCACTTGCAATTCCGGGCTGTTAATAAGTGATCTCGTCGCATCATGGTGTCGTCTTGGTTGCATGACGATTTCCCAAAATTGGACTTGAAACAGGTAATTTCAACAATCGTTGATATATTTCGTTAAAATCACTTTTCATCCCGATTATCTTGCCCAACGCCAGGCTTTCGTGCGGCGTTTCCCGCGGATGGATGGATGGATGAATACGGCTGAGCCCTTTGGATCGGGCGGTAGCTTACGCCACCTAGCCATTTTGTTTTACCATTTAAGCTTAGAATATTTAAATGTGAAATCTATATTCACTCCGCAGTGCAAAGAAAGTGAGGCTATGAAACCCCCTTGCCATCAGTGATTAAGAAAATACCTAGTTTTCTCTCGATTTCTGCCACCATTCACTTAATCTTTGCTTGGTAATCTCTACAGTCTTGAAATCCACTCTCCCTTCGCTGTCTCTAAAACCCAATGACTTTATTAAATCTATGTTGTCTTCGGTAGGCATAGGGTGAAGCCCTTTACAGTAGAGTATCAAGTGCTCAGCCGTCTCGTCCTCCTCTCCACAAGCAGTGCACACTGTATCAATTTCCTGGTACTTCACTCTGTATGTTCTGGTTCGCAGAACACCCGTTCTTGCCTCAAACAGCAATGAGCTTCCCCTAGAATTGTCATAAATGCTTTCTTTGGCAATAACTCTTTTGTTTAATCTATAGCTTTCCAGAGCAGTCTTTGTCTGCATTCCCTCTAGCCACCGATCTCTTTCTGTGGCCTTAACTTTCTTCTTAACTGAAACTTGCTCTTCCGTATCTTCGCTATAGCCCAAAAACCTTCCTCTTAATTTCCTAGTGCGCTGTCTCCACTTTGTGTCTACACTCCTCATGTATAAATAGCTGAAAACCTTTCGTGCCCATTGCTCCCCATCCATTAGCCTCAACCTATCCTCAAATTCTACCTTGCTCACCGCTTCCCTGCTCTCAAATGATGCCCATACCATGTCTCCTTGTACTCCCTGGTTTGGCGTTTTGCAATGCGCCCCCAAAGCCAGTCTACCTACTCCGCGCTGTTTTATTTCTAGTTTCGCACGGACTTCGGATTTCATGCATAGCACTGCGTTTCCAAAAGTCAAGCCAGGCACCATGACCCCGCGTTTTTCCGTCCAGTGCGCCACCTGGGAGCGGCGTCGCGAACCAGATTGCAGACGGCGAACGGGCGCGTATAGGCCATAGGAAATGCACATCTGCCATTTTTGTTGTCTTTCTAATAATTGGCTACTCCCGAGTCGACGTCTAAAAAAAAAGGCGAAAAACTTTGGAATAAAAGACGTTCGTGTGCCCAATTTCAGGTATGTACGTTTGAAAGTCGTTTTTGGCTAAGCGTGCCAAATGTGAAAGTTTTTACGGCCGCACCCTGTACAATGCAGAAGAGGCACATGATAGCGTATTTCCCATAGAATACTCCCATTTCTCGCAGTTATATGACTGAAATACAAAAAAAATCAAACGACACACCCCTTCTTGTGTTTCGAGGATCTGACAGTGGAGGAGGAAAAAACTCTAAGAATGTCGCTTTTTTGGGACAGGGCATTACCGACTGGCTGCAGTTGAAGGTGTATGTCAACACGCAGAGGTTCAGTTTGTAGTGCTCTGTTATTCATAATGCACAACATCATGATGTCAAACTTGAACGTTTAGACAGCCCAAAGCCGGTCTGCCTTTCGGATACGGTGACACTGGTTCACGTTCTGTAGAAAAAATGTAGCCTGCGCGCCGCGCCTGCTTATCTGTAGACTTCAGCGCAAAACAGGCAGTAGGGGAAGGCCACAGGAAGTAGATGCATCAATCATACAAAATCAAAACAATCGGAGGCAGGGATGGGACTCAGGGTTTCTGGGTTCTCTGCCTAAGGCCTCTCATTGAAAACGGCCGCACCCTGTACAATGCAGAAGAGGCACATGATAGCGTATTTCCCATAGAATACTCCCATTTCTCGCAGTTATATGACTGAAATACAAAAAAAATCAAACGACACACCCCTTCTTGTGTTTCGAGGATCTGACAGTGGAGGAGGAACAAACTCTAAGAATGTCGCTTTTTTGGGACAGGGCATTACCGACTGGCTGCAGTTGAAGGTGCATGTCAACACCCAGAGGTTCAGTCTGTAGTGCTCTGGTATTCATAATGCACAACATCGTGAAGTCAAACTTGAACGTTTGGACAGCCCAATGCCGGTGTGCCTTTCGAATACGGTGACATTGGTTCACGTTCTGTACAAAAAATGTAGCCTGCGCGCCGCACCTGCTTATCTGTAGACTTCAGCGCAAAACAGGCAGTAGAGGAAGGCCACAGGAAGTACATGCATCAATCATACAAATCAAAACAAACGGAGGCAGGGATGGGGCTCAGGGTTTCCGAGTTCTCTGCCTAAGGCCTCTCATTGAAAACGGCCGCACCCTGTACAATGCAGAAGAGGCACATGATAGCGTATTTCCCATAGAATACTCCCATTTCTCGCAGTTATATGACTGAAATACAAAAAAAATCAAACGACACACCCCTTCTTGTGTTTCGAGGATCTGACAGTGGAGGAGGAAAAAACTCTAAGAATGTCACTTTTTTGGGACAGGGCATTACCGACTGGCTGCAGTTGAAGGTGCATGTCAACACCCAGAGGTTCAGTCTGTAGTGCTATGGTATTCATAGTGCACAACATCGTGAAGTCAAACTTGAACGTTTGGACAGCCCAATGCCGGTGGGCCTTTCGAATACGGTGACATTGGTTCACGTTCTGTACAAAAAATGTAGCCTGCGCGCCGCACCTGCTTATCTGCAGACTTCAGCGCAAAACAGGCAGTAGAGGAAGGCCACAGGAAGTAGATGCATTAATCATACAAATCAAAACAAACGGAGGCAGGGATGGCGCTCAGGGTTTCCGGGTTCTCTGCCTAAGGCCTCTCATTGAAAACGGCCGCACCCTGTACAATGCAGAAGAGGCACATGATAGCGTATTCCCCATAAAATACTCCCATTTCTCACAGTTATATGACTGAAATACAAAATAAATCAAACGACACACCCCTTCTTGTGTTTCGAGGATCTGACAGTGGAGGAGGAAAAAACTCTAAGAATGTCGCTTTTTTGGGACAGGGCATTACCGACTGGCTGCAGTTGAAGGTGCATGTCAACACCCAGAGGTTCAGTCTGTAGTGCTATGGTATTCATAATGCACAACATCGTGAAGTCAAACTTGAACGTTTGGACAGCCCAATGCCGGTGGGCCTTTCGAATACGGTGACATTGGTTCACGTTCTGTACAAAAAATGTAGCCTGCGCGCCGCGCCTGCTTATCTGCAGACTTCAGCGCAAAACAGGCAGTAGAGGAAGGCCACAGGAAGTAGATGCATCAATCATACAAATCAAAACAAACGGAGGCAGGGATGGGGCTCAGGGTTTCTGGGTTCTCTGCCTAAGGCCTCTCATTGAAAACGGCCGTACCCTGTACAATGCAGAAGAGGCACATGATAGCGTATTTCCCATAAAATGCTCCCATTTCTCGCAGTTATATGACTGAAATACAAAATAAATCAAACGACACACCCCTTCTTGTGTTTCGAGGATCTGACAGTGGAGGAGGAAAAAACTCTAAGAATGTCACTTTTTTGGGACAGGGCATTACCGACTGGCTGCAGTTGAAGGTGTATGTCAACACCCAGAGGTTCAGTCTGTAGTGCTCTGGTATTCATAATGCACAACATCGTGAAGTCAAACTTGAACGTTTAGACAGCCCAATGCCGGTCTGCCTTTCGAATACGGTGACATTGGTTCACGTTCTGTACAAAAAATGTAGCCTGCGCGCCGCGCCTGCTTATCTGCAGACTTCAGCGCAAAACAGGCAGTAGAGGAAGGCCACAGGAAGTAGATGCATCAATCATACAAATCAAAACAAACGGAGGCAGGGATGGGGCTCAGGGTTTCTGGGTTCTCTGCCTAAGGCCTCTCATTGAAAACGGCCGCATCCTGTACCATGCAGAAGAGGCACATGATAGCGTATTTCCCATAAAATACTCCCATTTCTAGCAGTTATATGACTGAAATACAAAAAAAAATCCAACGACACACCCGTTCTTGTGTTTCGAGGATCTGACAGTGGAGGAGGAAAAAACTCTAAGAATGTCACTTTTTTGGGACAGGGCATTACCGACTGGCTGCAGTTGAAGGTGTATGTCAACAGGCAGAGGTTCAGTCTGTAGTGCTCTGGTATTCATAATGCACAACATCATGAAGTCAAACTTGAACGTTTAGACAGCCCAATGCCGGTCTGCCTTCCGAATACGGTGACATTGGTTCACGTTCTGTACAAAAAATGTAGCCTGCGCGCCGCACCTGCTTATCTGCAGACTTCAGCGCAAAACAGGCAGTAGGGGAAGGCCACAGGAAGTAGATGCATCAATCATACAAATCAAAACAAACGGAAGCAGGAATGGGGCTCAGGGGTTCCGGGTTTTCTGCCTAAGGCCTCTCATTGAAAACGGCCGCTCCCTGTACAATGCAGAAGAGGCACATGATAGCGTATTTCCCATAAAATACTCCCATTTCTCGCAGTTATATGACTGAAATACAAAAAAATCAAACGACACACCCCTTCTTGTGTTTCGAGGATCTGACAGTGGAGGGGGAAAAAACTCTAAGAATGTCGCTTTTTTGGGACAGGGCATTACCGACTGGCTGCAGTTGAAGGTGTATGTCAACAGGCAGAGGTTCAGTCTGTAGTGCTCTGGTATTCATAATGCACAACATCATGAAGTCAAACTTGAACGTTTAGACAGCCCAATGCCGGTCTGCCTTTCGAATACGGTGACATTGGTTCACGTTCTGTACAAAAAATGTAGCCTGCGCGCCGCACCTGCTTATCTGCAGACTTCAGCGCAAAACAGGCAGTAGGGGAAGGCCACAGGAAGTAGATGCATCAATCATACAAATCAAAACAAACGGAAGCAGGAATGGGGCTCAGGGGTTCCGGGTTCTCTGCCTAAGGCCTCTCATTGAAAACGGCCGCTCCCTGTACAATGCAGAAGAGGCACATGATAGCGTATTTCCCATAAAATACTCCCATTTCTCGCAGTTATATGACTGAAATACAAAAAAATCAAACGACACACCCCTTCTTGTGTTTCGAGGATCTGACAGTGCAGGGGGAAAAAACTCTAAGAATGTCGCTTTTTTGGGACAGGGCATTACCGACTGGCTGCAGTTGAAGGTGTATGTCAACAGGCAGAGGTTCAGTCTGTAGTGCTCTGGTAGTCATAATGCACAACATCATGAAGTCAAACTTGAACGTTTAGACAGCCCAATGCCGGTCTGCCTTTCGAATACGGTGACATTGGTTCACGTTCTGTACAAAAAATGTAGCCTGCGCGCCGCACCTGCTTATCTGCAGACTTCAGCGCAAAACAGGCAGTAGGGGAAGGCCACAGGAAGTAGATGCATCAATCATACAAATCAAAACAAACGGAAGCAGGAATGGGGCTCAGGGGTTCCGGGTTTTCTGCCTAAGGCCTCTCATTGAAAACGGCCGCTCCCTGTACAATGCAGAAGAGGCACATGATAGCGTATTTCCCATAAAATACTCCCATTTCTCGCAGTTATATGACTGAAATACAAAAAAATCAAACGACACACCCCTTCTTGTGTTTCGAGGATCTGACAGTGCAGGGGGAAAAAACTCTAAGAATGTCGCTTTTTTGGGACAGGGCATTACCGACTGGCTGCAGTTGAAGGTGTATGTCAACACGCAGAGGTTCAGTCTGTAGTGCTCTGGTAGTCATAATGCACAACATCATGAAGTCAAACTTGAACGTTTAGTCAGCCCAATGCCGGTCTGCCTTTCGGATGCGGTGACATTGGTTCACGTTCTGTACAAAAAATGTAGCCTGCGCGCCGCACCTGCTTATCTGCAGACTTCAGCGCAAAACAGGCAGTAGAGGAAGGCCACAGGAAGTAGATGCATCAATCATACAAATCAAAACAAACGGAGGCAGGGATGGGGCTCAGGGTTTCTGGGTTCTCTGCCTAAGGCCTCTCATTGAAAACTGAAAAAAAAAAAATGGAACAGTGGCCCAAGAGCTTGGAATGTTTTAGTTGCGCGGACAGAATACCGAGCCGAATTAAAAATACAGGGACACGGGAAATAGCTCGTTATTGACGGACAAATCGGCGTTCACTCGAAACGTCGTCTTTTACATTACTTCAGTTTTTTTTTCTTCTCGATCGGTGCGTTATTTTGCTACCGACGTGTTTATAGGTTTACTTTTTGTTCGGACAAATTATTTTTATTTCCGCATGTAGAACAATATTGAGAGGTGTCATGCAGTAATTCTTTTTATAAAATGTGTCTATGAAAAAAGCGTACTTTAGCCCGGTACAACACCTCCGTTCAAGCCATCGTCATCACTAAACCCCAACCTGCTCATAAACTATCGTAATCCTTATCCTGTTAACCCTGAGAGAAAGCTTACGCTTGGTAGGGTGGCAGTATGGTAGACTGTAAATGTGAATGTATGCACTGTTGCATATTTGCGGTATTTAAATTTGTAAAACGAATTCGATATTAATATTCAAGTTGTTCATTTAATTTATTTTGAGCATACTGCGAGCTCGGAAGGTATGTTAAAAGTAAAACCACGTTCAAATATTAAAATATTCGCTAGAAAAAGAACAGACATTTGCAGCCTCTACAGCATTCGTTTACGCATTCAACAAATAAAAAGTTTCTAAAGATCCACTGTTCATGCGATGATGCATAATGGTTTTTGTTGTGCTTCGTTTATCGTAGCATTATCCCAGTTTGCATAAAAAAACTTATTTGTTATCATTAATAAAGTAATACCTATGTTGCAATAGAGTTTACTCAGAAGGCGCAAAAACCCCAGTTAGTACATTTTTCTTCACACGCAGGTTGCGTCTATTGCCGAGGGTACTTCGGCACGTCTCCGAGCGCCAAATAAAGGTAACCCTGCTGGGGGACCAGAAAGTCTCCATGCCGGTTTGTATCTCGCCGTCAGCCCTCCACAAGCGGTGGCACCCGGACGGGGAGATCGCCACCGCTAGAGGTAAGCGATCCAGGAGTTGTTGCAGATCTTGTAGATCCCCCTGGGCCCCAAAACATAGTTTTCGGGGAACTATCTGTGGAAGCAGGAAACAAAAGTGGTGGAATCAACGCAGCGAGCGGGTTGTTTCTAGACACTCAAGTGCCACTGCGCTGCCGCCGATTTTACACGAAATATTCTTACCCTGCTTAAGGTTACGAAAAGCGGGACAAGCTTCTCCCGTAAAGCCGTCCACTCTTTTCACTTTAGTAGAGCGAACGCCAGAGGGGAGCGAGAGGAGGCGATGAGGGACTGGTTTACAGCGTTCGTTGTGCTAAAGTGAAAACAGTGAAGAGCTTTGCGGGATTAGTTTTGCTCTAGTTCTCTTAACCTGGAACGAGGTATACGAGAATAAATGTCACTCCACGAATGACCCCAACGCGGAGAGGCTTTGCGTAGTCGAGCCGTTGATTTTCACGATCCCAAATTGCGTGCTCACGCAGTGCACGGCTCCACTGTGCGAGCCGCATTTTAATATATCGTCATCACGGCGATGGGAAAACTTGATCACGAAAGTTTGGAAATCACGCATTTTCGACAACGCCAACAATCCGATACCCCCAATTTTCTCATCAAGCTATGCAAAAGAGAGACTGAAAGGAAACGTACGTTTTTGTCCTTGAAATTGCGGAGCGACAAAGTAGCTTTCATGGTCAGTGACGTTTCGTGCGTGAACACATAGGTTCACTACTGCCACTAAGGTTGTGTAAACTGAGATACATTCTTATCCCATATCTTTGCACGGCCCCTTTAGTCTCCAAGATGGCCAATATGGCTCTGTTTTCGTTACTCCGGAACGCATAGCTTATTAAATGTATCAAGACAAATGTTCCCGCTACAACCCCTCTCCGTTTCGCAAGTTCGAGGTATTCTCCCTTGCTGCACGCTTCGTTCATCAGTCTAGGCAATTTTGAATCTCTTTCAAATGGGAAGTCTATTTATGGCACCGGAACGGCAGCGACACGTTTGCCAACACAGCCCTTTGCAATGCGATGATTGAAATTCTGCTGTCCGAAGCTTGCCTTTCCATTCAAGAGTTCACCGTTTCCCGATAGGAAATAGGTAACAGTTCTCAGGGCCAACAGAATGAACGATATTACCACGCGTACGCATGAATTCAGTACATAAATGCTATGCACTCGGAAGACAGCGCGTTTCCAGCGCTCACCAAACTTCATCGGAACATGCGATCTGTGTGTTTCCTCACGGCAGGGCCATTCCGGAGGAAGTCGAACAACGGCTCTTTGACGAAGCATTTTGGGATGGTTTCTCAGGTGCTACGCCAGAAAACCGTTGCTCGGCTGCCAACAGGATAACACTTTCACGAGAAAACCCACAGCTCGCGTGCTCCGTATACGTTTTGCAAGCGCTGCGTTGCCATTTAATACTGCGCCAATTTCATTCTGCACATATTTCTTGATTTCAGTATAGCGTGTCCCCAATAAAATATATACAGTGTTTTTGTCACCGTAAGAATGAACCGCACATCGCTGAACGCTTAAGTCTCCACCCAAGTGAAAAAGCTAGCGGTCCAGACGAGGCTCGAAAGTTTTAAAGCTCACGTTATGTTCTAAGTGATCTTATGCAGCTTCAAATTTGAAAATGAAGCCCGTGCCCGGTGGTTTGCGCCATTCAGCCTCATGTATTCGGGGACTTCGTCGCCACCATTTTCAAAATGAAACTTTTCGAAATGCGGTTCTAACCCCTGAATAAGATAACAGTTCGTTCTGCAACTTAAGTATGGTGTATGGACGCTACCGCTGCATTTGAGTGGAAACTAAATATTCGGCGATACATACTATTTTAGGGGATCACCCTGTAGTTAGATACCTCTTATTGTGAATGGTTGGATAATTGTTTAGTTCAGATGAGCACCTCTCTTGACGCAACGAGACGGCGAGACGGCGAGACGGCGCAAACTTGACAACTTGTGGGCTCGCGTGCACTCCGGAATAACTAGGGGATAACTCGTGTGACTCGGGCGGGATGTGACGTGAGCAGACGGCGTTTCCTCTAAAAGTTCTGTCAGTCTTGCGGCAAGCGGAAAATTTATGAAGTTATCAGATGTGAGTTTCTGCCCGATCGCACTCACCACTATTAATATCGACGTCTTTTGAGCCTGGCGTCAGAATTCTCGCTAGTTTCTTTCGGATCCGGAAATCAGAATGCTCTTAAGGGTAGCGTATCTTTACGTTCTTAGATGGTTCCTCAAATTTATCGCACGACCGGATAGCCAAGTGTTGCCTATGTGACGCGTAAAGTCCAAGTGACAAAGTTTCCCATTTATGAAACAAAATAAGAGTAACTATCATCTTAATCAATAATGCGCAATATCTCATTTGAAGGCTGCGTTACAATTTGAAGGCACTCTACTGATGTAACTAATCGGAAAAGAAAGAAACTTGTTTGCGGATAATAAGTAGAATAAAAAGTTAGTATCGCATTAAAAATTAATGAAATTACCATTAGAGGTCGAAAAAAAAAAAGAAAATTGAAAGGCGTTTACAGATCTCTGTAATGCGAAACTAGAACGCAGCTTTTGAGGAGGAGAAGGGAATTGTACGGAGTGGAGAATATGACCCTCCTTCTCCTATCCCCCTCCTCCTCCTACTCTCCTCCTCTTCATCCCATTCTCCTTCTCCTCCTCTTTCTTCCTCCTCGTCCTCTCCTCCCGCCGCTGAATTTGTTCATGACTCACGTGACACGAAGTCGTGACGTCACTTTTCCCGCTAAATTTGGCGAGGGAACTGAACTGGTGTAGAGGTCACGTGACGTCGATTTCCCCGCAAATTATAGCGGGAAAATTTTCCCGCTAACTGTAACAAGAAAATTTCCCGCTAAATTTAGCGGAAACACTCCCCCGCTAAATTTAGCGGAAACACTTCCCCGCTAAATTTAGCAGGAAAAGTTTTCGGCTATCTTTAGCGGGGAAACCTCCCATAATGCAACGCGCGAGGGGACGCCGGTGCCGCTCAAGCCGGAAACGGGGGCATTAGAACTGCAGTCTAAAAGACATAATATTGCTTTCCCCTACCAGCATTATTTTATCTAACTCTCTTACACACACATAGGGGAGCGCGTGCACGCACGTGCTGAGAGCGGACGCATGTTCTATGGGCTCCGCAGAAAATCGTCCTTTTTCTTGGAAAATTCCTTTTCTGTGCGATGAAAAGTGTTGGAGAAGACAGAGCTAACGTTCCGGTTTCGCTCGATACCACTTTCATGCCGGTGAGCCGAATCTTTCTCATTTCAAAGACATTGTCACGATTCTGGCCCACGGAGGGCCTGTTAACACTCGTTAGGCTTCGCGCCGCAGGGCGCGCCGCACCGAGCTTCTCGGAGCGGCCGCCTAGCTAGGCCTATCGCGTGGCGGTCGCCGTCCTGGTGGGGGCTGAAGGCTGGAGGATGGAAACAAGGACCCAAGAAACTCCAGGTACCGGTCGAGTGATCGGCTATAACCCAGAAGAGGTGGCGCATAGATTTATCAGCCCGGCGCAGCGGCCACTCCGGGATGATGGAATCAAGGATGCCCTTGGGGGACCAGGAGGACGGAGGACCCGGCAACGGCTGGGTGCAAGTACTGATGCAGAAGAAAAAGAGCAAGAGGGAGACACAAGGCCTCGAGAAACAAGTTCGTGATGAAGCCGGGGGAACAACGGCGGAGAATTTCAAGTCGAGGAAAACTCTGAGGTTGCCCAGTCTCAGAGTCTACAAGCACAAGGTCATTATCAAACCTCATCGGGTCGCGGTGGACCTGAAGCGGTACAGGAGCCTGATCGGGGAAGCGGTCCAGAGCTCCCTGCCGAGAGGATTGGACGAGAAGACGGTCGTAAGGCTGCTGGAAGCACAGAACACAATCATGGTTTGTACGGACGAATGGAGCGAAGCGGAAGCCGTCGCAGGTATCAAGAAACTGAATTTTCCTGTCGGCGTGCTAGACGTCGAAGCGTATCATGTCTCCCCGAGCGAAGATGCGTGCCGCGGCGTCATACACAGTGTCCGGCCTGACCTGACTAACGAACAGATTCGACAGAAAACCAGAGCTGTGGGATACGAAGTTCTAGAAGCAAGGAGGCTAGGGAAGTCACAGTCTGCGGTAATCGTATTTGCGGGGAAGAAGGTACCGTTCACGGTGAGCTTCCATTGGCTTGAGACTCCCTGCTTTATCTATAAGAAGACTAGGGCGGCTTGTCTGAACTGTGGTGAAGTGGGCCATCGGACCGACGTATGCAGCAAGCCGGAAGGATTTGCGTGCTCGGCGTGCAGGGCCACCGAGGTCGGTGAGGACCATGAGTGTGTGCCGAAGTGTGCCTTGTGCGGGGGGGCCCACAAGACCTACGACAGACACTGCCCGGAGAAGTTCTACAAGGAGACTAAAAGCAGGGAGCCTAGACGGAGTCGGGGGAGACGTCGCGACGGCGCGCAGCACGTGCGGTGGCTTTCGAGAGAGTCGGGACGGAGCGTGTCAGACTCGCGCACCCGCTCGCGCAGCCGGTCCGCCAGCTGTGGGAGAAGCGCGTCTCGAGATATGACTACATCCAAGCGGCGCCCGCAAAAGGTCAAGCGAAAAAAGAGCAAGCGAAGCACCTCTATGGAAGGGATCTTCACTGATCCAGGCAATCGCAAGAAGTGGCCGGAACTCCAAAGGGTCGGGGATCAGGAGTCGAGGAGCACGTCCCAGCCCAAAGGTGGAGGGGCGAGCAGCAACGGAGCGATACAAGACCTGCGGAGGAACGTGACCCACTGCAAAAAGACAATAGAGGAACTTTGGAACAAAAGAGAAAGAACCGGGGGAGTCTCGGCAGAGCAAGTAGCGATCGTGGAGACGACCGTTCAGCGGGCGATCCAGGGACTTCAAGAATTCTTCACCAGCCAACTGATGCAGCTGACATGCAGGGTCACCGAGCTGGAGAAATTAGGAAAGACTCTTGAGCAAAACCAAGAGAGCCTCTTCAGGCAGTTCATCTCGAAGCGGAGAAAAACGGGCGAGCCTCTACGGGACGCAGAAATTTCCGACGCAGAATCATGCGCAAGTCAGCGAAGCCAAGTTTGAAAGTGTGGCAGTGGAACTGCAGGGGGATGGGTCGGAAACAGGCGAGCCTTAGCCTGAGGGTGTCGCTTGAACCCAATCCCCCGGCGGTGATACTGCTGCAGGAGCCGGGCAAGAAACCAGTGAAGATCAAAGACTATGCTACAATTGAGGGCGACCAATACGTCGCGACGCTTGTGCACAAGACCTACGCAGCCACGAGACTAGACTTGGATAGCTGTGAGGTGTCGTGCTGTCACATTGTGATCATCCCAGTGAAAAAAGGGGATCGGGGTGTACATGTGGTGAACGTGTATGGAAATCCAAAGAACCATAAGACGGACTACAGGCGGCTCATCGCGAAGGTGGTCAAGGAGGCGGGGAAGGACCCTGTGATTATTGCGGGAGACTTCAACGCCCCTCACCCGGGATGGGGTTACAAGTACGTTTCTCCGAAAGGCACAAGGCTGGCGGAAAGCATCAACCAGGAACGCCTAACATTGCTTACCGAGGTTGATCAGCCAACCAGGACGGGCACGAGCTCATGCAGGGACACCTGTCCGGACCTGACGCTTGTCAAGAACGTGGCGAACGCTGAGTGGACTAGCCTCATGGAGCAACTCGGTAGCGATCATTGTATCCTCGAAACGACTATTCACGAGTCCGGATACACAAGAAAGACGGGAAAGGCAAGAATAAAGGATTGGGACCGATGGCGAAAACAGAAAGGGAAAGGTACAGCTAGCATCGAGAACATCGAGGATTGGTCTTCGGAGGTGATCGCCAGTGTCAAGCCGTTCGTGGCTGAAGTTGAACTCTCAGAGAAGACCCCAGCAGTGGACACGCGTCTGCTTCATCTTTGGGAAGCACGACGCGGGCTGACCAGGAGATGGAAGAAACAGCGTTACAACAAGAAACTGAGGAAAAGGATTCAAGCACTCACAAAGCTGGCCGAGGACTATGCGGTGGACTTGGCTAGGAAGAACTGGTATGGCCTGTGTGACTCTATACGGGGAAGCCTAGGCACGGCTCAGGCATGGAGGATGCTTAGGGCCTTAATCGATCTGAGTAGGGCAAAGGCGGTGACGGGCGGCCGTTTAGCGGAACTGATACATAAGTTACCCGGGGACCGCAAGCAGATCATGGATCGGCTGGCGGAAAGGTATTTGTGTTTGGAATCCACAGGAGAAATCGTGGAGTATGAAGGGCAGGAAAACCCTGAATTAGACAGGCCAATTACTGTCGCGGAATTGGAGTATGAGCTCGGGGTTATGAGGAAGGGCGCAGCACCCGGACCGGACTCCCTCACAGCGAAACTCCTCTACAACTTAGGGGAAGGGGACCTGAAAGAGCTGGTACGCCATTTCAACGAACATTTCTGGGAGCGCGGGCTTACTCCAGATAGTTGGAAGGTTGCTGACATTCGCTTCATTCCAAAACCCAAAAAGGAGCTCAAGCTAGAAAATCTGCGGCCGATTTCGCTTACATCTTGCCTGGGCAAGGCGTTCGAACGAGTCATAAACTCCAGGGCTATGAAATATCTAGACAAGGAACAACTCCTTCCGAACACGCAGTTCGGGTTCAGACCTCACACATCGACGCAGGACATACTCTTGTGGATATATAAGGATTGTGGGGCGCTCGGCCCGCCACACGGCGGCCAAACCGGCGACTAGCGGGGGGGGGCGGCACCCGGCGCCGACAGGGTAGAAAAGGGATGGCCCGTGTGGCCGAGTGCAGTGGTTGCCCCGAGTCTGGACCAGAGTCATGGTAATAAACCCTGTTTGACCCCGAAGAACGAGTCGTCTGGTTGATCGCCTGCGGCGGACGGCGGAAGGCGAACGCCACATCTGGTGCCCAACGGGGATTCTGTCGTCCGTCGTCGGTGATCTCGACCAGACGGTTCGTCCTCCCTTTCTTCTAGTTTGCGTTTCTTAATCTCTTTTCGGTCGTTGATTCGTCGCGGTTCGCGTTTTTCATTTTTTCTATATCGCGTCGTGTTTTTCTTATTCATTGTGACTTTTTGCGCGCTCGCCTATCACCGCGGTCTGCACGTCGCTGACGGTGCGGTTTTCTTGGCGTAGTTTGTTGGCGCGTTTTTTTTTCTTCCCTCGTGTTCGCGTGTGCTGTTTTTTTCCCTTGTCGCGCGTTTTTCTTTTTTCCATGCCTCCCAAGAAACAGTCCCAGCCCCCGTCCGACCACGGCGACTCCAGCGAAGAAGACGCGGAGCCCGGTCCGTCGTCGGCTGAGGTCCTGGCGCTCATGGCCCGAATGTCCGCCACCCTCCAGTTGGTGACGGAGCGCCTCGCAACCGGCACGGGAGGAGCCGGCGGCCATGTGCAGCAGCGTGGGCCCGAGCTTCACCCTCGGCTCACGGTCCCCGTGTACACGGGGTTCGACGACAGGAAGTCCGTCGCCGACTTCCTCGAAGAGCTGGACGTCTACGCCCGAGCGTCCGGCGCCTCGGAGAGCTACGTGCTCGAGCGCATCCTGCCCCTCGCCTTACAAGCGAGCGCGAGACGATGGTGGGTGTTGCAAACTCCCTTTCCGTCCCTAGAGGCGTTCCACCGTAGCTTCCGAGAAGAGTTCCTGCCACCGGGGTACGACTCCCGAGTCCAGCGGGAGCTCGAATGACGTACCCAGCATCCAGAGGAAGGCCTCGTCGAATACATCCGGGCCATGCAGGAGCTGTTCAACCGAGCGGCGAAAGCTGTTCCCGAGTCGGAGAGGGTTGCACGCATCATCCGACAGAGCCACCCCCGTTACCACGTCTATCTTCAGGGGCGGCGGTTCGAGAGCGTGGAAGACCTCGTTCGTGCGGCGCGCGGCGTGCAAGACATGATCCAGGCCAGCGTGGACTACCGGCCGCCGCCCCCCGCCACAGAAGCCCTCGAACCATCGTGCGCGTGGTCGCCACCTGCACGCACCGCCCTGGAACGCACCCCTCCGACTCACCGCCCACCCGAAAGGGTCGGCGCCTACGCCTACTTGCCCCGCGCCCTGGACACCCTTGAGTGCACTCGGGATGGCGACGGGAGGCTCGGTGCTGCATCACCGGCTGGGGTCAGCGTGAGCTTAAATTCCCGACCGAGGGAAGCCCCAGGCGCCTGGGATTGGTCCCCCCAGGGCCCGCACTTGGGTGGAAGCCCGCCGCGGGTGCCGCGAAACCCCGAGAGGGGCCGGCTGCAGTTCCCGGACAGCGAAAGCTGGCTGCATGACCCTCGGCGAGATCTTCAGATGGCCGAAAGGCCCCAGCGCCAGCCGAGAGGCGGCTGGCAACGTGGGAATGACCCGGCGGAGCCGAGAGGCAGCCGGCGACGTGGGAGTGAACGGGGCAACGTGGGAACCCAGCGGCAGAATGACTCCTGCTACAACTGCGGACAGCGTGGCCACTTCCGCAGCCAGTGCCCACAACGGCGGCCCCGTGAGCAGCGAGAACTGCCTGACCAGGGAAACCGAGGCGGCCCGCGGCGCTGAACCCGGAGACCTCGCCGCCCAAGGCCGCCACCAGCCCCGGGAAATGTAAGTCGCCGGCAATACTTCCTTCTGTATGTCGAGTACGACCTACGAACCACAGCATCGAGCCTAGGATAACGATTTCTCTGCTCGGAGTTCTTTTCGCCGCCCTGTTCGATACCGGCGCGGGAGTTTCGCTTATCGGCGACGTCGTTTTTGAACTCTGCAAATCAAAAAATGTTAAGCTCCGTTGTTCGAGCACGCTTTTGCAGTTAGCATCAGGCGCGCAAACAAAAGCAGCAGGCGCAGTAAGGCTGAGGATTTCTTTCGACGGAAAAACGCGGCGTCAGCGTTTCCTTTATCTGCCAGGATTGGCCGTACCTGTTATCTTGGGCCGAGATTTCATTGCAGACGCAAAAATTTCGCTCGACTTTGCTGCCGGCGGGTATCGGCTGGACAACCAGCCACACGTGACCCCCTTCACCAGACGTGAAGACTGCGTCACCGGCGCAACCCTTCCGACCCACTACACAGCACGTCCAGCTGCAGTTCTTCCTGATGGCATCAGAGACGCCCTCAACGCGTGCCCAGCAACCAGCTCGCAAAAGCAGCAGCTCGAGAGCATCCTGCAGCCGTTCGCAACGATGTTCACGGAAACCCCGGGCAAGACCGACGTGTTGCTACACCGCATCGAGACTGGTGACGCCCGACCACTGCGGTGCAACCCTAGGCCCCTCAGCGTCCACAAGCGAGCACTACTAGACGCAGCACTACAGGAGATGCTGGATACCGGAGCAGTGCAAGTGTCCCAGAGTCCGTGGGCCTCGCCCGTCGTCTTGGCTCCGAAGAAGGACGGCTCGGTACGACTTTGCGTGGATTATCGCCGCCTCAACGCAGTGACGGTGAGAGATTCGTACCCCTTTCCTTCCATTGACTCGGTTATGTACGCGATTGGCAACGCGAAAGTGTTCACCACTTTGGACTGCAGTCGAGGTTTTTTGCAAATTGAGATTGATCCAGAGGACGTGCCAAAGACTGCGTTCACTTGCCACAGAGGATTGTTTGAATTTACCCGCCTCCCCTTTGGCCTTTCCAATTCACCCGCTAGCTTCCAGCGCTTAATGGATATCGTTCTCGGCGACACAAAATATAAATTCGCCATGGCATACATGGATGACATCGTTATTTTTTCCCAGACTTTCGAGGAACACCTGAAGCATCTTGGGATCGTCCTCGAGCGCCTGCGCAACGCCGGCCTGACGATTCACCCTGACAAGGTGCAGCTCGCTTCACCACAAATTAACCTCCTTGGCTTTGTAGTGGACAATGGAGTTCTTCGCCCCAACGAGGACAAGCTGCGTGCAATAACAGAGTATCCGCAGCCACACGACGTCAAGAGTTTGCAGCGGTTTCTTGGATTGATTGGGTTTTATCGCCAGTTCATCCCTCGCTGCGCCGAGATCGCTAACCCCCTGACCTTGCTCTTGCGCAAAGGCGAGAAACGGCGGTGGGGGGAGGATCAGCGCGTCGCTTTCCTTCAGCTCTCGAAAGCAATTACCGACGTCGCCTCTTTGAAGTTGCCGGATCTCAACCGACAATTTGTCGTCCAAACAGATGCCAGCAACTTCGGCCTGGGCGCAGTCCTCCTTCAGGAACACGACAACGTTCTTCGCCCAGTCGCCTTCGCTAGCCGCACGCTGACAGCGGCCGAGCGAAACTACTCCGTGACGGAAAAGGAGTGTCTCGCCATCATCTTCGCCCTCAAGAAGTTTAACATGTATCTCGATGGCGCTTCCTTTCAGATACAGACGGATCACCAAGCGCTCTCCTGGCTGAAGAATTTGCAGAATCCAGCCGGACGTCTTGCACGATGGGCTCTGACACTGCAAGCGTACGACTACACTATCGCCTACAGGAAAGGAGCAACTAATATTGTGGCAGACGCACTGTCACGGGCTCCTTTGCAGGTCCCTCCCACTGAGACGGAACCGAAGTTGGTGGGATTAACCGACATCGTGGCCCGCACTTCGGAGTCACGGTGGGGGACGTTGGTGAGCAGAGCAGACCTCCGCAAGGCCCAGCAGGAAGATGGACTTTGTCGACGCGTGTGCGAGAGGCTTGCGGCACGAAGAGCAAGCGGCACCGGAAGCGACGACGAGTCCGACTCGTACCTGCTGAGCGAGGACGGACTTCTTCTCCGCTACATCCCCCGGCAGACGACGACAGCGATGGATCGCCTTTCCGGATTGTGATACCTCGGAAGCTGCGCAAATCATTCATCAGGTACTTCCATGATTCAGCATTAGCGGGTCACAGCAGCGGCAGTAAGACTTACGATAAGTTATGTCGTGTTGCGACTTGGCCAGGAATCAGGCAGGATGTACTGAAGTATGCTCGCAGTTGTCCAGTGTGTCAGAAGGCGAAACCTCGCGGAGGCCAACCACCAGGATTAATGCAGCCAGTCGTTAGCCAGTCGCCTTGGCAGATTGTCGCATGTGATGTCATGGGACCGTTTCCACGTAGTCCTCGCGGAAATCAGTACCTACTTGTTGTGACTGACCACTTCACCAAATGGGTCGAACTGTTCCCCTTACGGAAGCTTCTTTCGCAGCGGATCTGGGACTGCCTTCTGTCGTTTTCACGAGATTCGGCTTTCCTGCAGAGCTCATCACGGACGGTGCTTCGTACTTTCGAAGCAAGATTTTCATCGACACCTGCGCTGCGCTTGGAATACGGCACAAGCTGACTTCGCCGTATCATCCGCAAGCCAACATCACGGAGAGGATCAACCGCAACCTCAAAATGATGTTGATTTCCCACACAGCCCGTCACAAAGACTGGGATGCCAAACTCGACGAGATGGCATTTGCAACGCGCACCACGGTCAACCGATCCACTGGTTTCACGCCTGCCCGTCTCAACTTTGGTAAGGAGCTAACCTTCCCAATGGAAAATTCATTTCTATACACAGATGTTGCGCAGAATGGACGCCCATACGCGCAGTTCGCCCAGGACGTCCATCACCGACTCTCGTCGGCCGTTCGTGAAGCACGAGAGAACCTCGACGTCGCTCGTCTTCAACAGGCCGCCCAGTACGACAAGGGCCGCCGCAGTGTCCACTTTCAGGTTGGAGACCTGGTACTTCGTCGGGCACATCCCCTCAGCGATGCGTCGAAAGGCTTCGCAGCATCCCTCGCCAACCGTTGGGATGGACCCTTTCGCATAACGGAAACAATTTCCCCGCTGAGCTACCGCCTAGCACGACTGCATGGTACACAGCAGTACGGCCCAATTCACGTGTCTGAGCTCAAGCGTTACTGCGAGCCAGCAGTTTTTCCGCAGGTCCCGGACATCCCAGCTCCCAGCCAGCCCTTGGACCACGGAACTACGCCCAGGCGGTACAACCTACGCCCTCGGTGACTCATCACCTGCTCTATTCATATCCTTTTTTTGGCTGGCTGCGTCTCTTCGCGGAGAGGGGGGGAGAGGATCCATCTCCTTCCCGCGGGTCTGCCCTTTGTTTTCACAAAGGGATTGTTCTGTTCGCGAGTGTCTCCGAACATGTTTGACGTATCGCAACCAGACCCGTTAATTCGTCCTTTTTCTTCGTGTGCCCGTTCTCTATTTCCTCCGCAGGATCGTCACTGCCACCAAGAGCGTTCCCGCCACGCCTATCATTTCAGGCGATTGGCGGCACGCTTCCCGCCGCGCCGTTAGCGTGCCTCCGTCGCGACTTGGACTGTGCTGGTAGAGGACCGCCCGGTGGGCTGGGCCTCAGCGCTACGCTGGAGGGAGCAGCCCCGGCCCGAGCGTGGCGCGCCCCCGGAGTCCGTCCCCGAGCCTTTCCGGGGCAACACGCTGGAGGACCGGCACCCGCACGAGCCCGCGGCCGTATACAACGAGGCGGAGCGCCGCCTGCTGTGCCCCGTCTGCGGGGTGCCGGAGCTCCACCGCCCCACCAACCTGGCGGGCGCCTTGCACCAGGCCCGCGTCGCGGCGGACTGGGCTCGCCGAGCCGCGCCACCTCCTGCTGC
The DNA here is from genome assembly GCF_016920785.2 of Ixodes scapularis. Lineage (NCBI taxonomy): Eukaryota > Metazoa > Arthropoda > Arachnida > Ixodida > Ixodidae > Ixodes > Ixodes scapularis. The sequence goes on along the minus strand of NW_024609881.1, from coordinate 76,823,923 downwards.
ACCTCCGGCAGCCCCCCGCCCGTTGGAGGTCGCGGAAGCCATCCGGATCCTCCGCCAAGTCCGCCCGGATCTGCTCCGCGACCCGGCCCACGAGGAGGCCATCTTAGACCTCGACCTCTAAAAGGGGGGGGAGGTGTGGGGCGCTCGGCCCGCCACACGGCGGCCAAACCGGCGACTAGCGGGGGGGCGGCACCCGGCGCCGACAGGGTAGAAAAGGGATGGCCCGTGTGGCCGAGTGCAGTGGTTGCCCCGAGTCTGGACCAGAGTCATGGTAATAAACCCTGTTTGACCCCGAAGAACGAGTCGTCTGGTTGATCGCCTGCGGCGGACGGCGGAAGGCGAACGCCACAGGATATACTGGAGAATCCGAGGAGCGGCCAAACGAGATGCCTTCTAGCTTTAGACTTGAAAGGCGCGTTTGATAATGTTTCGCACGAAAGCATACTTAGGGGTCTCAGCACAGTTAACTGCGGGAGAAGAACCTTCGACTATGTCCGCAGTTTCTTGACGGACAGGACAGCCACGTTGACGTTGGGAAGTATGCAATCTGGGACATACAGACTGGGTTCCAGGGGTACGCCGCAAGGGGCAGTACTTTCCCCGTTGCTGTTCAACCTTGCGCTGCGGGGTCTACCAGAAGCGCTGAGGGCGGTTCCGAACGTGGAGCATGCCATCTACGCGGATGACATCACCCTGTGGTGCAGGGAGGGCAGTGACGCGGAAATAGAAAGAAGCTTCAGGCGGCGGCGGATATCGTCGGAGAGTACGTTATGAGATGCGGGCTTAAGTGCGCCCCGGAGAAATCTGAGCTTCTTGTCTTCCGAAACCCTCGCGATAAGCTAGTCGATCACATTGACGTGGTGATAGATGGGGTCCGGGTCCCAAAACCAGCGGAGGTTCGGATTCTGGGCCAGCTTCTACAACAGGGGAGGGGGAACAAGTCGACTATCGACAGACTGGACGCCATGACCACGCAGGTGTGCGGTATGATGAGGCGAATTAGGAACCGTAGACACGGTATAAAGGAGAAAGAGGCAATACAGTTGGTCCAGGCCTTCATTATTGCCAGACTGACGTACGGCACTCCGTACCTGAACTTGAACAAGGCGGAGATGCAAAAGCTAAACGTACTGATAAGGAGAGCGTACAAAACCGCGCTGGGGCTACCGGAGCGTACGGCGACCGAGAAACTGCTTAAACTTGGGGTGCATAACACCATAGAAGAACTTCATGAAGCTCAACTAGTGTCACAGCTGAAGCGACTCTCTTCCACAGTGAATGGAGCTTGGCTTCTGGACAAACTGGGAATGGCAGTACCCGGCGGTTCTCACGGGCCCGGAGACGCGGGGGAAGAGCTGCCGGCTGAGACCCGGCAGAGATTCACGATCAGTAGAATCCCCCGCAACATGCACCCGGATAGGAATGCGGAACGGAGACAAGCGCGAGCGGTGGCCCTAGCGCGTTCCTGGGACAGCAGAGAGGGAACCCTGTACGTGGATGGGGCCGGTCCGGTGCTGGGGGTGGCTGCAATAGCGGTGGCCACTGCGCAAGGGCAGATCAGACGCGTCGCCTCCATACGAGCGCAGACGGTTGAACAAGTGGAGGAGGCGGCCATAGCATTGGCGGTGGTTTGCAATCCTCGTGCGACGATAATTTCGGATTCACAAAGAGCTTGTCAAAACTTTGCGCGAGGGGTCGTGGGTCAACCAGCTCTAAGGCTCCTCCGCAAAACCGCAGTAGAGGGAGTACATCTGATCTGGACCCCCGGCCATATGGGGCAAGTCGGAAACGAGGCGGCGAATGCTGCGGCCCGAGGTGCGTTATACCGGGACTCGGTTCTGCCCCAGAGGGATCTGGACAGTGCGCTCACTTACAGTGAGGCCTTAAAGGCTCTACGAACACATAGGGCAGAATATCCTGGGCCGGCCAAAGGTCTCAGCAAAGAAGAAGAGTTCACGTGGAGACGACTTCAGACGGACACGTTCGTCACACCGATCCAGCTACATCTGTGGTACCCAGAGCGGTACGCCACGGCGGACTGTCCCTTCTGTGGTGAGCCCTGGGTGGGCGTTTATCACGTTGTCTGGGCATGCAAGAACCTCCCAGGACTGGCTCCAGTCGAGGAGCCCAAACTCGAGGAGTGGGAAGCGGGACTCAAGTACGCGACGGCTAGCGAGCAGAGGCTGCTCGTGGCCCGAGCACTCCGAGTTCACTCCGCACTTGGAGCCCCGGAATAGGGGCACACAACCACTCTCTCCTTTTTCTTCCCCTTTCTCCCCTTCCCTTTCCTAAATCTTTCAACTCAATAAAGTTTTTCAACAACAACAACACACATAGATAATCGTGAGAGTTTGTTTCCTGGAAGACCAAACTTATTCACGCGACGCTTCATTGAAATAGGCATACATTTCGTGATGCGGCGTCTTCAAGATTACTGCTTTCATGCCTGGTCACACGTTTCGTATAAATTGCAAATACAATCGAGTATTTGTTGTGCGTGCGTACCTGTATATTTTGTTCTACATGAGATCCGACCGCAGCCAGCGCTGCGATCCCACGGAGTTGACCAATCAGCGTCATAGGTGCATGGTCATTAGGCTTGTCTTCTTCGCGCGTTGTATACCTATAGAGTATATCACTGACTAAACCAACCACGCACCTTGAATGCGCCTCGATTTCAAGCTCTTTTTCTCCGCGTGAATGGCTTAAACTGGGACAGAAAATGCACGAAGACGGCGAGCGACGTGACGATGCACATTTTGGCGTTGCTTGATTTGCTCCGTCGCTTCGTAGTGAGGAAAGCGGTCGGGCTTAACGGAACACTGGAGTGAAGAAAAACAAATCTCATTAAAAAGGCTTTCTTTTTTTGCACCAACATTATTTTTTGTTGAAGGTTAAAAAGCGCGAACAAACGAAGACAATAAAGAAACGGACGACAGGACAGGCGCTTCACTCTGAACTCAGTTGAGAGTGAAGTCCTCGTGTGTTCGCGCTTATCAACCTTTTATTCAGTAATGAACCAACTAGCCCAAACCCAAGTTTTAATGCAACATATTTTTTGGTGCAATATCTACGCTTGGTGCAATTTAGGTGGAGGTCGCGGTCCATTCTAAGCCCCGGTCTCAGATCCGTGGCCCCTCCCATAACCACTGGATTGGCTTGGCTGCTCGACCGAATATGCTCGGAAGCCTTTAGTGTTTCCATTTTACCGACATCCGGTGCATCTAGTATGGAATAGTCCGGAAGTCTGCCGCCGCCTGCTGGTCGTGCGAGCAGACGCGAAGCTACCTCCGGCATCAACTGCTATTCCACAACATCGTCTATCGTCGTCTGCCAAGCCCAGACGCGGATATGGAAGCTGCGTGTCGGCCTCCGTATTCGCCTTCGTCCTTCTGCTATCGAGAGCGCAAGTTTCTTTTCCAGGGGTGACGTCAGAACACTGGACTCTGATTGGCTCTGATTGGAGGATTGTGGGTAGACCTTAATGCAGCTTGCTTCGAGGTCTATTGACCATCCTTCAATCAGAGCCAATCACAGCTCGGCGTTTTTCTGACGTCACTACAACCCCTGCAAAAGAAGCAGACGAACTTGCTCTCCGCTTTCCGCTCCTGTCTAAAAACGTCTGCAGCGCTTGCAAGACGCCACCATGAAAGCGTGTTCTAGCGTTCCATCATGCACGAGCCACACTCCGGTACAAGCGACTGTCAGCGTCTGTCGAAGTGCGGTAAAAACGACCGAGAAGACTAAAAAAAAAAAAAAAAAAAATCAACGAAATGATAATGTACAGGATGTCACAAAAGAAAATTTACAGTTTTTTTTACCGCAAAAATAAACTAGCATCGCCGAACGCTCATTCTCCGCCTGAAGGTAGCTCTAGCTAGAGGTCATAATCAGATGCCAAAGTATCAGCCCGATCCAATAAAAGTTATAAATGTTTTTCTGAAAATTTCAATAGGAAAATGGAGCCCACTTTTGCCCGTTTGCGGTTTCTGGTGCCATAGAGCCCCATGTATTCGAAAACTCCGTCGGCCGCCATTTTGCCATTGAAATTTTCAGGAAATCACTAATAACTTTTGAATAAGGTATCGGATCGGGCTTAAACTTAGGCATCTGGTTGTGACCTCTAGCGCTACCTTTGGGCGGAGAATGAGCGTTTGGCGGTGCCTAGTTTATTTTTGCGATAAAAAAACAACAAAAGAACCTGCAGCTTTTCCAGCTTTTCTATTTTTGATATTTTTTTTTTCGCATGGCATCCGCGAGCAAAGGTAGGTGAGCGTCATGACGCACAACTAAAACGCGACCTAAAATATTCGTATTGGCAGGCCAGGTGCGTTGCGAAACTACGAGGTACTTTCTGTTCGAAGCAAAATGACGGGAACGAAGCTGGACAAACTTGATGCGATCTGAACGCCCCATTGCCTCCAACCAAAGTGCTCGCAAATTCGTTCCTGTGTAGGTAACATTTCGTTATTAAAACCACGGTTGCAATCACAACGGTCGCGCAGTTTACAAAGCAGGGTTGCCGCTTTTACGGGAACCAATATCTGTATTCGGCATCAATACGCGAAAAGGACAGATCAAGTCATGTCAAGCAACATACAGGGTGTGTCAAATAGCGGCCAGGCTCTTCGAATCGACCATGAAAATCGGTTTCTTAACCCATCGCGCTACAATTTTCTGCAGCATTGACCACAAGTGGTGCATTTTTTCTATAAAATTTGCTAAGAGAGAACTTACCTGGGGAAAAATAAACAAAGAGAAAGTCTTAACTTTTATGAAAACGCAGCTAAGCCACCGGATTTAAAACCATAGGGCGCCCTTTGGCACGGGAGACAACAGATGGTGCAAGGGGTCGCGTCGCTAACTGGTGGCAACGAAAAAATGCACCACCTGTGGGAAACGCTGCACAAAAGCGTGCCGCGATAGGTTAAGAAAGCGATTTTTGCGCCCGATGTGAAGAGCCTGGCCGATATTTTGAGACACAATGTATTGACCTGACTTTCTCTCTTTTCCAGAACTGTAGATGAATTGAATCTTTTACCTGACGAGATTGTTGCATGTACGACCGTAGAAAAATTTTGTTGATGCATGTTCTTTGCATTTCTAACGCGCTCGCATGGTCTTTTTGTTATATTCTGTAATGTTGTATTCATGATTTTAAGATATAACGTGTCACTAGCGTTCTTACCTTATTTTTTATGTTCTCTATTGCGCTTATTGCAAGACGCTATCAGTGGCCCCATTGTTGCGTTGTCTGTACATTCTTTGAACTTGTGTCTTTTTTTCTCTTCTTTCTTTCTTTTTTGGTGACCTCCAGTGTACCAGATTTGTTGGTTTACTCTGTTTAGTTATGTTTTTCCTTTCTTGTTGTCCCACCCTGCTTGGGCCTGAAATGGCCTACAGTACGAATAAATAAAATAAAAAAGTGGGACGCTGAGCTTACGTCAGTCCCGCTATACCGACGCTACGAACCCAAGCACCTGCACAGCGCCAACAACTCCTCCCATGTACTTAAACGGTTGCTTGCAGCAAACTACATCGGTTGGCAAGATCTTCGTCTAAACACCGAGGTGAACTCAGAATGACTGGCCCACATTAACATAGACGAGCTGGACGAGCTGCTCTCGTCGATCACTCCCATCGTTACTAGTACAAATCAGTTAGGAAACTGCCATAGAGCCTGGTGTTAAACAGTGGCTTCGATCTGCAGCAGGGTTGAAAGTTGGGCTAGTTGGTAGCAGTTTATGATAAAATATAAAGCGCGCAAAAAACAAGGACGAAAAAGAGAGGACAGACAGACGAGCGCTTACTCGCAACTGAAGTTTTATCAAAACTTGGGAAAACACGAGGATAGCTTCTTTCACCCGCTGCACATGCGTCATTCAATTACCCTCCTCCCCCGCCCTTACCGGTTCTAATCTGCAAAACGAAAGAGCCCCTTTTGTTCACCCCCCCCCCCCCCGCCCCCCCCTTTTTAAAGATCGCGTTGCACTGTGGCAGATAAGAGTGGTTCCTCAGCATTTGTCAAAGCAAGTGATGGGTGATTTATGCAGCCATCACCAAAAGGTTTGATAATAAAAGCCCTCTAAAACCTCCCTCACTCTCTGCTTCTTAAATCGTCCTAAAATATTACTGTTTTTAAAAACAGGAGCACATTCACATCTGCTGCAGTTAACTGCTAAATGACCAGACGAAGTATTACGGAGAGAGTTGCAGTTCTCCCTCAGTCTATCATCAATACAACGTCTAGTCTGGCCGACATAGGCCTTACCACAAGACAGCGGAATGCAGTACACGACTCCGACTTGTGGTAATGCCTATGCTGGCCGGACTGGACGTTTTATTTAGTGATAGACTGAGGGAGGCACTGCAACTCTCTCCGTAACACTCCTCTTGGCCACTTAGCAGTCCACTGCAGCAGGTGTAAATGTGCTCCTGTTTTTAAAAACACAAATATTTTGGGACGATTTGAGAGGCAGAGAGCGAGGGAGGTTTTAGAGGCTTTTATCATCAAAACTTTGGATGATGGCTGCAGATGACACCCGTCACTTGCTTTGACAGATGCTGAGGAATCATTCTTATCTGCGAAAGTGCCACGGGCAAGTTAAGGGGGCGGGGGGGGGGGGGGGGTGGTAACAAAAGGGGTTCCTTCGTTTTGTAGATTAGGACCGGTAAAGGGGGGGGGGGGTGTAATTGAATGAGGCATGTGCAGCTGGGGAAAGGAACTATCTTCGTGTTTTCCCAAGTTTTAATAAAACTTCAGTTGCGAGTAAGCGCTCGCCTGTCTTAAGTGTCCTCTCTTTTTCGTCCTTGTTTTTGGCGCGCTTTATATTTTTTATGAGCTTCGATACGTACTCGATAACCTAACTAATGGCAATCGCAACGACGCCATTTCTCCCGCAGCGGCCACTTTGGAAGGTGCACGTGTACACGTAACTGCTGAGGTCCAGCCGCGCAAGGGCCGGTGGCGCCATCTCGCAAAGCCATTTCGCAGCAGCAATATAAATGAACTTTCATACTTTGACTAGTCGCTAAAGGGTGGCGCTGTCATCGTATTTAGTTTTGTCTCAGTGGTGGTGAGCGGCCCCGGTTTTAAGGGTGAGTTTCCCAACGGAGTGTTTTAGTAGCGTTGATCACTCCTCATGTGCCGGTAGCCATGTTCGCTATCGTTTCAAACTGAAGTGGAAATACAATCTTGGGATAATTTTTGAAAACAATATTGACCTGATCTAGATTGCTTGTTTCTCAAAAATTAAAGTACTGTTTATCAAAATGCTATTACGGCACGGAGAGACAATTTTACAACCAACATTGCACACGTGTGCAATGTTGGTTGTATGAAATCGAATGAAATCCGAGAAACTGTGCTTAGTTTTGTGAGCACCGGAGGAGAGGGGGAGGGATAGATCACGGTTACCACCACTAAATTGCGTATAGCAACGTAAATATTGCACTAAGGAATTTGTAGTAAAAACATGTAAAAGAAAATATGAAATCAAACCAAAAACTTTTTTTTTTTCACTCCAGTGTCTCTTGAAAGTGAAAGGGAGTAGAAGGAAAGTCGATATTTTTTTACTTTACAGCGGCCCACGCAGAAAGGACCCTAATGGTACTGAGCATCTACAGCAGCACTTCTATGGAGGTTGTGAAGAGGGAAGTGCCAGGCGGCCTCTTTTGGCTCCAAGTACAGTTCGCCGTTGACCGAGACCTCACGAGGAGCCTGGTGAGACGGGCCGAACGATCTGGCTACCGAGCACTGGTGGTCACCGCGGATTGTCCCGTGTTTGGAAAGCAAATCGGCCTAATAAAGAGGCCTTACCGTCTGCAGGACGGAAACAGGTGCGTCGAACCTGAGGAACTTTATTGATGATTTGTATTCATTTTTTACTTATCGGTAGAGTGAATGCTCGCGCTGCGGAACACTCGGATTCTGGGATTTATCTGTACCTCTGCCTTCTTCAATCTGAATGATCATCGTACCAGGCTATTGTACTGCAGTGGGCAAATTTCTCATCTCCAGCGAAGAGACCAGGCGCCTATTGCGGCTGATTAACTTCCCACTCTCCAAACAACACACACTACACAATTACACTGTTACTCATTGGTATAATCTATTATTCGAATAATAAGTCGCATGGAGTCACATACTTCTCTATTCCTTGAACAATCACTAACTCCCATTGAATAATAAAGAAATAATGTGACGTAACGAACATCAAGACGATTCGAATATTCAAGGTTGAGATTTGAAAATGAGAAGAGAAGGCAAGGCCATGTTCATCGGCAATAGATAACGTTCGAAAGTTAAACAAATTGAGTATATTTCACAGTATGCATCGCAAGGTGCACTTAAAGTTATTTATGGGTTTTAAGTCACTTCCAGCCAACTGGAAAATCTTTTAAAAAGATCTTTATTGTCAGAGCGTACGGCAATTTTTTTAGAAGGGAGTCATAAAGATGGCATTAGGCATATATACGGTACGCAAGTCGGAGGGGATTGAGTGACTCTAATCCCTTATCTTTGCATAGGGTATAGTTGGCGCTGCAATGTAGAATGTCGTGTTAAAGGCGCGGATGTATTTTGAAATAAGGCATTTAACCTTGTGAATTTGTATTTATTAAGAGTGCCCTAAACATCGAATATTTCAGGATATACGGATGCCCAGACGGTTATGAATTTGTGGCGGTGCGTTTGTGAAGGACCAACAGAGCCTACCAAGACACCATTCTTTAAAGTGTCAGCATGCTTCAAAAAGGTAGAGAAGGACGATGGCGGGCCCGAGCAGGAGGCAGCGCTGCGCGAGGATATAGAAGAACGACCGGTCTGACGGAAAAGAGACCACACTGCGAGTTCCGGCTGACTGGCCCATGCCCGAACTCTGGTTCCTTTCAGAGTAAAATATTTTAGTTAGCTTTCCCGACTCTGTTGGTCCATACCCGACGCGCTCACGAGAGCAGTCGGAAACGCCATAAGTTCATCACCCTTAAATTGCATGTTGTGATTTTTAGGGTGGCGGGATGACTTTCTGGGCCAGGGAGCGTAGGAAACTAACCTGGAATGTTTAACATGCATCATGCAGCGGCGTTTACATGGCGCTATACAATACCCACCTATAGCTAGTATAGTAAATAAACGGTGCTTAAAGTATCGGCTTCGATTCCCCAATGTTCTTTTGGGCGCCGCCAGTTTGGTGCGTAGTACAGGGCAAGCGCACTTGGTTATAGTAACAGTTCGAAAATGCGACTTTTTTAGTTTTAGATAGAGTGTTAGAAAGCTCGATCACGGACTGCCTTAATATTTTTGGAGGAAGAAATTTTAGTTTGTGATGCCAGATAAAGCGTCAGAAAACTGGTAACAATTGCACCAAGCCGGCTAACTTTTCGCTCTAAAGAGCATATCTTATTTGGTGGCTCCCTCCTGGAAATTGGTCTGATTAAAAATTAGAGAGCGTTAGCATAGGGCGCCCAAGCGGTCCCGCAATCAGTTTGGGGTGCTGCACTGCGGGTACCCACAACATCTGCGCACGCCCAGTGCGTTACCATAAGATTCTTAGAGGACCAAGAACCTTGAGGCCTATTCTGAAAGTCTCGATTGAGACCAAGGTGACTGGTTTCTGGAGCTCCTGGTCCAGGTGTAACGAGCAGCGGTGCGCTACTAGTACATATACACGGTAGCTGGAACGCGTTACCGGCAGCTGTGTTCAGCGTTCTATTCGCCCATGAATCGAAAGTGCTCCTAAAGTGGTAACAAATGGCGTCACTGCCGCCGGAGTGTCACGCTGTCGGATCGGATGTCGCGGTTCAGGCTGTTAGGCGTAGAAGTCCTGGCAAAAAAGCAATAGCCAACGAGAGTGTCGCTGTCGTCATGGTGTACCAAATCCTGGCTGAATAAGCTTCTGTGGACTTTCAAGCTGGAGATCAACCCGCAGTAGGACAGGTGTGTACCACATATACCACCACAGCTGTGTCACCGCCAGGATCGAGGACTGTGAAAACATGACAGTTCTGCGACGTCAACAGGCGGAAATCGAGGTACCACTTTTTTAGACGCGGTAAACACACCTGTCAGTGACGCTTTCCAAGAATAATACTAGGACACAGACGACAGGAGGCCGGAGTGAGGTTAATATGTACGGGTTTGGAAACAGAATGCTAGGGCATATATGCCAGCGTACTGTTTACGAGGTAATGACAGCGGCTTCATAGCTCCAAAAGTCAGCCACTGATTGTGCCCAGCTTCCAGACTCGTGCAGCTTGTTTGGAATCAGTTTTCTCAAGCTTCCGTGCTAGGAAAATATAGTGCACATTGTCGTCCCATGAACTTGCGCTGGTGGTGGCGTCTGTCGTCAAGAAGACTTGTTATTCGCTGAATCACAGCGTAGTTTTCTTATACAGGTGATTCGCTTCTGCATTGAAGGTTGTCACTTCCTCCCCCCCCCCCTCCCCCTTCTGACATGTTTGACCGAGCTCACTTAGCTTATGGTCCATAGAGGTGGCGGGTAGAACGGCTCATGCTCAAGGTCATAATCTTGTCTCTATGCAACGAGGATTTTCTGGCATAAGCAAAAATTAAGGTATTTTCAGAGTAATTTTAAGGACGAACAAGGAGGTGCAGTTGGCCACGATTGTATATGATAAATATGTTTTTTTTTGCCTTTTGGGAAGTCAACGTGTGTTAAATGTTTAGCATTTAGTCGACCCGAGTATATCTTGTCCTTCCATACTTTTATATGCAGAAAAGAAAGGACTTATTCACGTTGTGTACGGTATCTATTTTGATAGAATATTTTGCTACCCTGAATACACACTAAATGAATTTTCGCTGCAAAGCTTGTGAAAAAAAAAAGAAAAAAATATGGGCTGGTCATGACGTCCTTTTTTTTAGTATAGTTCATGGGTACTTGAATTGCCATTTGGTGTCATCAATGCAGCTTAATTGTCCGACTCGTCTGTTTGGAGGTTCATGCACATTTTACCCTTCTATTCAATCTAAACTATCACCACTGGTAAGAATTCAAATGTGCTTATATACCGGATGGCTCGTTTTGATGTGTTTGTAGAGTACTATTTGAAAAAGAGGAGCATATAGTATAGGTTTCCACCTTAGGTTTCGAGTGGAGTTCCGATGCGTTATTGTATTTTTTGGGCTTAGTTTTTTTGTATGACTAATATTTCTGGAGCACGAGAAAAGCAAGGGGAGTCACAATCCCTAATAGATTTTATATTTGTCAGTGAGATCCTCTCAAGTCACAGAAGGGATTTCAAGATTCAACCGGGAATTTCAGATCACAGTAAGGTACACTTCGAATTATCGTTGGAGGCTCCACTTAAGAAAGCGGAAAAATCTTGATATATAGAAGTTTTAAGAAAACTGATGATGAGTCATTTATTGATCAACTAGGCTTTAAGTACGATACATCTGATGACCACGTTAGAAACCCCTTAATTAAAGTGGACGAGCTGTGGCTTAATTCTAAAAGGATTGTACTAGAGTGCATTCATAAGTTTGTTCCAATGCGAGTAAAGAAGCGGAATCCTAATAGTCCTTGGAATAAAAGGGACATAATTCATCACAAAAGACGTTTAACCAGGTGTAGAACGAAAGCGCGAGGGAAAAGAGATGGGCTCCTACAGGCTGAAATACTGATGCTAAGTACGGGACAAAGCAAAATAGAGGGATCGAAATTCTTATTTAATGATAAGATGCAAAACTTAATAATATATTCATCTTGGAGGTTTTGGCGACAACTACCATCAAGGAAAAAAGGAGTTACTAAGGTGATAGTAAGAAATAGAGTTATTGACAAAAAATCGCTACGTGTTTTAATGAATATTTTGTCAGTGTTTTTTTTTTACTCATAATTATGCCCTACCGGACATCTACCTGTTGTAAATTGTTAGAGCACGTCAGTTCAAAGCATAAAAGAGCGCTTTTAGATACTTGTCATGTACTTGATATCAAACAACATGGGTTTCGAAAAGGTTTATCTTGCACTACACAATTAACGACACTAATTCATGATTTTAATTTTGACTTTTGATAATAGAGGCCAGGTCACATTATATTTTTAGGCTTCCAAAAGGCCTTCGACAAGGTGAACCATAATAAGCTGCTCTTTAGGCTAGAGCCTTTGCCGAAAAATTCCAAACTTTTGTGGTGAAGTGAAGCGTCCTTGACTTTTAGAAAATAGTTCGTTAGTATTGATGGGCATGATTCAATGCTACAAGACGTCTACTGAGGAGTCCCGCGGGGATCTGTACTCGGACTCTTGTTGTTTTAATACTTATCAAAGACGTACTTCATGACATTACTTTAAAAGGAAAATTCTTCGCTGATGATTGCATTTTGTATAATTATATGAACGATGACAGCGACATCATCGAGTTGAACGGTTGTTTGCAAAAACATTAGCGAGTGGTGTGAAAGCTGGCAGATGTCTTTAAACCTGGAAAAGACGTTTGCATGTCAATGACACATAACAAAACTCCTGTGGTGCATAAGTACCACTTAAACGGAAAGCCTTTGTCTGGAGTAAGCGAATAAACACTCAGGAGTAAGCATACCCAGCGATCTACGATGGGACAAGCACGTATATAATATGAATAAGAAAGCTGTAGGTAAACTTTGGTCATTAAGAAGGACGTTAAAAATGGCCAGTCCGGAAGCTAAACTGTTTACTTTTAAATTGCTGATACGGCCCAGTTCAGATTATGCCAGTGAAGTGTGGGACCCGTGCACAAAGAAGTTAGTATTACAATTAGAGAGGATTAGAAAGTGGGCGTTACGTTTTTTTTTTGTTTTTTTTTTTAAGTATAGGAGGCTAGATTCACCCGTGGAACTGTATTTCAGGGCAAGAATCAATCTTCTGGAAGAGAGAAGGAGGAACAAGCACTTGAAAATGCTTTACATGATTTTAAAAGGGATACTTCTGCTAGACAAAGTTAGACTGATACGACCCCATACCTCTAGAATTACGTCAGATAGACACACCAGAACACTTGAAGAATGTCGTTACGCAAAAAATTGTTTTAAAATTCACATTTCCCCCGAACAATAAAGGACTTCAATGCGCTGCCAGAAAGCACTGTTGCAGCCAACACCATTTATGAATTTATAAGATATCTGGAGAAGTTTTTGTAAAATTCATGTCTCTAAATCAGTTGCTCAGAGGGCTTGGCGTATTTTTTTTGTGAGTGTGTTTATTGTACTTGATATATAACCGTAGACTACGCTAGTAATGCCATAATGTACACCATGTTCTGCGTGTCTTTTTATGCTAACTTTTGTTGCTCACCCCTATCATGGTCCCTGTTGTGAGGACTGCTAGTAGTGTCAAATAAAATAAATAAATAATTAAATAAAATTACTTTTGGGTTGATATTATTCATTATGACATTGATGTTGACGAATTCGGACCGAAGGCCGTTTATTCCTTGAAAAAACGTCAGCTCGCACTCAGGGTCTCGTTATGAAAACGTCGTCGACAAACGCGGAACGTTTCTACAGCGCGCTTTAAACGCAGATATGGGAACCTGGAAGGAAGCTCGGAATTCGCCGAAGTGAAATCAACGGTGTCCGTAAAAGCGATGGTGTCCGTCATCGACCCTTCGCAGTCTTGGGATGACATCACCTGGTTGAAGAGCATCACCAGTCTACCTTTGGTGCTCAAAGGAATCACTAATGGTGCGCACTTGCATTGTGTCCTTACACCTGTCGTGTTAATTTGTAACGCTGTTGCATTTTTCGGGTTTGGCGTCAACAGAAAGTAATGGTGCCTTGTCATTATATAAATTGCGAAATTATTGGAACGTTAAGGCTATAGAAGTTTCTGGAATCTGCAATATGAAGTAAGACAGAAATGATAAACTTCGATATCCACATTTCTTTTATTAATCCTTACGATAAGGTTCGAAATCATTCCATAGCGAATGACGATCTGCTCGATCTGCTGCGATCTTGTAAAGCAGGTTACGAACTGACCGGCATTCGAATGAATCTCATGACTGGATAGAGTGATGGGATGCACGCCTGCGTTTAGCGTAGCGAGCTAAGATGTTTCTTATATAGCCACAGAAGAATAATGCTGTGTATTGTGTATTGAAGCTTAGATGATAGAAAAAAAAAAAAGAAAAAGCAGGAGGCAATCTGTATACTTTTAAAACATATAATATTTTAATGAATATTGCACCGTCGTTGTTAACTTGATGTAGATGGTCCCGCCTGGACACTAAACACAGAAAGCGCCAGTTAGGAGTGAGGGCAGCCTCCCGCTTAAACAATACGCTCGCGAAAATTGCGGGGGCAGAGTATGATGCATAAAATAATGGAACTGTAAATATTGTACCCATTGCTTCTCTAAATACAAATATGGCAACAAAAGCAGCAAGCCAGAGAAACGCCGAACTTGACGCAAGTTTATAAATTCTAGGGCTTTTCAAACTTGTGTCGAATTTGAAGAACCTGATAGGTTTGACCTAATAAGGTTCTTCTCGGAAGCTTCAGTAAGTTCCGAAGTACGTTTCTTTGGCTTTTTTGTCACGTTTGTCCTGTTCACCGTGCAATGTAAAAAGCGCCAAACAAGTGCCCAAAAGGCGATATACCTTCCCAGACTCCAGGTGAAGCCTGGCGTCTGTTTACCTACTCTGGGCAAAGAATGCCAGGCTCTGTCTGAAGGAAAATCTAAGGTTATACCTTAACGTTCTTTTGGGCATACAGGGCTTGAAGAAATGACAGGAGAAACCACATTTAGAACCAGAAAACTGTGCTACATTGGTAATAAAATCCACCAAGGTGTTCGTAATTAACAATAAACATAATAAATTTATAAACATGTTTGTTTAGCAAAACGTTAGAAGGAGAAGCTTTACCTTACATACGTTTCGGGAAGTCTTGCAAAATCACTTGTTTAATAAAGCCTCTGCTGCTGTTCTAGCTTTCATCTATATGTATATGCATGGCTTGTATTCGTAAATTTCAGTGTATTGATGTATTTTTCTTATTCTTCACAGCGGAAGACGCAGAGGAAGCTATCAGTCGTGGCGTTTCAGCGATCCTCGTGTCAAACCACGGTGGTCGCCAGTTGGACGGACAAGCAGCAACCGTACGCTACATCTGGCAAACTATTACCTTATAATTATAACTCGATTCCACTAAAGGAAATGCTTTAAAATTTGTAAATGATCATCGGTGATCGGGAAGAAGAAATATCGTGTCTCCTACGTACGAGGGCTGAACGAAAAGTAATGAGGCTGCTCTTGTCGTTTATTGCAAGGAGCTAGACGCGCAGTGTTGTGCTCATGTTTGTAAAGGTTGTGGGAACCATAGGGTTACCTATATCTCTATCTAGGTATAGCTTCGAGCAGGCCATGGGAGTCGTCGTCACTAATGGCGGCTGCCTCCCGGATACAGGGAACCGAGGCCGAATTCACGTAGGGTGAAAGTGCCGCCGGCGCACAATCCAGAGCGACAGTGTACGCGACTGCTCCCGGCCTCCCCGGGTCTGTCCAAATCTCCGAGGCTACATAAGCCCACCCCGAAGGGGGGCCTGTGGCTCTCGTCGGAGGAAGCCCTGGCTCTACGGGGCTTGGTTATTTTTCTTTGTGGGCCTCCGACTTCCCATGAATCTGTTTATTGTGGAAGCGCGGGAAACCGACCGGGTGATACTGGCAATTGAGCCAGCGCGCAGACTTTTCCTGTCTAAGAACAAAGCGTGTTGGCATTTGAGTCAATAAATACGTGGAAAACGGACTCACGTTTTTGGTGTTGTCTCTCGTTCACCGGTGCCCCAGAAAGGCAGTCAATGGACGAGCCAGGCCGTAGCCTCGCGAAGAGCGGACTACGGAGTGGGTATTTGCTTCAATGAGGACTTTGGGGGTAAAAGTTGAGAAGTCCCACATTTGGCGCCCCAACGTGCGGCTGTTCATGAACTGCAAAAGACCACATCGTCCATTTCCGTTCGCTAAGACAGCGAACTAGGTCAATTTCTGGCCAAGGATCAAACATGTCTACTAAGGGAGAGGCGAATGCCCGACACCCGATGCTACTAAACGGCTTAGTGGCCGCGTCAGCCGTGCAAAGACACAATGAATAAGTGTCTCGGCCGAACGCCCTCCCAAACGGAGGTAACTCAACGGCCGGAATACGTCCGAGGCATTCCTTCGGTACGACGCCAGCCTGCTTCGCTGGGGAGAGCTCACCTGCGCTTTTCGGAGTCAACACCGTTTTTTAACAAAGTACGGTGACACAGCAAGAAGCAAGTGCAGCTGTTTGCCTTCAAGACGGCTCGCGGGGCCCACTTAGAGTGGACACCCCGTCAGCGCACAAACTAAAAGCGTATCTCGGAGCGAAAAAATGCGCTGTGCCTGAATCCTCCACTGGTAGAATACGCAGTGCGAGTGATTGCGCTGAACACCGGTCCCAGCCTAGTGAGGGTGCGGAGACCGCCGATGAAGCCCTTCGTCGCCGCGTCGACAGACCGGTAGCCATCAGGTTGACCAAGCGAGCCCCGGAACAAAGTACCTCCAGGAAAACTGAGAGTCAAAATGATTTCCCTTTCTATCCGTCTTTCCTTCCCGCTATCAAGGGACAGAGGACTGGCATGAGCATGGTTTTCGGCAACTAGATTTTAGTATGTTCAGTTTACCCGCGATCAACTCTGGCCAAACGTCAGTGAGCATAGCATGCAACAATAACGTTAGGAACTTTTAAGGGCCACCTATTGAGTTGCGACCCCCATAAATGCGACGGTAATTGTGAAGGCGCCGCGGGGTCCGGGAGCAGTTCAATCGTGCGACCGGGCAGTGCAACAGGTTGAACAGCGTCCCGTGTACGTCGTAGAAACCGCGCCTTAATTGCGTGTCCAATTAAAGTGACCGCCATGCGGTCGCTTGGCGATATTGTGAGCCACGGCACTCGAAGTGTTCGTTGGGAATCGATCGTAGCACCGATGAGTTTTTGATGCTCAACAAAACGAATGTATTTACAACTATATGTGAATAGTTGTAAATACTTTCACGGACTCTGTAGAGTCTGGCGGGTGCGTCCGCCGGGCGGTACGCTCGCCACTAACGTCGCAAAGCAACTTGCATTGTTGCAGACGGACTTTGGCAGCCGGACAGCGTACCCGCCGTGTCGAGCAACATCGTGTTGTTGCCGAGGTGTGTGCCGCGAACAGTCCTGTATTGCTGCTGGCACGGGGCTTTTTTATTTAGGATCGGTTTCTGTTCTTGCTGATGCAGATAATCTCGTGCTTCGGCGCTTGGCCTCTACGAACTTTGCATTTCAAGGTGGCTGTCCTGTGCAACTGGGAGGTGCATTCAGTGCTCTCTTTGGCTCGCGTTGGCCAGAGCAGCACACGGCTCTAAGACATTTCGAAGTGACAGGCATTTGTGCTTTAGCCTAAGGTAAAAGGTAACATGTTTGGAAAATAACAATTTTGGCGAGCCTGCCCGACTGCAGCCTGCATCGTTTTAATATCACAAGAAAGGACAGGGTGGTGCATTTGACATTTCATTGCGAACGCAAATCGAAGCGATTAGGAATCGTTAGCAAAGGCAGCTACACAGAACTTTGCCTCGTCGAACAGTCACCAACAAGTCCATTGTCCGGGGTGACGGGAGTCAGCTTGGTATGTGGACATCCGTGTTCACACTAAGCGGAGTCGTGTAACTATTTTCACAATAACTCCGCAAGCCGAGCCAGTGCGATCCACGTGGCTTACAGCAGAAAAGACATATTTGTCTCTGCCTCTTTTTATCTCTGGGGCCTTGCGCACCCAGAGATCGGTCGGGCGTCCTCAGTTGGTCGGCTTCACCTTGCTCGGAATTTCCGAAGCTTCCTCTTGGGGAAAGATACCGGAGAGGGGACAGAGCGCAGGCTGCATTTCAGTGCCCGGCGGTTCCTGAGTCATTGTTGCACATCGAGGTGAAATCGAAGCCAGGGAGCGTCATCGTCACAGGCCTGCCAGTCCCCCTTCCGAATCCGGTCTCCAGAAGATCCGGCTCCTCGGATGATGACCAAGATGGCGGCAGCCGCCCTCCCGCTGACTGGACTCGTCTCCAGGCCAGCAACACGTGGCATTCAGTCGCGGACCCAAGCTGTGGACCCGTGCCAACAACAAGTAGCTCGCATCCCGTCACGGACCCAGTGACCGTGCCCGTGTCGCATGGTCCCCAAGAGGAGATGCCCAGCCGTCGTCTTTTCCGCGGTTAATTCCGGTAACATTTCATCGTGGAGTGACCAGGCCGTCCTTCCTGCCCAAGCTCGGCCACTACATGGACCGTTCAACGCTGCTCTCGGTAAGCCGGCCAAGAAGCGTGAGTTGTAGAGTTCGACGGCAACCCGGGGTTCACTTCCAAGCAGCGAGCTAGTGCTTTTTGAGCATGTACCGCGCTGATTTTTTTCTTTATATTTTTCTTTGCGGCATGCTCTTTTCGCTCTAGCGTTTTTTTTAAATTCTGTTTTTGAGAGCCGGTAGGTCATTTTATTTTTTTGGCCTACCTTAGCCTTGAGAAGGGGGGAGTGTGGAAACCATGAGGTTCCCTATAGCCCTATCTAAGTCTAGCTTCGAGCAGGCCGTGGGAGTTGTCGTCACCAATGGCGGCGGCCTCCGGATACAGGGAACCAAGTCCGAATTGCCCGAAGGGGCCGGCTCTCCGTTGCCCACGTAGGGTGAATGTGCCGCCTGCGCACCCTTGAGAGCGATAGTGGACGCGACTGCTACCGGTCTCCCCGGGCGGGTCCATATCTCCTAGGCTACATAAGCCGGCCCCGAAAAGGGGTCGGGAGCTCTCGTTGGCGGAGGCCCTGGCTCTATGGAGCTCAGTTTTTCTTCGTGGGCCTCAGACTTTCCGTGGGCCTCAGACTCAAACTGAATCTGTCTATTGTGGCAGCGGGGGAAACCAACGGGGTGATGCTGGCCACTGAGCCGGCGCCCAGTCTTTTCCTGTCTAAGAGCAAAGCGTGTTGGCGTTTGATTCAATAAACACGTGAA
The DNA here is from genome assembly GCF_016920785.2 of Ixodes scapularis. Lineage (NCBI taxonomy): Eukaryota > Metazoa > Arthropoda > Arachnida > Ixodida > Ixodidae > Ixodes > Ixodes scapularis. The sequence continues at coordinate 76,804,931 of NW_024609881.1, read as the reverse complement.
AAACGGACTCACTGCGTTGTTGTTGTCTCTCGTTTACCGCCCCCCCCCCCCCCCAATTTAAAAAAAAAAAAAAAAAAAAAAAACAGTCAATGGACGGACCCGGCCGTAGCCGCGCAAAGAAAAGACTGCGGAGTGGGCATTGACCTTACTGAGGACCAGGGGTTAATCGTGAGAGCTCACAACGTAATACACCCACTAGTTTCAGCCTGCGGCTGGAACGTCGTATTATTTAGCGTTTTGTCGCGGCGAGTGATGGAGAGAAAGAGAGAGATAAGTTCTTTATTATGGAGATGTTGGTATTCTTTAAATGACACCGGCTACATCATAACGAGAAATAGAGAGAAAATATATATAAATGAAAGGAGGAGCATAAAAGGAAAACAATAAAGATAAACTACATAAAATATAACCATAAAAAAGTCACGCAATCTCACAGTGTCACTCAGCGTAATCATTTTACTTGACGCCATGGTGTCGCGTGATTGTGATGTCATAAAGACTACATGCGACGGACAGAAAATCCCTGATACTGGTACCATCTAGAATTTCAATACGGGGGTGTTTGATTTTTAATTCGAGCAGATTTTTTTTTTAAAACTCTCCTTGATTGGTACACTATTGCGGTTTGTGCGGGTGCATCATACAGCCATGGGGACATAACATAGGGGGCTAATCCTCACAATATGACGGGTAATAAAAAGTCAGTTCTATAATTACTAAAAATATACCTAACGTTAGACGCTTGCTGAGCGTCTTCGTGGGAAGCGATGGTTTGCGCCAACTTCTCACCACTCGCGCAACAGGCACAAGGCTAGCGGTGCCAAAACACGGGTACTAAGATTATTATCCGCGTTTTCACACTGATATTCACTAGGATGCTGGATGGCGCATTCAGCAAGCAGGTAGGAAGCGACCGGAAGAAAGCGGCTTGTCCAAGAAATGAGCACTTGAGAGTCTTACATACTCTTTCGAGCGTTTGCCAAAACAGTGTCCAAGGTGCTGGATTTGCTTTCGTTATCTCAGGAGAGCGCACTTATTGCGCAAGAACAGCTCATGCGGGCTTAAGATGTCTTCTGTAAAGCCGACTGATGAGCGAGAATTTGGAGATTCCAGTTGATCAAGTGTGCATGTCCTACATTCAAACGCCTCCAGATTAAAACCTGAAAGGTATTATTAAAGCCCACGTAAGAAATGCAAAAAAGCTGTGAACCAAATCACTGAATAAATGCACTATAAAATAAATCCCAGCAGGCAGTGGACCTCCGCGACAAGCATCGAACTTTTCAGTCGTTTCACCCGCGCCCGGCATGGTGCGCGGCTAAGCACTATCCAACCCCGTATAGCAGAACTCAGTCCTGTTCCTAGCACTAGCCTTCCTTGTGCCTGTTGCTCAAAGCACGAGTGAGAATTTGGGTGCCCGCCTCGCTTCCCACGTGCATCAAAAACCTCCCATATTTACAGATTTAGGTGTTTTCAATGACGCGCAGCAAGTTTCTAATTGGAGCCATGTGTGTAATTTCACTAAGTGAAAAGTGAATTAACAAATCTTAGGAAATTAATGGAAGTATCTTCAGGATTAACCTTATATAATGCTTCCTGGCCGTACAGGCTACCTACAAAACATCATTAGTGCTCCTATCCCAAATACTTAAAAAATATATTTTCGAAAAAAATTTAACAATCCCTCACGCGCCAGATTGAGCCGCCAAAGTCGACCGTATCTTGTCTTACCGAGATTCCGAGCCACTGACGCGGGCGTTGACAAGCCTCCACAAGGGCCTATGCTGGGGAGAAGGGAAGAGTAGCACTTAAAGTGGCGATAACCTGTTTTGTTGCGGCAACAATGAAGTGAAGTGATCGGAATGGCAGGAAAAAAACAACAATTGAGGGTCGATTACGGCGGTGCCAATGCACAGCTGCCTGAAAGCGTCTATAGCAAATAAGAAAAACTACAATTAATTCCAGCTTTCAATTTTGCCTTCAAATTAATAATAAAGGTAAGCAAAGTTTTCCAGAGAAATTTTGTGTTCCGACCTGTTTGCAGATCGAGGTCCTCCCAGAGGTCGTGAGGGCAGTCCGCGGACGCGTCGAAGTTTACATCGACGGCGGCGTCCGTCAGGGCGCGGATGTGATCAAGGCGCTGGCACTCGGAGCCAAGGCTGTGTTCGTTGGACGTCCCACCATCTGGGGACTGGCGTACAACGTAAGACATCCTCCATATTGCATCAGCAACACTGTCAGAAAAAGATCCCACAGAAGCCGTGTGATCAAAGAGCGAGAAATGAACGAAAAGGTGATCGGAATAAGACACGAGTTCAAGCATAAAAACTGAACCAATTTTCCGGTCTATTGACAAGGTCCTAGCTGAGATTTGCCGGGACGTATTAGGTATGTCGCCGGTGGTTTGAAAACCTTCATGTTTTCGTTAATGAAGGCCAGAGGTCCCCGACGTCAAAATGATACTATTGAAGTCTGTCTCACCGGCTGCCTGTTGCATACCAATGAGAACGCCACCTCTCACAAGGCAGTGCTGAAACAGACCCTTTTCAAGAGTCCACCAAGCAGCATTGGTGATCGCCGTTGCTTGGACATGAGATGACACTCGTGTCGAACACATGCTCAGAGTATGTGCTTAAGCAAGGACGGACAGGCGATGGTGAGGACTTTTTAAAGATGGCTGATGGTCAGGTAACCTACAAGAGACTAGACGGCGCTGTCCAAGGTGTCATTCTGCTGTTACGCGTGTTCCGTCATAAAATGACACGAATTCCGGATGGACGCTGACGCTATACCGTGTCTGATCGCCCTCCGTGCTCGTCCTTCTTCTTAACTTAAGCAAAATCTAACACTACGGCCATGCTATCCAGATGGAGTTTGCAAGGGCCGCTCGGGGATTGCTTAGAAGTCCCTGCGTGTATGCTCACCGACTGCTCAAGAAACGGTGGGCCCGATTATATTCCGAGCATCTTATTAGCTCTCCGCAGCAGGGTACATTGCGGAGTTATCCGATAAGAACGCCGACGAGGGGATCAGAAAGACAGAGCCGCGAGAATAGACCCTGCCTCGGTTCTCGTACTCTCCTGTGACTATATGGACAGCAAGTGTTCCGAAAAGCGTTCCTGGCGCGTTAGAAGGCCAGGAGGGGCACGCCAATCAAATGACAACGTAATGCATGTTCAAGAATACGCAAAATTAAGACTGGCAAGCGCTGGCCGTCATTGGTTAAAGTCGGGGTGGAACAAAAGCACCTGCGCGCTTCTGCGAGCTAAACAAAAGAACGAGGTATGCAAAGAACAGACGAACGTGCGGCTGTGTCCGTTCAACAGGCGAAGTGGGGCGAGAAGAAACGGGAGAGGGAGCCATATAAAACGAAGGTGGAAGGGAGGGGGAAGGGGAAAGAGGGTTACTGGTAAGGAAACGTGCAACCTCTCGTACACATTAGCGGAAAACTGAGGATGAATTTCAACCTTCCCTAGACGGTAATGCAATCAAAATCTCGGTTACACGATGACTTCTCCGCAACGGGCCCCCGGTTACAAAGCGGGCATCTTGGCCGGGGTTTGGACCCTCCAACTCGGGATCCGTCTGACATTTACACTCGGAGCCACCAAGGGGGCGGGGAGGGGGAGCCTCGGCGAAAATGATATTGAAAAAAAGGTCGAATGCACTACGCTCACTGGTGATCGGCGAAACGAAGCTCCGTCAGGGAGTGCAGCATGGCATTTCAGAACCATAATATTAAGTATGCAGAGTCAGTGTTATGAGTGCGAAAAGATATTCACGGCTGATAGCTCGGTTAATGGAGAAAGCGAGGGTGACTGGCGCGTTTAGGATTTTCCCTACTATATTTTCCCTCCATGCGAAATGGCGCAAAAATGTAATGCTTTTTTCTTGCAGCTGCGTTTAATCATTTGACAAAAAAACCAATGACTTTTTCCAATTACTGTTACGAAATGCAGCAGATAAAGTTTCTGATTTATGCGTGTTATATGCGCATAATTATACGCATATCACAACTCATGCGGTTGGGTTGGAAAAGGATAAAGCATGGGTTGAGCTTTAGACATTGTCAGAGTTCGGTTTATCTCATCTTTGATTGAACACTAGCTATTATTCGAATGTTTGACGATGCTGATTTTGATGAACACGAACACTCAACTCGGGCTCATGTCAATTGAGTAAGTCACGGTGCCACGTGACTCGTGGTAAGTCGTGATGCCATTCGACGTTACGGCGTCAACAATAACACTAATAAACCAAGTGACGTTGTCACTATAAGTCGACTTTGAGTGACTTGACTACGTCACGGGACCACGGGATTAATCATAGTGTCAATAAAAAAGCGCCAGGAAAACCCAAAATATCTCATGCATTGCATTCGGTGTATGCCAATTTGATCACAGCATAGAATTACTGCTGACAATTTTTATTTCACGAACATTCATTTTGTTACAAAAGTACCATGTACTGCTTCGGACCGGTTACCGTTATATGTTTTCCGGTTGAGTTCTGGTTCAGTTCGAAATTGGCGGCAAGGTTACGTTCCGGTTCGGCTATAATAACGGTTCAGTTCCGGTTTCTGTTTCGACAATCTGGTACTGGATATGCCGTGTATCAGCCCCTGTATCGGGAGGTAGCTGGCGTTACCTGGCCTATAAACACAACTATACCATCAAAATTGTTTTTATAAATTCAATTTTTCGCAAATATCTCGCCCCATCAGTTTTATTTTATTATAACGCTTCTTTAGACCTTCTCGATGAATACTTTAACACACTTTTGTGATTATGAGGAGCGCAAGTTCGTCTGCTACTTTGCAGGGGTTGCAGTAACATCAGAACGCCGATCATGCTTGATGTGAAGGATATTGGGTAAAACACAAGGCAGGCTTGCTTTGAAATCTACCCACTATACTTCCATCACAGCCAATCTGAGCTTGACGTTCTGCCGTTACCAGAACGCTTGCAAAAGAAGCAGAGGTATTTTAAGAAAAGACATCGGGTTCACTTCGTTCGTTTTTTGTTTAAACTACTTCGGTCTAATTGCTCGTTTATCTTACAAGCCTTCAGCGTATCCTCCATTTATCTTAAACTTTGTTCAATTTTAAATTTAGTAATTGCCCCTCTCTTCTCACGAGACGGCCAGGTCATGTCCCCCGGTACCTCCTTATTTGGTGTGTTCCGAAATGCTCCCAGTTCCAGTCTGCGCACGTTCTTCAACGACTTTCCTATCCTGCTTGAATGTCCGACCTCATGCATAGTATAACCATTAACATGAGGTAATCTAGGCAGCATCAAACCTTTCCATATTTCCCCAACCACTTTATATTTGTTAAAACTTTGCTGCCTTGAGTTTCTTAGTAAGTGAATGTATTATGCAAAACACTGCATGCATACATGTTCAAAGCAAACACGTAAGTATAGCAACTGTGCTTCGATGATGCTTGAAGTGTGTTAGCACATATCTTTTTCACCACGTCCACCGGGAACACCATGTGTTTTGTATGATGCTTGTGGATTGTGACTGGGGTTTACAGAGACACCAACGACATCAACCCTAGATTATGAGTGATGCCATTCGTGGCGGTTCCCACAGCAGCTCGTCTCGCAACTCTTCAACACGCGTACGATCATAATCTTTACATTGCTTTTGTTTTTAGTATAGCTACCGTCTTGAACTTAAGCGAGGAAGAACCTCTTCATATGCCTGCGGTTGTCTGATAACAAAATCGCTACACGAGAGATGCGGACAATAGCGGCAATTTATTCCGGACAGGGCCGGATTAAGGGACGGGCTAAGGGGGCTGCAGCCCAGGGCCCCCGTCTCTCTGGGGGCTCCCATGACGAAAGCTTGTACAAAAAACAAAACAAAAACGAAACCTAAAAATATTTCGGAAAGCGATGTTGCTTTGCCGCAGCGTTCGAGAAGAGGAGTATACACAGATAATGGAGATGTCAGCGAGGCTAAACGCGCATTTCGCGTAACACGCTCCTATCCCTGTACAAAGCCGGCCCTTTGGGTGGGTGACCGGCCCCGTAGGGTGCTTGTCCGCTTTCTTTTGAAAGCGGGTTCGAGCAAACAAAGAAAACACGCGAGGGGCTCCACAATCTGGGTTTTTTTAGCTCTTTGTCTTGTCAGGGAGGGAAATTTTATAAACAGCTCCCCCTTCACCCTACTCGGGCTCGTGTCTCGTGCGCGCAAACACGTGTTCTTGAGCAGCACTTACACTTTGAAAGTGCGGGCTTCTACGCAACTGGGGAAGGCAAGAAAGCTGCATGCCACCTCCGCGGTGGTCTTGCCGGAGTGCTCCCTAGTTGAAACCAGACGGGAATGATAATCTTTTTTTTTTTGTTTTTTTTTGCATTTTGAGGCGGCTTTTTATTTATTAAAGAATAAGAGAAACTGCAGTATTTCCCAGGTTTATTGCCCTAACCAGACATCATTATCATCATCATTGTCGCCATCATCATCATCATTAGGGCCCCTGAAGTGTCCTAGCCCAGGGCCCCGGAATGCCTTAATCCGGCTCTGATTCCGGACCACACATGTGTGTCTATAACGAGCCTTCTTTACGTTTTTAGGGTGAAGCCGGAGTGAGGCAAATGCTGTCGATACTGAGGCAAGAGGTGGACCGAGATCTTGCACTAATGGGTAATTGTTTTCTTAGAACACCTCTCTAACAGGTTAAGGCAATAAGTGACAAGACTACAATGCATAAAACGTTGAACTTTGATTGCTGCCTGCCGTATACCACGCAGAACTTGATGTCGTCTTCTGGCAAGACGTCTGCTCATTGCTCCAATTTCCTCTTGAATGTTGTCCACCACTACACAACGCGAGCACCGACCGTAGATGAATAGGCACTATAAAAAAAAATGAGAGGGGAAAAGTGCAGTCTTGGGTAAGTTACTTTTAAAAAGTAATTCGTTACAGTTACAGTTACTTTCCGAAAAAAGTAGTGAAGTTACCGTTACAGTTACTGCAACAAAAGAGTAACTCGTTACAGTTAGAGTTACTTTTAAAAAGTAACGACGTTACTTTTCAGTTACTTTTTTATAACATAAAAAATAGGAAAAACTGGAAAGCGCCCTTCACCAAGTTTGATTGCATAAAATTAGATAGTACGCTCTGTACTTCATATTGTAACTTAGCAGAAGTTGCTTCTCAAAATTACTGTTTAAAAATTTCCACGCCAGAGTAGTGGCACAAATAAAAGTACGAAACATGCGCAGTGTGCAGTACTGGCGATAATCAAGATACGAAGCATGCGCAGTGCCCTCCGCGTGTATTGCTGTTTCACGGTTGATTCACCCGATTAAAAAGCGTTTTCACAGAAAAACGAAAAACCACAACATAGATAGTGCTTCAAGACACTAAGATGTAAGTGTTCAGTCACAAAGTAAAAGCGCGTGAGTAAAGATAACTAGATTTTTTTTCATGAAATCTACACATGGCTATATTCAGGTCGTCACTCGCTAGAAAAGAACGTATTCACAAGTTTGTGCAAGGCAAACTTGACACTCGAAATGTCGGAATAGACGATTTGAAAAGTGCAAGGAAAATCTAAATTGTGCCCTCATTCTGTGATATATTATTCATAAAACACTGGAAAGTAACGACAAAAGTAACGTCGTTACTTTCATCGTTACCCCAGAAAAAAGTAATAGAACTACAGTTACAAGTTACATTTTGAAAAAATAACTCGTTACAGCTACAAGTTACCAAAAAAGTAACGGAATTACAGTAACGCGTTACTAGTAACGCGTTACTATTCAAGACTGGAAAAGTGTAGGATAGACCGATTTTCCTCCTTGTCGCCAACGGAAGGAAAGGAAGTTTCTTCATTTAACAGATTGACATGCAGTGCGATCTTGTAGCGCTTGAAAAAAGGAGAACTTCCTCCTGCATGTTCGTGGCCACAGCGGTGGTCAAGTCGGTGACGGCGGGGTCAACAACTTGAGTTCTTAATTTCTTTTTACATACTTGGAGGCAGTAGATTATGGCGTTAAATTTAGATCAGAGTTTGGGGGTACCTTTTGCCGGTCACCAGCTCGGCGTGACATTTATCGAAATTTCGCCAGCGCTTGACAAAGACCAGGGAAAAGAGCGGTTCGGTTTGCCTTTCTGTTAAATAACATACTGGTAAACTCTCTTATGGGGTAAAACATAAAACTGCTCAGTGCTGTTCCCATTGTTCTTTGCAAACAATAACGGGCAAAGCATATAGAAAAACATCTAACAACACCGGGCGATCGCAGCGGCATGGCGGAGCCGCGGAGCTTACGGGAGGCTAGGTTTGGCTGGTTTCTTTTAACCGGTTTGGTGTGCTGGGCTGTGTCTCGTCGCCTGTGCTGCGTATCATGGCTTGTTCCTAGCGGAACCGAGTCTGGCTTGTATAAGGACTGATCTATTTAGTTCAGAGTAAAGTTATGAACTTATGAATTGTTCCACTGTTTAAATCGATAGTCTTTTGTTAATATTTCTAAATTTCAAAAGAGAGTGAGAAGACTTGCTTAAGCTGTGAAAATTCCCAGATTAGAAATTTTCACAATTGAATAGAAACGCTAAGATGACCCACAATCTGGCGTTCGCGGTTTACATTGGCTCAATAGAGATGTATAGTTCTTTTACACACATACAAAACTGTGAGAATGATCTTCCCTCTTGTGTTACATTCGAAGCCCATTACTGTTCTCGGGAAGTGCGTTTTAGTTTAAGGCTATATACGGGTAGTTTTATTCTAAGTCGAATAGATTTTGATAAAGATATCGTATAGCGGTTACATAAAGGCCGTCTTCCCTGAGTGTTTTGTTGCTCGGACAATGTTAGATGGTAGAATATTTGTCGCGGTAATGCAATAATTCAGTAATATCTAACAATTGGTATAACATTTAACAAAAATCACCGTAAATACTGTATTTTCCCATGATTCATACAATCAATATTAAAAAGTCATATAATAAATATTACCTAATTAATTAAGGGTGACCCTTCTAAAAACGTTAGATTAAGAGATATACACTAATCTTTAAAAAAAAATTCATAGAAATATTATTTAGCAGTAATATTTCGTTAAACTTTACGTGTATATTAGATTAATGGGCCGATAAGCGTCCAAGTGGAATATTAGAACACAAAACAAAAAACGACTGTCATACTAGCGATCGGGTGAACTTGACATTCAAAGTGTGTGTCGTTACTGGTTTTTGTCTTGTGTTGCTATTGCGTGTGTATTCTGTTTGTATATGTAAGTGGATTGTATTGTGTATTCCCGTTTGCTTGTGTATTTAGAGCTTGAATGGTCAGGAAAATACAAGCGGCGAAATTTCGACTTTTTTGTTTCGTGTGAAGCGCCATTAGCTGGAAACCACATCGATCACACTACGTTGTCCTAAGCGCCGAATCGCCCTATGTGCACATTGTCGTCTTTCCTGTACGAAAGTAAAGTGGTAAGCTGGGCCAGTGGGTAAACGCTGAACATGATAAAAATTCGCGCACAAAAGGCAAGGACAAACGAGGAAGGAACACAAAACACAAACCGGCACTCGCCTCTTTTTTTGTCTGTGTTCCTTCCTCGTTTTTCCTGGTTTTCGTGGGCAAGTTTTCATCATGTTCCCGAAAGAGGTATGAGACCTGTGCTTGAGGACGGCTCTTTAGAGTCTCTTGTGTGCCTGAAAGACGCCAGAAAGGTGTATACGCCGTTCGCTCTTACTACGGTGAAGGACCGTACAGAGAGCTAAGCCTTTCCACCCGGATCGCATTTACGTTCCGCCATCTTGGTTTAGATGAGGATGTTTTCCTCCGTTCGTGGGCAAAAGAAGGTGGGAGGCCTTATCTACGGCGGGAGGATACAATTACCTCCTTTTTGAAATGAGAGAATGGAGCTCCCTTTGTGTAGTACCTTATTGGACATTTCATTTTCTCCTTTGAGGGAGAAAGTACTACTCTTTCGTTTTAGGGTCTAGTCCCTGACATTTAAAAAAAGAATTCATGGTGCGATCTGTTATGTTCGCACTTCTTACTTCACTCACTACATCAGAGGATGCTCTCGGAAGTCTCTGACAGCCGGGGTTTGACGAGTACCGAGCAAGCTAGTATTGCTCCAGAGCGATCTTCTCATGCGAAGCTACAGCGAGGCTTAGACTAGTTCAGCGATCTCATGTCTCGTCGTCTGCAGGCATCCACGAGGGTTTTCTGAAAAATGAAGTGCCATCTCTATTTTGTTGCCGTTCATATATACTGTTATATAGCGCAGACTGACAGAGATACGGACGGCGTAGAAAAATAGGGTCGTTGTTTGTGTTTTCTTTGAGTCGGATTAGCAGCGGATAAATTTCACCAACCCGGTTGGTACTGTGCACCCCACTCTACTTTAAGAACAATAGGTTTAATTATCTTGATACGTGATTCATTTGTATTCGTTCTTATCTGCTAATGGCGCGGATATCAGTGAGCACGGGCAGGTAACGAGGTGCCGGAGGGTCACCACAGTGACTTTTTAGCACCTCAGAGTCAAAGAAAGTTAGCGAGGAAAATCAACTCATGCCACACGTCAAATTACGCGCCGGTCGAGCTCAGATACAGCCTACAGTGATTCACCTCTCAGTCGGCCCAAGCAGCCAGCCATATCGATACGTGCGTGTGTATTTTTGTGCAGTCAGAAGATGTTCGTGAGCGGTCTTGTAGATTTGGCTTTTTTGTGTTTGTGCGGTTGCGGGCACTAGCAAACATTCTCGAATAACAGAATACCAGGCGCTGAAGCTAAGTAGTCTGATAATCGAGGAGCAAAGCGGCCTGGGCGCAATCTTCTGTGATCGATGCGAATTTAAATATTTATCTGAACACACGCAGACACAAAAAAGAAACAGCTTTGAGGCTGTGATGCGCTCCATAACCGCACACACGATCCTGTCAGATTGGCCATCAACAGTACCTCTTGCTTCCGTACTCCTCGTAACATGCCTGTACTAAATCAATAGCGAGAAATCATCCTGCTGCCAATAGCCAAATTGTTTTCATAAAAAGGAAAAAAAATGGCTGCTTTATTCTAGCGAAACGCAAGCTTAAACGGCAGAAGGCAACCGTTGGATGTTTCGGCATATGCGCATGAACCTCGGTCGCAGTGCGTAGATGTCGGAATGTGTTTACAATCAGGTGTCTATGCTTCTTTGTTTTTGTATGTTTAGTTTTTTTAGCTTGTTTGAAGATAATGTTGTTCATCTGGGGTATACGCAGCGAATTACGCAGCTGGCTCTCGCGCAGGTTCCAATTCCAGGCACTTATAACACCTAGAGGAAAATCTAAACTCTACGTAAACAAAACGCGTCACATATACGTCGCAAACGTGAACACCGAAGTGTTGAATTCTGTGCGACTGTACTTCCGAGGGATAAGAGTTTGCTTCTGGTTCGTGTGTTGCCAGTACACGCAGAGAGGCATACCACCTCTGGGCCAGTGTCGTAGGCGTTACCGAAAAAACAGCCAAATACGTTACTCGATACTTGCAAATGAATTGTCCTCGTTACCGGCCTACATTACCTTAAAATAAAAGGATCGCGTTACCGTTACCTCAAAATAAAAGTAACGCATGTTACTCTTGTGTTACTTTTTAAATAATTAAACTAGCACGTTCTACACTTCGACGCTATAGGTGTGCGTAAGGGCCATATTTGAATAAACATTATGTCCATCCAGACACTGAACATATTCACCCTAATCTTTTTTACGGTTCCACTTAAATGCTCACGAAAAAAAAAAAAAACACGCAAAGAAACGCAAAAGTTTATATAACTTGACGTCTAGAAAAACGAAAAAAAATTTAAGTGTAGCTTTTTTTTGTCATGCAAGAATATGTAACACGTAACCTAGCTACGTTACGCGTCACCGGAAATAGATAACGTAAGTATTTTACCGGCTACAGTTTTGGAAATGTAACAATTAAGTACTTCACAAAGTTATCGGAAAAAGGTTACGCGTTACCGGTGACGCGGTTACTTCTAACGTGTTACCGCCCACACTGGTGTGGGCTGTGGTCGCGTTTTTTTGTTTTATGAACACGTACATACACACGCCTATCTTCAAATCTGGTATATTGTTCGCAAGCCTAAATGAGACGCGACACTATAGTCATGTGTGCTGAACGAAGACTGACAATTTATCCCAACATGTAGGCTGCTCATCCATTGACCAACTGGTCCCCGAGATGGTAGTGCATCAAGACCACTTTTCCGGCCAGTATGACGGGCTCAGGTGACAACATTTGTTGATGAACTGCATTTTACAGTCGCTTATTGTGCCATCTGCAAGCAAGCGTCTTTTTGATTTGTCAGATTGATAAATAAAACTTAGATGACTGAATTATTTTGACTTTTGTCTTTTTTGCCTGGCATTCATAGAGGAGGGTGCGTGATTGGTTTGGCTGTTGTTTTGTTCTTGTGGGCTTGTTTTCTGTTTGTCAGCGCATTGCATTATATAGTTTCATTTGTTTGTGTATTTAAAGCTTGAATGGCAAGGTAAATACAAGCGCGCAGGCTCGATTTGTTTTTCTCGTTTTTGGCGCCATTTGGTAGAAGCTACATGAATGCACACTACGTGTCTCTGGGTGTCGAACCGCGCACCTCTTTTGTGGTGTGAGCTGCAGCACACCGAGAACGTTTTTGTCGTTCTGTGTCCACCACAACAAGGCAACGAAGACGCACAGAATAGGACTAGCCCGCTATGCACCGATGTTTATTCGTAAAGGTTCGAATTAAGAATCCCGTTTCGACGGGTGCGTCTTTTGTCAAAACCTGAGTACAGCGCAACGTCCGAATAGATCCATTGCCAGCGTGAGTCAATCAGCGTCTCTGTATTTTTCGACATTTGAATTTGACGTTTGTTACCACTGTAGATGATTGAATTACAAGCCGGAGTCGTGCAACTGACAAATATATTATAGTTACATATTTACAGGAAGATAAAATTAAAGATTGTTCATCGGGTGGTTTGTGGTTGGAAAGGTGTGATGGCTAGCTGGATGCCCGTGCCCCACGTGAATCGCGTCATCAACGCTGGTTGTTGGTACGTGTTCTTTGGAGCGCTTTTTCTTTCACCTCGTTTTTGTGCGTCCACACCACCTATACGTTGCGCATTCATCTGTAAAATAACAAGATTGCAGTCGCGTTGTGGCGGTAAACATAATTTGAAGGCTCTCGGCTGTTGTGCAGGAGATTGCGATAAGTCAACCCCCGCTCGGTAACGGGAATGAGCCTTGAGCTACTAAAGAGCCTTTTATAAATCGCAAATCAAGCTCATGCTTAGAAGCGGCAGGTAGTTTCTTCTTGGTCATTCGCTTGGAACGAAGGTACAGCATCGAACTCCGAGCGCGCTCCAGTCACGAAATGCTGCGAGCACTCTGTAGAATTTGGCAAAGGACTAAAAATTCGACTGTTTATAGAAGTAACCCATGGCCGTGAAGTACGTACTGGTCATGTGGGATGTGATAAAAATTGGAAACATTGCAGCCTCAGACGTCGTGCCAGATTCCTTGCGCGGTATGGAGATCCCCCGATATTATTTTACGCGTTCGCTGGTTATTTGCGCAACCTACAACGGAGCAAGGATACACTGACGATCGGGTAGGGTTGCCATGGAATCCAGTAGATTTAATTAAACCCAGGGATACAGGGAAGCAAAAACGGAGAGGAAACTGCGGACGAAGACAACGACAATCGGGCATCACACGCATTTAAGGAGCAGATACGGGGTTTCCCCTGACTGCACACAGTTTATCGAGCAAGAAAGCGGGCCAGTACCCCTCTCCCCATACTCCCTCGTTCACTTTCAGTGAAACGGTCTATTAAAAAAAAACGTATTGACCTCATTCGTAATCATTTGTATCTGAGAAGTTGTATAAAACGTGACGAATTAAACGAAACAAAAAGATAAGTGACAGAAAAACTTGCTAATATTTTCCGCGTTTATAGAACAAAAATGTTTCAGAAGGAAATATTGCCGCGCGCAAGGCTGAGAAAGCAACGCTCGGTCACGGTCCTCCAGAAAGTTCCCGTTTATTCAGGTACCGCACGTAACTTCTATCATTTATCCCTGCTTTTGTTTTCTAGAAAGTGCGTGTTCATTCTCGCCCCGATCACGCGACGCTCGAACCGCTTTCGCCGAATCTTCGAGATAGCGGCGCACTCTAGATAAGAGGCCGCCCGCGACCTTGTCGAGTCAGTCTCGCCCTAGCGCTCGATTCTGCTGACACGCCGACTTCGACGCCCGCGACGCTCTGCTTTCTTCTGTTTCCTTCTTTATTTTTGGCACATTTTTGGCCACATTAAACGTTTATTTATTTCTGTTTATTTCTTGTTCATTGGTCACGACTCACCACCCGTGACATTCTAGTGGAGGTGCTGGGTAGTAGAAGTCCGTATTCCGGGTTTAGCCCTTGGGTGCGGCGACTTGATCGAGTCTCGATCTGGTCTTCGTTGGGTCCTCGGGAGCTTGGATTCGGACTTGTACTGCGGGAACTCGGAGGGCTGCGCTGCACGAACATGCGGTACCCAGCACCTCCACCAGAATGTCACGGGTGGTGAGTCGTGACCAATAAACAAGAAATAAACAGAAATTAATAAACGTTTAATGTGGCCAAAAATGTGCCAAAAATAAAGAAGGAAACAGAAGAAAGCAGAGCGTCGCGGGCGTCGAAGTCGGCGTGTCAGCAGAATCGAGCGCTAGGGCGAGACTGACTCGACAAGGTCGCGGGCGGCCTCTTATCTAGAGTGCGCCGCTATCTCGAAGATTCGGCGAAAGCGGTTCGAGCGTCGCGTGATCGGGGCGAGAATGAACACGCACTTTCTAGAAAACAAAAGCAGGGATAAATGATAGAAGTTACGTGCGGTACATGAATAAACGGGAACTTTCTGGAGGACCGTGACCGAGCGTTGCTTTCTCAGCCTTGCGCGCGGCATTACCACCCAGGACCAGGCAGCCGACGATGGCCAACCAGTCGCAGACCCCCGCCGCTCCTGCCGTCGTCTACCTACCCGTCGCTCCTCGGACACCGGCTCCGTTCCACGGCGAACTCCACGAAGACGTTGAAGATTGGATCGACCAATTCGAACGCGTCGCCCGCCACAATAGCTGGACCAACGAGCAACGGCTGCAAAACGTGTATTTCTCGCTCGAGGGGACTGCCAGAAGCTGGTACGAAAATCACGAGTCTTCATTGACATCCTGGGACATTTTCAAGAGCCAGCTGAAGGCGACATTTGTCAACCAGCACCGCCGAGAGAGAGCCGAAGACTTACTTCGAACCAGGACTCAAGGCCCCAACGAGAGCATTACCGGCTTCGTGGAGGATGTTCTCCGCCTAAGCGCCCGCGCCGATCCTCAGGCTACCGAGGACAAGAAGCTGCACCACCTGATGAGGGGTGTGAAAAGCGAGATTTTCGGCGGTCTCATCCGGAATCCCCCAACAACAGTCGACGAGTTCATCACGGAGGCGACAAATATGGAACGGGCCTTGCTAGCCCGCGCCAGACACTACCAACGACACCCTGGCGTAACTACTCTAGCGACATCGGGATCCGACCTGGGCACCACCCTCCCCGGCATCCGTGACCTTATCCGTGAAGCCGTCCAGGAGGAGTTGAAGAAGTTGCTACCTGCTGCCACAAGCCTGGCTACGCCCTCAGTCGCCGAGATTGTCCGGGAAGAACTTCAGCAGGCGCTGCAGCCAGAAGTTCTCGCCAGCGCCGCTCCTGAACCACCGAAGCTGAGCTACGCCGCAGCTACCCGACGACCACCGCCCCCTGCTCACCCGTATACGGCGCCACCTCGACGTGAACCTCTAGCGCCGCAGTATTCACGACGCCATGAAGATCGGGCGTACGACCGCCCAGAACAAGCTGCTCCACGAAAGACCGACGTGTGGAGGACGGCCGATCGACGCCCGTTGTGCTACCACTGCGGGGAGGCCGACCATATCTACCGTCGTTGTCCCTACCGGCAAATGGGCCTGCGTGGGTTCCACCCGAACGACCCACGCCCGAGGTACGGCGAACGCCCTCACGACATCGAGGAGTACCTCCGACGTTCGCCCTCCCCAGTGTCGTCTCTCCGCCGTGAAGCCCGCTCCCCATCGCCACGACGTTCAGCCTCCCCAGCGCCACGATCCCGCCGAGAGAGCCTGTCTCCCCTGCGTCGTCGGGAAAACTGACTGCGGCAACGCCTGGAGGTGACGTTGCCGAAAACGACGGAAGCAAACAGCCTCCAAGAACGCCGGAGCGCTCCCACTCTCTCGACGCCCCGCATTGCACCGACGCGCCTGCAACGGTGTCCAACAACCTAAACGTTGTTATCGATGGCCAAAACGCATCGGCACTCGTTGACACCGGGGCAGACTACTCAGTATTGAGTGGGAGGCTCTCTCGCCACCTTCGAAAAGTCACGACGCCGTGGGATGGACCGCAGATACGAACCGCCGGAGGACACCTCATCACGCCTGTCGGAAGGTGCACCGCTCGCGTCGAAATTCACGGCGAGACGTGTCCTGTGAAATTCGTCATTCTACAAGACTGTTCCAGAGACGTCATTCTCGGCATGGACTTTTTGTGTGAATACGGCGCCGTCATCGACCTTGGAGAAAACAGATTGACGCTGCGGACACCTGTTCCGCCTTCAGAGAAACACCAAACTGCGTCAGCCGCCGTCCGAGTCGCTGCCGACCACGTGAATCTGCCGCCGCGATCAAGTGTTGTCGTACCCGTCGTGACCGATGCAGCTACCCGTAGCGAAGTTCTTCTGGAAGGTAACCTCCAGTTGCTCCTGGGAAGAGGAATAGGCGTCGCACGAGGAGTAGCTGAACTTCAGGATGGCCGCACTGTGGTCCTCGTGACGAACTTCCGGAATGAAACGCAACACCTCACAAAAGGTGCAGCCGTTGGCCACGTCGAGGATCTCCGAAACTCCACCGAAATCGCCGCCATTACTGATGAATCCTCCCCACCTCAGCAAGACGGTACGTCGCCAGCGCAACTCGACATCGACCCTAAGCTTCCGGACCCGAAACGACGGCAGCTGATTAACCTCCTCGCCGAATACCGTGACTGCTTTGCGACGTCGTCGAAGGAACGCCAAACAGCCGTTGCGAAGCACCGCATCATTACCGAGGACGACGCGCGCCCTGTGCATCGATCACCGTACAGAGTCTCCGTTAAAGAAAGGGAGGTGATCCAGCAGCAAGTTCAAGAGATGCTGAACGACGACATAATCCAACCATCAAGCAGTCCGTGGGCCTCTCCAGTCGTACTGGTTAAGAAGAAGGACGGAACGCTTCGGTTCTGCGTGGACTACCGGCAGCTGAACACGGTGACGAAGAAAGACGTCTACCCACTCCCCCGAATCGACGGCACGTTAGACCGGCTGCGCCACTCTCGATACTTCTCATCGATGGACCTGAAGAGCGGCTACTGGCAGATCGAAGTCGACGAACGGGACCGAGAGAAGACAGCTTTCGTCACGCCGGATGGGCTGTACGAGTTCAAGGTAATGCCCTTCGGACTATGTACGGCGCCAGCAACTTTCCAGCGTGTTATGGACACCGTACTGGCAGGACTGAAGTGGCAGAGCTGTCTGGTCTACCTCGATGACGTCGTGGTGTTTTCCAGCGACTTCGACGAGCACTTGCGACGACTCCGAGCTGTTCTTCAAGCCATACGGACCGCTGGACTCACCCTCAAGCCGTCAAAGTGTCGGTTCGCCTATGACGAACTGAAGTTTCTAGGTCACGTGGTTAGCAACGAAGGCGTGCGCAAAGACCCTGTGAAGACTCGCGCCGTCGCGTCATTTCCAGTGCCGACAGACAAAAAGGCCGTGCGAAGATTCCTTGGACTTTGCGCCTACTATCGTCGCTTCGTTCGGGATTTCGCACGGATTTCCGCACCGCTCACAAACCTCACGAAGGACGCCGAGAGGTTCGAATGGGCCGAGGAACAACAGCGGGCATTCGACGAGCTGAAGCGACGACTCCAGACGCCTCCGGTTCTTGGACATTTCGATCAGGATGCGGACACCGAGATTCACACTGACGCAAGTAACGCAGGACTTGGCGCGGTACTAGTTCAAGTACAAGAAGGCACCGAACGAGTCATCGCCTACGCAAGTCGTACACTGTCCAAGGCAGAGAGAAATTACTCCACGACTGAGAAAGAATGCCTTGCGGTCGTCTGGGCAATCACGAAGTTTCGTCCGTACTTGTACGGAAGCCCGTTCCGCGTAGTCACGGACCACCACTCGCTCTGCTGGCTTGCGAACCTCAAGGACCCGTCAGGACGCCTCGCTCGGTGGAGCCTCCGGCTACAAGAGTTCAACATGACTGTGGTTTACAAGTCAGGACACAAGCACAGCGACGCTGACTTCCTGTCCAGGGCCCCTGTCGAAACACCTTCCGGCAGCAGCGACGACGATGGTGACGAGTGCTTTCTAGGGGCAGTGAACACCGATGACATGGCACGACGTCAACGAGACGATCCGAAGCTGCGAGCCTTAATCGAGCACCTGGAAGGGCGCGGCGGTACCGTACCCCGTGTTTTCTCACGAGCCGTGCCGACCTTCACCATTCGACAAGGTGTACTCTACAAAGAGAACTTCGGGAACAACAACTCGCCGTGGCTGCTGGTAATCCCGACCGACCTTCGAGGGGAGATCTTTCAAGCATGTCACGACGACCCGACGTCCGGACACCTTGGATACAGCCGGACACTGGCCCGTATTCGTGAAAAGTATTACTGGCCCAAGCTCCCCAAGACCGTCCACCTGTACACACGATCATGCCACGAGTGCCAGCGACGCAAGAAACCTCCGACGAGGCCGGCCGGACTCCTGCAGCCTATTTCTCCTCCACTGCACCCTTCCAGCAGATCGGAATGGATCTACTTGGTCCTTTTCCGCCTTCGACGTCGGGGAACCGCTGGATCATCGTCGCCACAGATTATCTCACGCGGTACGCCGAAACGAAAGCTCTTCCTTCGGGGACTGCTGTGGAAGTTGCCAAGTTTTTCATTGAGTCCATCGTCCTCCGGCACGGCGCTCCAGAAGTTCTGATTACAGATCGCGGATCATCGTTCATGGCACAACTGACCCAAGAAATCTTCCGACTCAGTCACACCAGCCATCGTCGTACAACTGCGTACCACCCGCAGACCAACGGGCTGACGGAGCGACTCAACAAGACAATCGCCGATATGATCTCTATGTACGTCGACGTAGAGCACAAGACGTGGGACGAGGTGCTGCCCTACGTCACGTTCGCCTACAATACGGCGGTTCAAGAGACCACTGGATTCACCCCTTTCCAGCTGGTACATGGTCGGAAGGTAACGACCATGATGGACGCCATGCTGCCCTATGAGCCATCTGACAACGAGAGCGACGACGCCCAGGCGGTTGCTCAACGCGCCGAAGAAGTTCGCCAGCTCGCCCGACTCCTGATTCAAGACCAGCAACGCGTCGACGCCGGCCGCTACAACCTTCGTCGCAGGGACGTCCACTTCCAGCCCGGAGATAGGGTGTGGGTATGGACGCCCATCCGTCGCCGCGGCCTCAGTGAGAAACTGCTGAAACGGTACTTTGGACCATACAAGGTACTTCGTCGTCTCGGCGAGCTGAACTACGAGGTGATGCCCGACGGAACACGAACATCGTCACGCCGCCCACCACGACCTGAGGTCGTCCACGTCGTGCGCCTGAAGCCGTACTACGCTCGATAGGACTGTGGACCTTTTGTGCTCCAAAAGACTCTTTAGTTTATCGTTCTTTTTTATTTTGATTTGTTTTACACTGCATCGGGGCGATGCACTTTTAAAGGGGGGAGTAATGCCGCGCGCAAGGCTGAGAAAGCAACGCTCGGTCACGGTCCTCCAGAAAGTTCCCGTTTATTCATGTACCGCACGTAACTTCTATCATTTATCCCTGCTTTTGTTTTCTAGAAAGTGCGTGTTCATTCTCGCCCCGATCACGCGACGCTCGAACCGCTTTCGCCGAATCTTCGAGATAGCGGCGCACTCTAGATAAGAGGCCGCCCGCGACCTTGTCGAGTCAGTCTCGCCCTAGCGCTCGATTCTGCTGACACGCCGACTTCGACGCCCGCGACGCTCTGCTTTCTTCTGTTTCCTTCTTTATTTTTGGCACATTTTTGGCCATATTAAACGTTTATTAATTTCTGTTTATTTCTTGTTTATTGGTCACGACTCACCACCCGTGACAATATCTTGCTTTCTGCAGCGTGATGTCATGGCACATCTTCTCACTCTCGGCGTGCTGCATCGACGTACGTCTCTCGCGAGCACCTGAATTTTTTATGCCGGCTGCAACACTCATGTTTTTTTCCAACAGCATTTCCGTCTGGTGTCCTTGTACCAGTAAAAATATATGAGCCTGCCAACAAACATTCAAGGATATTCAAAAGTATATAAGCACTTATTTATGAGATATATTTTTTTTGTAAGAGATCTTGTTCTTCTTTTTCGTCCACCCCATACAATAGTTTTTTTTTCTGTTTTTTTTTTTCAAAGGGGTGCTTAGTTGTGAAAATCTGCGGGAAACTTCTGAATACAATATTTTTTTTAAGGTATGACAACAGATTGTCTAGTTTTTGGTGTCACAGATGGCATAAAACAGCCACGCTTGACTACCTCTACGCTCGGGACGCTGTAACTTTAAGCACTGTCACAGATGCGGCATTTGACATCGCGGTAAAGAGCGTGGCGCATCGAGATGGATGCTTGTACCGCTACAGGGGAAGTCGTGGTGACAGTGGATGACATCGAACGTCTTGCATGTTCCAACATGAACGTGGGTGCGAAGAGTTTTTGCAACACTGGTGCGGACCGGGAGCAGACACTCAAAGAAAACCGGATGGCTTACCTTAGGTAAACTTTTGGGCACTGTCTAGATATTAAGTAGGGGGGGGGGGGGGGGGGGGGTCGCGAACCTCCTTAGGTACGAGTTGGCCCAGGTTCGAACTTATCGACAAAAGTTCGACTAAAGTTTAGTCTTTTCTGCGCATGCGCGAAAATTTAAAACCAGCTGACGGCACTTAGCGTAGAAGTGCAATCTTTGTTGGTTACATTTTTTTAGTGTTCGTCATTTTGGACTAACTAGAGCGTTAAAAGTGCAATGTGTTTTTTTTTTATTGTGAAAACATCATACTACTTTTTCTAAAATATCAAAAATATATCATATCTTCTTATTAAAAAGAAATGAAATTGTTGTGTACAAGTTGAGTCAATCTTCTACAGAAGAAAGTTCATTGAGTTTTGAGAAAATTTCGAAGTTTCGACTAAGCGGTCCGACGTCAGTTTTGAGCAGAAGTTCGTAACATTCCTAGGATATTAAAGGGTAACCGGAATCGACGTGACACCAACAATATGCGATGTCTGCTCTGTCTCAGACTGACTCAGGGAACTTCTTCATGCTGTTATGAAGCAGTTTCAAACTTAATATTTCTAATTGAGAGTATAGGTTCACAAAAAAAGTTATGAACCATTTTATGCGGAACGCAAGTTCATCTGCTTCTTGCACAGGGGTTGCGCTGATGTCAGAACGCCGGGCTCTTATTGGCTGATAAAAAATAGTGGGTAGACATAAAGGCTTATTGCATTGAGGTCTACCCACCATCCTTTCAAGCAAAGCCAGTCAGAGCTCAGCGTTGTTTTGACGTCACGGAAACCTCTTCGCAAGAAGCAAACGACTTGTTCTTGGCACTAAAATGGAATGTTTCTGCCGCTGCTTCTGTTGATCGTGATGATGATGACGCCCTTTTAAGTCAGTACAAGCACTAAACCAAAGAAAAAAGGGCATACGCGTGGCGTAATGTATTGTTGATTCCTGATTTGCCCAAGAGGCATACACGCTGAAGTTCAATGATAGTCGCCGCAAAGAGGGCAGACGGATCCATCTGGCGTCGCCTTCTGCTAGCGTCCCGCTTTTTGTGAGAGGCGGGAAGTCGAGCTAGCGGCGATGGTGACGCGAGTGGGCTGTGCGGCGTGGATCTTGTAGCGATGACGTTTGAGGAGGGGGGGGGGGGAGGGGGCGCTGCCTTTGTCTTCTAGGTGGCATTAATACAAGGTGCGGCCGTAAAAACTTTCTCATTTGGCACGCCTAGAAAAAAATCGAATTTCGAACCACATACCTAAAATTAGGCACACGACAGTCGTTTCTTCCAAAGCTTTTTGCCTATTTTTTTGAGACGTAGACTCGCGCGTAGCGAATTGTTAGAAAGATAACAAAAATGGCAGACGTGCATTTCCTATCGCCTATACCCGCCCATTCGCCGTCTGCAATCTGGTTCGCGACGCCGCTCTCAGGTGGCACACTGAACGCAAAAGGTTTGTAACAGTTGTTGCGGTGAGCGGACGTGCTTCCTGCGTTCTCCTCGAGCATCCGAAGCTAAGTGCAAGTTTTTCTTCTTTTCTCTCTCGCTTTGGGAGTTGATTGGAAGTGAGTATACGGTAGGCAGTGTTAGGTTTGAACAGCAGCAGTTGAGGTTAGTTGAGGCTACTAAGAACTTAGTTTCCTAAAGTAGGCTCTGTTTAAATTTTTGGCGGGAAGTGATGGTTTGCTCCGGTCTAGACATGGGTCGAGATTTGGGTCGGCATGACAAGGGTGGGGACGGGTTGGTGCAGCGCGAGGGGTGTGGGAGGTGCTGTTACATAGAGGAGACGGGTTTCGGGAGTCCGGAGGAGGCGGCGGGGATGAGTGTCGAGTGTCGGCTTTGTGTGAAGCTTAAGCAGGTAACTGAGAAATGGGAGGGTAGAGTTCGGGAGATTGAGGCCGAGCTTAAGGCAGAAGGAGAGAAGCGGGTGGGTATCGAGGCCCAGGTTGAGGAGCTGACTAGGCAGCCTTATTATGAGAGGGAGCAGCGGGTCGGCCTCGAGAAGCAGGAGGAAGAACTGGGGGAAGTATGGAAGGCGGGTTTAAAGGAGCGTAAGAGGGAGTGTGACAGTAGGGTAGAGCGCATGGAAGGGGTAATTCGAGTGAGTGAGAGTAGCGAGGGGAGAAAGGAGGAAGTGTCAGTTCTAGCGGGACGAACCACCAGATTGCAGGCTGGGGTCACTGGTGGTCTGGTGTCCAGCCTGTTGGCTGGCGGGCTCGATGACGCTGGAGAGCTGAGTGACCCTCAGCTCAATAGCGCCTTCCAGCAGCAGGCGTCGTGAAGTCAGGTGACAGGAGATAAGTCGCAGGACAAGGGCGCGCAGGTACCATGGGGATTTAGGGTACTGGTAGTGGGGAGCTCTAACGTAGCACGGGTTAAGAGGGGTGTACTGAACAGGGTGATGGGAGACCAGTAGGTAACCGTAGAGGTCCAGCCAGGGAAGTGTATGGTGGATGCTATGACCACAGCATGTGAGGGAGTGTGGGATAACCGGGAGGGAAGGAACCTGGTAATGGTTCATGCGGGGCCTAATGATGCGCTCAAGGGTAGGAGCGAGAACCTCGGAAAGCAGCTAAACGTGGTAATGCGTAAGCTGAGGGACGTGTCTGAGAATGTGCACATGGTTGTGTTCACAATTCCAGAAGTTCGGGGGCAGTCCGGGGTAACGGAGAGGAGGGTTGTCGAAGCCAACAGAGTAATTAAGGGTATAAGTCGACAGCTTCGCTACGACGTAATGGAAGTAAACAGGGAAGTGTCCGAGGCTGGCTCCCGCCCTTTTGCAGATGGCATTCACTACAGTGAGGCTACGGGTTTCAGGGTGGGGGGATAGAATGAGCCGCACGGTGACACCCTTTTTGGGGGGACCGAGGCCCCTGGGGGCACTGCAGTAACTGAAAACCCAACAAAGTCAGGAGAGGCACCCAGGGTTCAAAAAAGGAGAAAACGGAAGAACAGGTATAAACAAACAGCACAATCAGACATTGGGTATATTAACATGCAGGGTGGTAGAAATAGGTTAAAATGGGAAGAGGTAGAGGAGCAACTAAGAAAGGAAGATTTAGTGGTGTATGGGTTTGTGGAAACACATCTCAGAGACATGGAGCAGCCACCTTGCAACCCTGACTATGTGTGGGAAGAATGCAACAGCATGGAAGGAACGAGGAAGGGAGGTGGAATTGAAGCATTTATTAAGAAGAACATGAAGTTTCAAAGGATCAGAAAGGAGTGTGCCGAACATTTGTGGGTGACAAGAAAAGTTGTTGGGGAATCAACAGCCCTTGGAGTTGTTTACTTATGGACAGGGACAGGCGCTAAAGAGAAAAACAGAAAAATGATTGATTGCATATCAAGAGACATTAGTGAGGTAGGAGAAGGCTCTGAAATAATTATTATGGGAGACATGAATGCCCATATCGAGGGTCTGGATGGGTATACGAACTCAACTGGAAGCATATTAGTAGAACTGGTGGAAAGCATGACTTAGTTTCATGTAATACCAGTCAGAAGTGTGACGGGCACATAACGTGGGAAACTGGCAATCTACATTCAACTATAGATTACGTACTCATGTCGCACAAAATATATGGTACGTTACAAGTAATGAAAAGAGATGAAGAAGGTTCCAAAAGTCTTGGTAGTGATCACAAACATATTAAGCTGAATTTTGCAAAAGAAGTAAATGCTGAAACTAGACAACATAATTCAAAGCATACTTTCTGCAGCGACAAAGAGTTGGAAATAGTTGCCGAAAGAATAGAGGAAGCAGTTTCAGGGAAACGGTATACATATGGCACCTATGAGAGCCTAACTAGGCGTTTTGCTCTGGAACAAGACAAAGTTTAGAGTAAACGAAAGGGGAAGCAAGGACATAGACCAGAAAGCTGGTGGGACAAAGAAGTGAAGCAAGCGATACAAAAACGTCAGGTAGAGAACACAGGTATTTTAAGCGTTGTGGGGAGTCAGAAATGGAAGTAAAAAGAGAATGGAACACTTTTATAACAT
Source organism: Ixodes scapularis (assembly GCF_016920785.2). NCBI lineage: Eukaryota > Metazoa > Arthropoda > Arachnida > Ixodida > Ixodidae > Ixodes > Ixodes scapularis. The sequence goes on along the minus strand of NW_024609881.1, from coordinate 76,780,012 downwards.
GTCGCCGAGAGGCATCCAGTTTGATCAATGCGAAAATTCAGAGAAAGGGTAAGGAATATATGAGTAATGTAAGCAAGAAAGATAGAACCGCAGCAAAGAAGTTTTTTCGAACACCTGAACTCACTCGGTGAAATGACGCAAGCTAGACAGAGGTTCATACTCTCGCATCAGGGAGATAAACTAGAGGGAAATGTTGGGGTATATAGCATATAGCAGCAGTGATGGAGAAAGAACTTTGGGAACGGGTACATGTGGAAGATAGGAGAACTGAATGAAGTTGCAGACCTGCTGTGACATCGCGGATTTTGGGCAAAGAGAATGGGAAAAGGCGGAACGATGAGTCCCTAGTGGCACGTCGACAGGCACTGATGGTATCCCAATCAAGCTGGTGAAGAATTTGGGTCCTAAATCTAAGACAAAACTAAGGGAGGTAGTGAGCACTATGATAACAAAAGGAAATATCCCAGATGAATGGAGGCTTAGTAGTATGAGTATGATATATAAGGGAAAGAGAGGTAAGTGTGATGTTAGGAATTATCGTCCCATAACCGTGAAACCAGTTATCTACAGGTTGGTAATGCAGATTATAAAGAACCGACTGGAGGAATGGGTAGATTTCGAGGGCATACTGGGCGAGTTACAGAACGGGTTTCAGAAACAAAGAAGGTTGGAGGACAATATATTTTCTCTACTACAGTGTATAAAAATAGCGCAAAAATGAAAACAGACAGCTCTGGCTGGCATTTCTAGATATCAAGGGTGCCTATCACAACGTGAACCAAAGGAACGTGTGGAACATAGTGGAGAGCTTAAACCTAGATGAAGGGCTAACAGCAATATTAAGGAATATTTACAAAGATAATAAGGTGATTATAACAGGGGAAGGAAAGACAACGGGCACCCTTTAGGCAGGGGTGCCCGTTATCGCCTTTGCTGTTTATGTTGTATCTGAGAGGATTGGAGGATAGACTAGAGAAGAGTGGGCTTAGATTCGACCTTTCGTACAGTATGCTAGGCCAAAAGATTCAGCAATCCTCACCGGGATTGATGTATGCGGATGATATCGTACTAAAGGATAACAACAGGGCAGAGTTGGAGGAATTAATGAGCATCTGTTATAGGGAAGGAGAGGAATTAGTTTTAGAATTCAGTATTGAAAAATCAGCAGTCATGATTTGAACGATAATGAAGTTGAGAGGCTGAAGATACAAAATATTACAGTTAAGATAGCTAGTAAATAAAAGTATCGAGGAGTGTGGATATGTGTTGGTGCAGAATATCCCAGTGAGCATGAAAAGTATATAATAGGCAAGGGCAACAGAAATGCAGCTGTAAGGAAAAATAGAGTACTTTGGAATTACAACAGGTATGAGGTGGTGAGAGAGATTTAGAAAGGGGTCATGGTGCCTGGCTTGACTTTTGGAAACGCAGTGCTATGCATTAAATCCGAAGTGCATGCAAGACTAGAAATAAAACAGCGCGGAGTAGGTAGGTAGGCTGGCTTTGGGGGCACATTGCAAAACGCCAAACCAGGGAGTACAATGAGACATGGGATGGGCGTGATTTGAGAGCGGGGAAGCTATGAGCAAGATAGAATTTGAGGATCGGTTGAGGCAAATGAATGGGGAGCAATGGGCACAAAAGGTTTCAACTATTTATACATGAGTAGTATAGACACAAAGTGGAGACAGCGCACTAGGAAATTAAGAGGAAGGTTTTTAGGTTATAGTGGAGTTACGGAGGAGTAGGTCTCAGTTAAGAAGAAAGTTAAGGCCACAGAAAGATATCGGTTGCTAGAGGGATTGCAGACAAAGACGGTTGTGGAAAGCTATAGATTAAACAAAACAGTTATTGCCAAAGAAAGCATTTATGACAATTCTAGGGGAAGCTCATTGTTGTTTGAGGCGAGGACGGGTGTTTTGCGAACCAGAACATACAGAGTGAAGTACCAGGAAATGGATACGGTGTGCACTGCTTGTGGAGAGGAGGACGAGACGGCTGAGCACTTGATACTCTACTGTAAAGGGCTTCACCCTATGCCTACCGAAGACAACATAGATTTAATAAAGTCATTTGGTTTTAGAGGGAGCGAAGGAAGAGTGGATTTCAAGACAGTAGAGATTACCAAGCAAAGAATAAGTGAATGGTGGGAGAAAGCGAGAGAAAACTAGGTATTTTCTTATTAACTGATGGCAAGGGGGTTTTATAGCCTACTTTCTTTTCAGTGCGGAGTGAATATAGTTTTCATATTTAAATATTCTAAACTTAAATGGTAAAACAAAATGGCTATAGGTGGCGTAAACTACCGGCCGATCCAAAGGGCTCAGCCGGATTCATCCATCCATCCATCCGGCGGGAAAAACTACACGAAAGGCTGGAGTCGGGCAAGATAATCGCGATAAAAAGTGATTTTAACGAAATATATCAACGATTATGCCCTTTTACTTGAAATTTAGAAACTGGCGGACGCCCTCGTTTAATAAAAATATATTCTAAAGCAGACGAGAGTGTGTCTTCCTTTGTTGTCTGCTTATCTGGTGACGGGTCCGTTCCCGGTGAGAATCAAGAGTGCCGCTTCTGAGGCAACTTGATTGCTCCAATTTATTGTTTTTGTTGCACTATCTGCTGCAGTTATTATCACAATATCTTCCGCGCCGCCCTGCGATGCTGCAATACTGGGCAAATGAGCGTGCGCAGGCAGTGAAGTGGTACGTGGAGCGGAACTCGGTGGCCACAGCAAAACGAAAATTTCGCACTGCATTTCATAAACGCCTGCCTTCGCGCCCGACAATTTTGACTGGGGCGGATCGTTTCGAGAGCGGAGAAGACTTTAAAAAGAAGAATCTAGTCAGTGACCATGAGATCCTGCTGAAAAATGAGGAGCTCACTGAAGCTGTGCTTGCTGTCTTCGAGAGCGACCCGCAATTGTCAACAAGACGAGCAGCCAGGTTGTTTTGAATTTCGGAAAAAATCGTACGAAGAATAATTCGCGCCCGTACAGGATGCAAGTTGTCCAAGCCCTGCACGACGGCGACAACGTTCGACGTTTAGAATTTTGCAAGGCGGTGTTGTTGCGAATTGAGAGCAACCCGGTGCACCTGCAATTTATTCTATTTAGTGACGAAGCAAACTTTCACCTTGATGGACGTGTGAACCGCCAGAACATCAGGATATGGGTTCGCGATAACCCTCATATCGTGGACGAACGGCATCTCCATTCACCGAAGGTGACACTGTGGAGTGGGATTAGGCGTGAAGGCATACTGGGCCCCTTTTTTTCGATGGCATTGTTAACGCGGATGCCCACTTGGACACGCAGAAAATGGAAATGCTGCCTGAACTTGGAACGTACCACATGGAAAAAAAACAAAAAAAAAAACAACAACTGTATATTCATGCAGGATAGGACGGCTCCCCAACACGCAAAGAGTGTGAGGGCATGTCTCAATAACACGTTCCCTCGGCGGTGGATGGGTCGGGGATCAGAGTATATGGATTGGCCTCCACGATCCCCCGACTTAAATGTGTGCGGCTTTTTCGTATGAGGATTTATAAAAGGACTTGTATACTAGAAGAGGATCTTCACCATGGAAGAGTTCGAAGCAAAAATTGAGGGCGCGTTTCTCGAGATCGACGATGGGATGCGCGAAATGGCTTTCCTGGTGTACGATGCTTGACTTCGGCTTTGCGTGTCTGTGAACAGCAGGCACATCGAAATGAGCGAACCCTAGTTTTTTAAAGGGCCGCTGCAGCATCAACATATTTTCAAATCGCCGTGACAGAAAAGGCGTAGCAGAGGATGTATTTTTCAAGAATAATCAATTGAATGAACGCACAACCTCCACTTCCTGACGGAATTTAAACTACTAGTTTCCCTCTTACTTTTGTCTCTCGTGCTGCTTCCGGCACGCGGAGAGCATAGTAGAGGCTGTTGATAGAGGTGCCAATGGGAAACCAGCAAAAAGACGACTATCTCTCTCAAATACCTACCATTTTATCGCCCGCTCGCCGAAATTACTCTCGCACCGTAAATCTTGTACAATTAATTTGATTTCTTTTTTTTACAAATATGTCTTGCAACATGTGTGTTAATTAAAACCAAAGTGTATGAAAAAAATGTTACTTTATGACTTACAGTGGCCCTGTAAAAATCAGAATGAAATGATATCTCAAAACGAACTTGCCTGCAACGGTAGCAGCACCACTTGCAATTCCGGGCTGTTAATAAGTGATCTCATCGCATCATGGTGTCGTCTTGGTTGCATGACGATTTCCCAAAATTGGGCTTGAAACAGGTAATTTCAACAATCGTTGATATATTTCGTTAAAATCACTTTTCATCCAGATTATCTTGCCCAACGCCAGGCTTTCGTGCGGCGTTTCCCGCGTTTTTCCGTCCAGTGCGCCACCTGGGAGCGGCGTCGCGAACCAGATTGCAGACGACGAACGGGCGCGTATAGGCCATAGGAAATGCACATCTGCCATTTTTGCTGTCTTTCTAATAATTGGCTACTCCCGAGTTGACGTCTGAAAAAAAAAAAAGGCGAAAAACTTTGGAATAAAAGACGTTCGTGTGCCCAATTTCAGGTATGTACGTTTGAAATTCGTTTTTGGCTGGGCGTGCCAAATGTGAAAGTTTTCACGGCCGCACCCTGTACAATGCAGAAGATGCACATGATAGCGTATTTCCCATAAAATACTCCCATTTCTCGCAGTTATATGACTGAAATACAAAATAAATCAAACGACACACCCTTTCTTGTGTTTCGAGGATCTGACAGTGAAGGAGGAAAAAACTCTGAGAATGTCGCTTTTTTAGGACATGGCATTACCGACTGGCTGCAGTTGAAGGTGTATGTCAACACCCAGAGGTTCAGTCTGTAGTGCCCTGGTATTCATAATGCACAACATCATGAAGTCAAACTTGAACGTTTAGACAGCCCAATGCCGGTCTGCCTTTCGAATACGGTGACATTGGTTCACGTTCTGTACAAAAAATGTAGCCTGCGCGCCGCACCTGCTTATCTGCAGACTTCAGCACAAAACAGGCAATAGGGGAAGGCCACAGGAAGTAGATGCATTAATCATACAAATCAAAACAAACGGAGGCAGGGATGGGGCTCAGGGTTTTCGGGTTTTCTGCCTAAGGCCTCTCATTGAAAAGGGCCGCACCCTGTGCAATGCAGAAGAGGCACATGATAGCGTATTTCCCATAAAATACTCCCATTTCTCGCAGTTATATGACTGAAATACAAAAAAAAAAAAAAATCAAACGACACACCCCTTCTTGTGTTTCGAGGATCTGACAGTGGAGGAGGAAAAAACTCTAAGAAATTCGCTTTTTTGGGACAGGGCATTACCGACTGGCTGCAGTTGAAGGTGTATGTCAACACGCAGAGGTTCAGTCTGTAGTGCCCTGGTATTCATAATGCACAACATCGTGAAGTCAAACTTGAACGTTTAGACAGCCCAATGCCGGTCTGCCTTTCGAATACGGTGACATTGGTTCACGTTCTGTACAAAAAATGTAGCCTGCGCGCCGCACCTGCTTATCTGTAGACTTCAGCACAAAACAGGCAATAGGGGAAGGCCACAGGAAGTAGATGCATTAATCATACAAATCAAAACAAACGGAGGCAGGGATGGGGCTCAGGGTTTCTGGGTTCTCTGCGTTCGAACCATCGTCATCACTAAACCCCAACCTGCTCATAAACTATCGTAATCATTATCCTGTTAACCCTGAGAGAAAGCTTACGCTTGGTAGGGCGGCAGTATGGTAGACTGTAAATGTGAATGTATGCACAGTTGCATATTTGCGGTATTTAAATTTGTAAAACGAATTCGATATTAATATTCAAGTTGTTCATTTAATTTATGTTGAGCGTACTGCGATCCCGGTAGGTATGTTAAAAGTAAAACCACGTTCAAATATTAAAATATTCGCTAGAAAAAGAACAGACATTTGCAGCCTCTACAGCATTCGTTTACGCTTTTAACAAATAAAAAGTTTCTAAAGATCCACTGTTCAAGCGATGATGCATAATGGTTTTTGTTGTGCTTCGTTTATCGTAGCATTATCCCAGTTTGCATAAAAAAACTTATTTGTTATCATTAATAAAGTAATACCTATGTTGCAATAGAGTTTACCCAGAAGGCGCGAAAACCCCAGTTAGTACATTCTTCTTCACACGCAGGTTGCGCCTATTGCCGAGGGTACTGCGGGACGTTACCCAGCGCCGATTAGAGGTAACCCTGCTGGGGGACCAGAAAGTCTCCATGCCGGTTTGTATCTCGCCGTCAGCCCTCCATAAGCGGTGGCACCCGGACGGGGAGATCGCCACCGCTAGAGGTAAGCGATCCAGGAGTTGTTGTAGAACTTGTAGATCCCCCTGGTCCCCAAAACATAGTTTTCGGGGAACTATCTTTGGAAGCAGGAAACAAAAGTGGTGGAATCAACGCAGCTAGCGGGTTGTTTCTAGACACTCAAGTGCCACTGCGCTGCCGCCAATTTTACACGAAATATTCTTACCCTGCTTAAGGTTACGAAAAGCGGGACAAGCTTCTCCCGCAAAGCCGTCTACTCTTTTCACTTTAGTAGAGCGAACGCCAGAGTGGAGGGAGAGGAGGCGATGAGGGACTGGTTTACAGCGTTCGTTGTGCTAAAGTGAAAACAGTGAAGAGCTTTGCGGGTTTAGTTTTGCTCTACCTCTCTTAACCTGGAACGAGGTATACGGGAATAAATGTCACTCCACGAATGACCTCAACGCGGAGAGGCTTTGCGTAGTCGAGCCGTTGATTTTCACGATCCCAAGTTGCGTGCTCACGCAGTGCACGCAACTTGTGATCGTGCAGTGCTCACGCAGTGCACGCAACTTGGCACGCAACTGTGCGAGCCGCATTTTAATATATCGTCATCACGGCGATGGGAAAGCTTGATCACGAAAGTTTGGAAATCACGCATTGTCGACAACGCCAACAATCCGATACCCACAATTTTCTCATCAAGTTATGCAAAAGAGAGACTGAAAGGAAACGTACGTTTTTGTCCTTGAAATTGCGGAGCGACAAAGTAGCTTTCATGGTCAGTGACGTTGCGTGCGTGAACACATAGGTTCACTACTGCCACTAAGGTTGTGTAAATTGAGATACATTCTTATCCCATATCTTTGCACGGCCCCATTAGTCTCCAAGATGGCCAATATGGCTCTGTTTTCGTTACTCCGGAAGGCATAGTTTATTAAATGTATCAAGACAAATGTTCCCGCTACAACCCCTCTCCGTTTCGCGAGTTCGAGGTATTCTCCCTGGCTGCACGTTTCGTTCATCAGTCTAGGATATTTTGAATATCCTTCAAACGGGAAGTCTATTTATGGCACCGGAACGGCAGCGACACGTTTGCCAACACAGCCCTTTGCAATGTGATGATTGAAATTCTGCTGTCCGAAGCTTCCCTTTCCATTCAAGACTTGACCGTTTCCCGATAGGAAATAGGTAACAGTTCTCAGGGCCAACACAATGCCCGATATCATCTCGCGTATGCGAGAATGCAGTAAATAAACGCTATGCACTCGGAAGACAGCGCGCTCCCAGCGCTCACCAAACTTCATCCGAACATGCGATCTGTGTGTTTCCTCACGGCAGGGCCATTCCGGAGGAAGTCGAACAACGGCTCTTTGACGAAGCATTTTGGGATGGTTTCTCAGGTGCTACGCCAGAAAACCGTTGCTCGGCTGCCAACAGAATAACACTTTCACGAGAAAACCCACAGCTCGCGTGTTCCGTATACGTTTTGCAAGCACTGCGTTGCCATTTAATACTGCGCCAATTTCATTCGGCACATATTTCTTGATTTCAGTATAGCGTGTCCCCAATAAAATATGTACAGTGTTTTTGTCACCGCAAGAATAAACCGCACATCGCCGAACGCTTAAGTCTCCACCCAAGTGAAAAAGCTAGCGGTCCAGGCGAGGCTCGAAAGTTTTAAAGCTCAGGTTATTTTATGTTCTAAGTAATCTTATGCAGCTTGAAATTTGAAAATGGAGCCCGTGCCCGGTGGTTTGCGCCATTCAGCCTCATGTATTCGGGGACTTCGTCGCCACCATTTTCAAAATGAAACTTTTCGAAATGCGGTTCTAACCCCTGAATAAGATAACAGTTCGTTCTGCAACTTAAGCATGGTGTGTAGACGCTACCGCTGCATTTGAGTGGAAACTAAATATTCGGCGATACATACTATTTTAGGGGATCACCCTGTAGTTAGATACCTCTTATTGTGAATGGTTGGATAATTGTTTAGTTCAGATGAGCACCTCTCTTGACGCAACGAGACGGCGAGACGGCACAAACTTGACAACTTCTGAGCTCGAGTGCACTCCGGAATAACTAGGGGATAACTCGTGTGACTTGGGCGGGATGTGACGTGAGCAGACGACGTTTCCTCTAAAAGTTCTGTCAGTCTTGCGGCAAGCGGAAAATTTATGAAGTTATTAGATGCGAGTTTCTGCCCGATCGCACTCACCACTATTAATTTCGACGTCTTTTGAGCCTGGCGTCAGAATTCTCGCTATTTTCTTTCGGATCCGGAAATCAGAATGCTCATAAGGGTAGCGTATCTTTACGTTCTTAGATGGTTCCTCAAATTTATCACACGACCGGATAGCCAAGTGTTGCCTATGTGACGCGTAAAGTCCAAGTGACAAAGTTTCCCATTTATGAAACAAAATAAGAGTAACTATCATCTTAATCAATAATGCGCAATATCTCATTTGAAGGCTGCGTTACAATTTGAAGGCACTCTACTGATGTAACTAATCGGAAAAGAAAGAAACATTTTTGCGGATATTAAGTACAACATAAAGTTAGTATTTCATTAAAAATTAATAAAACATTCATTTGAGAACGAAAATTAAAAAAAAAAAAAATTGAAAGACGTTTACAAATTTCTGTAATGCGAAACTAGAACGCAGCTTTTGAGGAGGAGAAGGAGATTGTACGAAGGGGAGGATATGACCCTCCTCCTCCTCTTCTTCCCTCCTCCTCCTACCCTCCTCTTCTCTCCCTCTTTCTACTCCTCCTCTTCCTTCCTCCTTGTCCTCTCCTACCGCCGCTGAATTTGTTCATGACTCACGTGACACAAAGTCGTGACGTCACTTTTCCCGCTAAATTTAGCGAGGGAACTGAACTGGTGTAGAGGTCACGTGACGTCGATTTCCCCGCAAATTATAGCGGGAAAATTTTCCCGCTAACTTTAACAAGAAAATTTCCCGCTAAATTTAGTGGACACACTTCCCCGCTAAATTTAGCAGGAAAATTTTCCGGCTATCTTTAGCGGGGAAACCTCCCATAATGCAACGCGCGAGGGGACGCCGATGCCACTCAAGCCGGAAGCGGGGGCCTTAAAACTGCACTCTAAAAGACATAATCTTGCTTTCCCATACCAGCATTATTTTATCCAACTCTCTTACACACACATAGATAATCATGAGAGTTTGTTTCCTGGAAGACCAAACTTATTCACGCGACGCTTCATTGAAATAGGCATACATTTCGTGATGCGGCGTCTTCAAGATTACTGCTTTCATGCCTGGTCACACGTTACGTATAAATCGCAAATACAATTGAGTATTTTTTGTGCGTGTGTACCTGTATATCTTGTTCTACATGAGATCCGACCGCAGCCAGCGCTGCGATCCCACGGAGTTGACCAATCAGCGTCAAAGGTGCATGGTCATTACGCTTGTCTTCTTCGCGCGTTGTATACCTATAGAGTATATCACTGACTAAACCAACCACGCACCTTGAATGCGCCTCGATTTCAAGCTCTTTTTCTCCGCGTGAATGGCTTAAACTGCGACAGAAAATGCACGAAGACGGCGAGCGACGTGACGATGCACATTTTGGCGCCGCTTGATTTGCTCCGTCGCTTCGTAGTGAGGAAAGCGGTCGGGCTTAACGGAACACTGGAGTGAAGAAAAAAAAATCTCATAAAAAAAGGCTTTCTTTTTTTGCACCAACATTATTTTTTGTTGAGTAGAAGGTTAAAAAGCGCGAACAAACGAAGACAATAAAGAAACACGGACGAAAGGACCGGCGCTTCACTCTGAACTCAGTTGAGAGTGAAGTCCTCGTGTGTTCGCGCTTATCAACCTTTTATTCAGTAATGAACCAACTAGCCCAAACCCAAATTTTAATGCAACACATTTTTCGGTGCAATATCTACGCTTGGTGCAATTTAGGTGGAGGTCGCGGTCCATTCTAAGCCCCGGTCTCAGATCCGTGGCCCCTCCCATAACCACTGGATTGGCTTGGCTGCTCGACCGAATATGCTCGGAAGCCTTTAGTGTTTCCATTTTACCGACATCCGGTGCATCTAGTCTGAAATGGTCCGGAAGTCTGCCGCCGCCTGCTGGTCGTGCGAGCAGACGCGGGGCACCCTCCGGCATCAACTGCTATTCCACAACATCGTCTATCGTCGTCTGCCATGCCCAGACGCGGATATGGAAGCTGCGCGTCGGCGTCCGTTTTCGCCTTCGTCCGTCTGCTACCGAGAGTGCAAATTTCTTTTCCAGGAGTAGTGGTGACGTCAGAACACTGGGCTCTGATTGGCTCTGATTGGAGGATTGTGGGTAGACCATAATGCAGCTTGCTTCGAGGTCTATTGACTATCCTTCAATCAGAGCCAATCACAGCTCGGCGTTTTTCTGACGTCACTACAACCCCTGCAAACGAAGCAGACGAACTTGCTCTCCGCTTTCCGCTCCTGTCTTAAAACGTCTGCAGCGCTTGCAAGACGCCACCATGAAAGCGTGTTCTAGCGTTCCATCATGCACGAGCCACACTCCGGTACAAGCGACTGTCAGCGTCTGTCGAAGTGCAATAAAAACGACCGAGAAGACTTAAAAAAAAAAAGAAAAACAATCAACAAAATGAAGATCAGGGTGTAAGATAGACAGGTGGGGAAACGGCCTATAGAAACCTACCGCAGCGCCGTGACCGGATTGTGTACTCGTCTGCTTGTGGGTGGCTTGCGGGTACCCCCGATTTGCGACAGATGGCGCTGCGGCGAGAAGAAAAAAATTGGAATCGAATTTGCATGGAACTCCATGGGAGAGTGCGCAAAATAAACTGAGAGCACGACTGTTCTCCATTAAAAATCCACGAGAAACCTTCTCCGTCAGTTTAACCGGTCGCCAGCGTTCGCCCACCTGGAGTGAGAGTTCGCGGTGCTCCACATAGATGGCGCCACAAAAAAAAGAGAAAACCGAGGGGGACACAATCCGGTCGCTCATTTGGCTCTCGTTTCACCACCTGTCTATCTTAAACCCTGAAGAAGATGTACTTTTTCCAGCTTTTCTATTTTTGATTTTTTTTTTCGCATGGCATCCGCGAGCAAAGGTGGGTGAGCGTCATGACGCACAACTAAAACGCGACCTGAAAATATTCGTATTGGCAGGCCAGGTGCATTGCAAAACGTTGAGCTTATTTCTTTTCGAAGCAAAATGACGGGAACGAAGCTGGACAAATTGATGCGATCCGAACGTCCCATTGCCTCCAACGAAAGTGCTCGCAAATTCGTTCCTGTGTAGGTAACCTTTCGGTATTAAAACCATGGTTGCAATCACAACGGTCGCGCAGTTCACAAAGCAGCGTTGCCGCTTTTACGGAAACCAATATTTGTATTCGGCATCAATACGCGCAAACGACAGATCAAGTCAGGTCAACCAACATACAGGGCGTTTCAAATAGCGGTCAGGCTTTTTGAATCGACCGCGAAAATCGGTTTCTTAACCTATCGCGCTACGATTTCCTGCAGCGTTGTCCACAGATGGTGCATTTTTCCCGTAAAATGTGCAAAGAGCGAACTTACCTGGAGAAAAATAAACAAAGAGAAAGTCTTCAGTCCTATGGAAACGCAGCTAAGCCGCCGGTTTTCAAACCATAGGGCGCCGTTTGACACGGTCGACAACAGATGGCGCAAGCGGTCAAGTCGCTAACTGGCGGCAACGAAAAAATGCACCACCTGTGGGCAACGCTGCACAAAAGCGTAGCGTGATAGGTTAAGAAACCGATTTTTGCGCTCAATTTGAAGAGCCTGGCCAATATTTTGAGACACCATGCATTGACCTGACTTTCTTTTCCAGAACTGTAGATGAATTGAATCTTTTAATAACACCTTTTGGCGGGCTAGTTGGTTCATGATTTTAGAAATAAATGAACTTGGTCTCTGCTGTATGTGTGCGCTTGCTACAGAAGCAGAAAACTGGTAGTAATGAGCAGAGGCGAAAAGAAAAAATGCGCGTGCATGTCATCCCGTACCACCACGGCTTGTCCCATAACCTGAAAAAGGTAGCGGCCAGGTATGGTCTCTCGGTCGTCTTTTCAGCGACCTGCAAACTCAGTAAAGTGTGCCCCATGATGAAGCCAAGAGTGAACATCAACAAATGCAAAAAGGAGCACAGCACGCGCTACACGGAATGCGCATCCGGTGTTATCTATGAAATTCCGCTTTCTTGCGGGCGAGTATACATTGGCGAGACTGGACGTTGTTTCAACCTGAGGGCACGAGAACACTTTCTGTCGATAAAAAACAACACAGGCGGACATCTGTCTGTACATTGTTTGAAATGCGGCTGTCATCCTGATTTGCAAAGGACACGTGCTCTCGCAAGAGCAAATGAGGCAACGGAAAGAAAACTCGTAGAAGCCTACTTCATTAAAAAGAAAGGTCACGACTGCATAAGCATGCAATCTGTTTCACTATCAGACAAGGAATTCTCTTTTTTGGACGGTCATGTTTAAACCTTATTTAACCGCAAACTGATTGCTGCTGTCATATATACTGTTGTGTCTGCGCCAAATAAACAGTTGGAAGTCTGCGCTCTGTGTGTCGTACTCGTTTCTACCTCTGTCCTCGTCCTTTGCGCAGTTCATTTATTTCTGAATCTTTTACCTGACGAGATTGTTGCATGTACGACCGTAGAACAATTTGTTGATGCATGTTCTTCGCATTTCTAACGCGCTCGCATGTTTTTTTTTGGTTATATTTCAGTAATGTTGTATTCATGATATTAAGATATAACGTGTCACTAGCGTTCTTACCTTATTTTTTTTATGTTTTCTATTGCGCTTATTGCAAGACGCTATCAGTGGCGCCATTGTTGCGTTATCTATAACCCTTTAAACTTGTGTATTTTTTTCTCTTCTTCTTTCTTTCTTTTTTGGTGACCTCCAGTGTACCACATTTGTTGGTTTACTCTGCTTAGTTAATTTATTCCTTTCTTGTTGTCCCACCCTGCTTGGGCCTGAAATGGCCTGCAGTATGAATAAATAAATAAATAAAAAATTGGGGCGCTAGGCTTACGTCAGTCTCGCTATACCGACGCTACGAACCCAAGCACCTGCACAGCGCCAACAACTCCTCCCATGTACTTGAACGTTGCTTGCCGCAAACTACATCGTTTGGCGAGATCTTCGTCTTAACACCGAGGTGAGCTCAGAATGACTGGCACACATTAACATAGAGGAGCTGGACGAGCTGCTCTCGTTGATCACTCCCATCGTTACTAGTACAAATCAGTTAGGAAACTGCCATAGAGCCTGGTTTTAAACAGTGGCTTCAATCCGCAGCAGGGTTGAAAGTTGGGCTAGTTGGTAGCAGTTTTTGATAAAATATGAAGCGCGCATAAAACAAAGATGAAAAAGAGAGGACAGACATACGAGCGCTTACTCGCAACTGAAGTTTTATCAAAACTTGGGAAAACACGAGGATAGCCCCTTTCACCGGCTGCACATGCGTTATTCAATTACCCCCCCCCCCCCCCCCCGCCCCTTACCGGTTCTAATCTACAAAACGAAGAAGCCCCATTTGTTAACACCCCCCTCTTTAAAGATCGCGTGGCACTGTGGCAGATAAGAGTGCTTCCTCAGCATCTGTCAAAGCAAGTGATGGGTGATTTATGTAGCCATCACCGAAAGGTTTGATAATAAAAGCCCTCTAAAACCTCCCTCACTCTCTGCTTCTTAAATCGTCCTAAAATATTACTGTTTTTAAAAACAGGAGCACATTCACATCTGCTGCAGTTAACTGCTAAACGACCAGCCGGAGAATTACTGAGAGAGTTGCAGTTCTCCCTCAGTTTATCATCAATACAACGTCTACTCTGGCCGACATAGGCCTTACCACAAGACAGCGGAATGCAGTACACGACTCCGACTTCTGGTAAGGCCTATGCTGGCCGGACTGGACGTTTTATTTAGTGATAGACTGAGGGAGGCACTGAAACTCTCTCCGTAACACTCCTCTTGGCCACTTAGCAGTCCACTGCAGCAGGTGTGAATGTGCTCCTGTTTTTAAAAACACTAATATTTGGGACGATTTGAGAGGCAGAGAGCGAGGGAGGTTTTAGAAGCTTCTATCATCAAAACTTTGGATGATGGCTGCAGATGACACCCGTCACTTGCTTTGACAGATGCTGAGGAATCGTTCTTATCTGCGAAAGTGCAACGGGCAAGTTAAGGGGGGGGGGGGGGGGGGCGGGTGGTAACAAAAGGGGTTCCTTCGTTTTGTAGATTAGGACACGTAAAGGGGGGGGGGGGGGGGTAATTGAATGAGGCATGTGCAGCTGGGGAAAGGAACTTCCTTCGTGTTTTCCCAAGTTTTAATAAAACTTCAGTTGCGAGCAAGCGCTCGTCTGTCTTAAGTGTCCTCTCTTTTTCGTCCTTGTTTTTGGCGCGCTTTATATTTTATTATGAGCTTCGATACGTACTCGATAACCTAACTGATGGCAATCACAACGACGCCATTTCTCCCGCAGCGGCCACTTTGGAAGGTGCACGTGTACACGTAACTGCTGAGGTCCAGCCGCGCAAGGGCCGGTGGCGCCATCTCGCAAAGCCATTTCGCAGCAGCAATATAAATGAACTTTCATACTTTTACTAGTCGCTGAAGGGTGGCGCTGTCATCGTATTTAGTTTTGTCTCAGTGGTGGTGAGCGGTCCCGGTTTCAAGGGTGAGTTTCCCAAAGGAGTGTTTTAGTAGCGTTGATCACTCTTCAGGTGCCGGTAGCCATGTTCGCTATCGTTTCAAACTGAAGCGGAAATACAATCTTGGGATAATTTTTGAAAACAATATTGACCTGATCTAGATTGCTTGTTTCTCAAATATTAAAATACTGTTTATCAAAATGCTATTACGGCACGGAGAGACAATTTTACAACCAACATTGCACACGTGTGCAATATTGGTTGGAGAAATCCGAGAAACTGTGCTTAGTTTTGTGAGCACCGGGGGAGAGGGGGAGGGGTAGATCAGGGTTACCACCCCTAAATTGCGTATAGCAACGTAAATATTGCACTAAGGAATTTGTAGTAAAAACATGTAAAAGAAAATATAAAAACAAACCAAAAACTTTTTTTTTTTCACTTCAGTGTCTCTTGAAAGTGAAAGGGAGTAGAAGGAAAGTCGATATTTTTTTACTTTACAGCGGCCCACGCAGAAAGGACCCTAATGGTACTGAGCATCTACAGCAGCACTTCTATGGAGGTAGTGAAGAGGGAAGTGCCAGGCGGCCTCTTTTGGCTCCAACTACAGTTCGCCGTTGACCGAGACCTCACGAGGAGCCTGGTGAGACGGGCCGAACGATCTGGCTACCGGGCACTGGTGGTCACCGCGGATTGTCCCGTGTTTGGAAAGCAAATCGGCCTAATAAAGAGGCCTTACCGTCTACAGGACGGAAACAGGTGCGTCGAACCTGAGGAACTTTATTGATTATTTGTATTCATTTTTTACTCATCGGTAGAGTGAATGCTCGCGCTGCGGAACACACGGATTCTGGGATTTATCTGTACCTATGCCTTCTTCAATCTGAATGATCATCGTACCAGGCTATTGTACTGCAGTGGGCAAATTTCTCATCTCCAGCGAAGAGACCAGGCGCCTATTGCGGCTGATTAACTTCCCACTCTCCAAAGAACACACACTACACAATTACACTGTTACTCATTGGTATCATCTATTATTCGAATAATAAGTCGCATGGAGTCACATACTTCTCTATTCCTTGAACAATCACTAACTCCCATTGAATAATAAAGAAATAATGTGACGTAACGAACATCAAGACGATTCGAATATTCGAGGTTGAGATTTGAAAATGAGAAGAGAAGGCAAGGCCATGTTCATCGGCAATAGATAACGTTCGAAAGTTAAACAAATTGAGTATATTTCACAGTATGCATCGCAAGGTGCACTTAAAGTTATTTATGGGTTTTAAGTCACTTCCAGCCAACTGGAAAATCTTTTAAAAAGATCTTTAT
This sequence comes from Ixodes scapularis, assembly GCF_016920785.2. NCBI lineage: Eukaryota > Metazoa > Arthropoda > Arachnida > Ixodida > Ixodidae > Ixodes > Ixodes scapularis. Next base: position 76,763,698 of record NW_024609881.1, on the reverse strand, counting down.
TGTCAGAGCGTACGGCAATTTTTTTAGAAGGGAGTCATAAAGAGGGCATTAGGTATATATACGGTACGCAAGTCGGAGGGGATTGAGTGACTCTAATCCCTTATCTTTGCATAGGGTATAGTTGGCGCTGCAATGTAGAATGTCGTGTTAAAGGCGCGGATGTATTTTGAAATAAGGCATTTAACCTTGTGAATTTGTATTTATTAAGAGTGCCCTAAACATCGAATATTTCAGGATATACGGATGCCCAGACGGTTATGAATTTGTGGCGGTGCGTTTGTGAAGGAACAACAGAGCCTACCAAGACACCATTCTTTAAAGTGTCAGCATGCTTCAAAAAGGTAGAGAAGGACGATGGCGGGCCCAAGCAGGAGGCAGCGCTGCGCGAGGATATAGAAGAACGACCGGCCTGACGGAAAAGAGACCACACTGCGAGTTCCGGCTGACTGGCCCATGCCCAAACTCTGGTTCCTTTCAGAGAAAAATATTTTAGTTAGCTTTCCCGACTCTGTTGGTCCATACCCGACGCGCTCACGAGAGCAGTCGGAAACGCCATAAGTTCATCACCCTTAAATTGCGTGTTGTGATTTTTTAGGGTGGCGGGATGACTTTCTGGGCCAGGGAGCGTAGGAAACTAACCTGGAATGTTTAACATGCATCATGCAGCGGCGTTTACATGGCGCTATACAATACCCACCTATAGCTAGTATAGTAAATAAACTGTGCTTAAAGTATCGGCTTCGATTCCCCAATGTTCTTTTGGGCGCCGCCAGTTTGGTGCGTAGTACAGGGCAAGCGCACTTCGTTATAGTAACAGTTCGAAAATGCGACTTTTTTAGTTTTAGATAGAGTGTTAGAAAGCTCGATCACGGACTGCCTTAATATTTTTGGAGGAAGAAATTTTAGTTTGTGATGCCAGATAAAGCGCCAGAAAACTGGTAACAATTGCACCAAGCCGGCTAACTTTTCGCTCTAAAGAGCATATCTTATTTGGTGGCTCCCTCCTGGAAATTGGCCTGATTAAAAATTAGAGAGCGTTAGCATAGGGCGCCCAAGCGGTCCCGCAATCAGTTTGGGGTGCTGCACTGCGGGTACCCACAACATCTGCGCACGCCCAGTGCGTTACCATAAGATTCTTAGAGGACCAAGAACCTTGAGGCCTATTCTGAAAGTCTCTATTGAGACCAAGGTGACTGGTTTCTGGAGCTCCTGGTCCAGGTGTAACGAGCAGCGGTGCGCTACTAGTACATATACGCGGTAGCTGGAACGCGTTGCCGGCAGCTGTGTTCAGCGGTCTATTCGCCCATGAATCGAAAGTGCTCCTAAAGTGCCAACAAATGGCGTCACTGACGCCGGAGTGTCAAGCTGTCGGATCGGATGTCGCGGTCCCGGCTGTTGGGCGTACAAGTCCTGGCAAAAAAGCACTAGCAAACGAGAGTGTCGCTGTCGTCACGGTGTACCAAATCCTGGCTGAATAAGCTTCCGTGGACTGTAAAGCTGGAGATCAACCCGCAGTAGAACAGGTGTGTGCCACATATACCACCACAGCTGTGTCACCGCCAGGATCGAGGACTGTGAAAACATGACAGTTCTGCGACGTCATCAGGCTGAAATCGAGGTACCACTTTTTTAGACGAGGTAAACACACCTGTCAGTGACGCTTTCCAAGAATAATACTAGGACACAGACGACAGGAGGCCGGAGTGAGGTTAATATGTACGTGTTTGGAAACAGAACGCTATGCCATATATGCTAGCATACTGTTTACGAGAAATGACAGCGGCTTCATCGCTCCAAAAGTCAGTCACTGATTGTGCCCAGCTTCCAGACTCGTGCAGCTTGTTTGTAATCAGTTTTCTCAGATTCCGTGCTAGGAAAATATAGTGCACTTTGTCGTCCCATGAACTTCCGCTGGTGGCGGCGTCTGTCGTCCAGAAGACTTGTTATTCGCTGAATCACGGCGTGGTTTTTTATAGAGATGATTAGCTTCTGCGTGGGAGGTTGTCACGTCCCCCCTCCCCTCCCCTCCCCCTTCTGACATGTTTGACCGAGCTGACTTAGCTCATGGCCCATACAGGTAGCGGGTAGAACGGCTAATACTCAAGGTCATAATCTTGTCTCTATGCAACGAGGATTTTCTGGCATAAGCAAAAATTAAGGTCTTTTCAGAGTAATTTTAAGGACGAACAAGGAGGTGCAGTTGGCCACGATTGTATATGATAAATATGTTTTTTTTTGCCTTTTGGGAAGTCAACGCGTGTTAAATGTTTGGCATTTAGTCGACCCGAGTATATTTTGTCCGTACACACTTTTATATGCAGAAAAGAAAGGACTTATTCACGTTGTGTACGGTATCTATTTTGATAGAAGATTTTGCTACCCTGAATACACACTAAATAAACCCTCACTACAAAGCTTGTGAAAAAAAATGAAAAAAATAATAAATAGGCTGGGCACGACGACCTTTTTTTTAGTAGTTCATGGGTAGTTGAATTGCCATTTGGTGTCATCAATGCAGCTTAATTGTCCGACTCGTCTGTTTGGAGGTTCATGCATATTTTACCCTTCTATTCAATCTAAACCACCACCACTGGTAGGAATGCAGATTTGCTTATATACCGGATGACTCGTTTTGATGTATTTGTAGAGTATTATTTTTAAAAAAGGGGAGCATATAGTATAGGTTTCTACCTTAGGTTTTGAGTGGAATTCCGATGCGTTTTTGTATTTTGTGGGCTTAGTATTTTTTTTTTGTATGACTGTTCGGCTGATATATCAGGAGCACGAGAAAAAACAAGGGGAATCACAATCCCTAATAGATTTTATATTTGTCAGTGAGATCCTCTCAAGTCACAGATAGGATTTCAATATTCACCCGGGAATTTCTGATCACAGTAAGGTACACTTCGAACTATCGTTGGAGGTTCCACCTAAGAAAACGGAAAAATCTTCATATATAGAAGTTTTAAGAAAGCTGATGACCAGTCAATTATTAATCAACTAGGTTTTAATTACGATGCAGTTGAGGACCTTGCTAGGAATCCCTTAATTGGAGTGGACGAGCTGTGGCTTAATTCTAAAAGGATTGTACTAGAGTGCCTTCATAAGTTCGTTCCAATGCGCGTAAAGAAGCGGAATCCTAATAGTCCTGGGATTAAAAGGGACACAATACACCTCAAAAGACGTTTAACCAGGTGTAGAACAAAAGCGCGAGGGAAAAGAGATGGGCTCCTACAGGCTGAAATACTGATGCTAAGTACGGGACAAAGCAAAAGTAGAGGGATTGAAATTCTCCTTCTTTAATGATAAGATGCAAACCTTGATAAAATATTGACCTCGGAGGTTTTCGGGACACCTAACATCAACTAGAAAATGAGTTACTAAGATGATAGTAAGAAATAGAGTTATTGAAAAAAAAATCGCAACTTGTGTTTTTTATTTATTTATTTATTTACATACCCTCAAGGCCCTGGGGGCGTTACAAAGGGGAGTGAGCGAAAAAAAAAACCAAAAAGACAAACAGTAATAGAAGACATGGAATAGGTCACGGGTCACTTTCGCAAAAATAATTAGTAACAGCACTTTTAAACACATTTAACGAGGGTAATAATATTAATGACGCCGGAAGGTGGTTCCACTCTGGTGATGTCCTAGGAATGAAAGAATCGTGATAGGCTGAGGTTCGAGAATGAGGAATGCCGACTTTGTACTGATGATCAATGCGTGGAGAAACGTAAGGTGGGACGAGGAAGAGCTTTTTTTTAAGAATGGGGTTAGAATTATATATCTTATAGAAAAGACATAGACGAGAGCACTTACGGCGCAAAGAAAGCAGTGGCAAGGAGAGAAGAGATTTCATGGATGATACACTAGCTGTACGGTGATAATTGTTAAGTATGAAACGAGCGCCGCGGTTCTGAACTGACTCGAGATGAGAAGTGAGCGTCGTCTGACCAGGATCCCAGGTTGAAGCTGCATACTCTAATTTTGAGCGAACCAAAGATTTGAATAATATTAGTTTGAGAGAAACTGGTGCTAGAAAAAAGTTACGTTTTAGGTAGCCTAACATAGAATTGGCATTAGCAATGATGTGGTTAATATGAATATGCCAGGAGAGGTTAGAAGTAATATGCACACCGAGGTATTTATATGAAGTCACACATCCTAAAGAAACGTTACCAAGATGATAGATAAAAGGCGTAGTGTTACGGCGAGACACTTTCATTGTTTTACATTTTTTAGTATTAAGTGTCATGGACCACAGCTTGCACCAATCAAGAACAGCATTTAAGTCATTTTGAAGAAGGAGAGAGTCAGAATCATTAGTAATCTTACGATAAATAACGCAGTCATCCGCGAATAAACTAAGCGATGATGAGACACACAACGGCAAGTCATTGATGTATATGAGGAATAACAAAGGACCGAGAACGGAGCCTTGAGGGACGCCAGAAGTAACAGGAGACACTGAAGAATTAGAGTTATTTACATGAACAAACTGCGAACGATTTGTAAGAAAACACTCAATCCAAGTTAGTATCTGAGGGTCGAGGTTGAGTTTGCTAAGCTTGAGGAGTAGTAGTTGGTGAGAAACTTTATCAAATGCTTTGCTGAAATCAAGAAAAATACAGTCAACCTGGGATCCATGATCAAGTAATGAAAATAAATCGTTAGTAAAGACGAGAAGTTGTGTTTCGCAAGAAAGAAAGTTACGAAAGCCATGCTGTGAGGATGAGAAAAAAGAGTTGGATTCGAGATATTTATTAAGATGTGAATAAATAATATGCTCTAACATTTTACAAGGAGTACTGGTTATGGAAATGGGTCTATAATTGTCGGGGCAGTGTTTGTCGCCTGATTTATGAAGTGGAACCACCTTGACAGTTTTCCAATCTTCAGGAAGGACACCAGTAAGAATAGATTGCTCAAAAATCTTAGTAAGAAAAATTGCACTGTAAATTTTAGTGTGCTTTAGAAACTTAGTGTTAATATTATCAATACCACATGATGAAGACACTTTGAGGTTGTCAATCAGCTTAACAATGCCATCGAAATCAAACACAAGCGGGTCCATTGGAAAGAAATCATGATTAGGGTAAGTAACAATAGAACAGTTTACATCCCTAGAAAACGATTGAACAAACACCTCATTGAGGATTTTCGCAGAGTCATCGTCAGACATAACAATGCCATCAGAGTCATAAAGCAAAATAGCCTTGTCTTTCTTGCCATTAATAACACTCCAAAACATTTTGACACTAGTTGATAACAGACGGGGCAAGGTTTGGCTGAAGAAAGTTTGTTCAGCGTCCTTAATTGCATTTTTGTATAAATTTTCTGCGTTGTAGGTAAACCGTCCAGCTCTCAACAGTGTCTGCACGCTTAGCAGTGCGGAACAGGCGTTTCTTTTTATTTGAAAGTCTTTTCAAGGCATTATTAAACCATGGGGACGTGGAGCTATTAGTAAGAAAGCGACGTGGGACGAAAGAATTGATAAGGGAATTGACTTTATTTTTGAACATTGTCCAATTAACCTCGACAGAGCGTTCGGAAAAATTGGATAGGAAGAAGTCAAGAAATTGCGCTAGCTCGCGGTTTATACCCTCAAAATCAGCTTTGCCATAACCAAGAAAAGAGTTATTCTTCGCTTTTGCAAAGGCAGATACAGGAGCGCTTAGGTGAAAGTGAAGTAAACAGTGATCGCTGATGGCAGGTAAATACGTAAGAGAGGATGCAAGATCAGGCGCGGTAGAAAGAATAAGGTCCAGCACGTTCTCAGAAGTTGCCGTAACACGAGTCGGCCTAGTAACTATCTGCGTTAACGAAAAATTGGAGCAGAGACTTAAAAACTCGGAACACGCAGCAGATTTTGAAGATATGGTAGGATATAGACCAGACCAGTCAATGCCGGGGAGATTAAAATCGCTCAAAAGAAACAAAGGCAAGGCAGGAAACCTTGTACGAATTGTATTCAGAGCATCGTGTAAATCTATAAAAAAGTTTGCTGTGGCATTGGGAGGACGGTAGCACGCGCACAAAATAACCTGTTTATGGCTAAAACGCAAGCGCACGCCAATAAACTCAAGAGATGTAACAATGTTGATAAGACAAGACTCAATGCTATCATTTACCGCGATTATGACACCACCACCACGCCTAGATAGCCTATCGCATCGATAAAAAGAGAAACGCTTCTCGCAACAAAAAATTTCGCTGTCGCGTACAACACTAGATAGCCAAGTTTCAGTGAGTACAACAATGTCGGCGAGTGCAGAATCGATGGCTGAAGGCAAGTCATCACGATTGCGAAGAACACTTCGAATGTTGGTGAAAAGCACTGAAAGATAAGGACTAGGATTGTTCTGTATCAGGTTATGTTATTGTGATGACGTTGACAAATCAACCACAGGGTCAGCATTAACACGAATGGAACTCGTGCTTGGCGTGATAAAATCGCGGACCTTACAAACGGCATCGCTGGCCGCGCAGTAAGAAAAACATTTGTCATCAAAAAACACTTTGTTATAGCGTAGACTAAAAGACTGTGTATGAGCCTTAGCAAATTCGAGCAGCTTTCTTCTAGCAAGACGAGTGGCAGGGGAAAAATCCTCTGCGACGGAAGTGGCACTACCGCGCAGTTTGCCTCTGGAGGAAAAAAACATGGTCTTTCGTTTTGAATAATGAGAATTTCACTAAAACTGGCCGACATTTACTGGGGTTAAAAACACGACCGAGCCTATGTGCACGGATGATACCCTCAGGGGGAACGATGATCTTCATTTCGTTTGCAATGATGCCACGCACTTTGCTTTCAGATACAGCCCAGGTCTGAGTTTGAGTCGGGAACACCGTAAAATATTAGATTATCTCTTCGAGACCTGTCCTCAAATTCATCAAGACGTGATCGCAGACTGGCGTTCTCGTGTGACAGGAAGGTTACAGTTTCTTTTACATCTGTCAACTCACGCTCCAAAATGTCTAAACTGGCTATCTTTCCTTCCACAGTACTAAGCCTCCCTTGAATATCGGTTACCATTAATTCAATTGACTCTTGCCCAATCTTGATAGCTTGAATATCCTCCATGATTCGGTTCTGTCCAGCTTCAAAATTTGCCTGACGAGCGTTTAAGCCTCTCAGTAAAACAAGCATCTCACTCATCTCTTTTGTCTGAACTTCTTTCTTATCTGGGCCAGGATTAAGTTCAATATCACCAGACAGGAGAAGCTTCAGACCCGAAATACATTCGCAAGAACATAAAAACAGCACTTGTGGGCATGGGAACACCAGTAGACAGAGGTCGTTGGACTTTTTACAATGCAAAGAGGGAAACGGACCAACCTGTACGAAGAAAAAGCAGAAAGCGTTAGCTGACTGCATGACTGGCTGTTCCACATGCCTACTGAAGGGCCGAGGGGCGTGGCGGCAGTTTAAATCCAGTGACGATGTCAATGTCGATGCCGTTGGACTGCTGTGCTGAGGCGACGCGATGATTGGGAGTGCAGCAGAAACCCAAGGTTGCCGGGAGGAGTAGATGTCTGGTTGTGGCAGCACGGAAACTTGCGGCAAGCGCGCTCCCTCCAAGGCATACCACGGGCTTGATAGGGCCGGACAGCCACGAAACATCGCCATGAACTGTACGAAGAAAAAGCAGAAAGCGTTAGCTGACTGCATGACTGGCTGTTCCACATGCCCACTTAATGAATATTTTGTCAGTGTTTTTTTACTCATAATTATGCCCTACCGGACATCTACCTGTTGTAACATCTAGCTGTTGTAAATTGTTAGAGCACGTAATTTCAGGGCATATGAGAGCGTTTTTATATACTTATCATGTACTTGATATCAAACAACATGGGTTTCGAAAAGGTTTATCGAGCACTACACAATTAACGGCACTAATTCATAATTTTGCTTTGACTCTTGTAATAGAGGCCAGGTCACATAATATTTTTAGACTTCCAGAATGCCTTCGACAAAGTAAACCATAATAAGCTGCTCTTTAGGCTAGAGCCTTTGCCGAAAAATTTCAAACTTTTGCGGTGAATTGAAGCGTCCTTGACTTTTAGAAAATAGTTTGTTTGTATTGATGGGCATGATTCAATACTACAAGATGTCTACTCAGGAGTCCCACGGGGATCTGTAGTCGGACCCTTGTTGTTTTAATACTTATCAATGACGTACTTCATGACATTACTTTAAAAGCAAGATTCTTCGCTGATGATTGCATTTTGTATAATTATATGAACGATGACAGCGACATCATCGAGTTGAACCGTTGTTTGCAAAAAAATTAGCGAGTGGTGTGAAAGCTGGCAGATGTCTTTAAACCTGGAAAAGACGTTTGCATGTCAATGACACATAAGAAAACTCCTGTGGTGCATAAGTACCACTTAAACGAAAGCCTTTGTCTAGAGTAAGCGAATTTAAACACTCAGGAGTAAGAATACCCAGCGATCTACGATGAGACAAGCACGTCAATAATATGATTAAGAAAGCTGTAGGTAAACTTTGGTCATTAAGAAGGGCCTTAAAAATGGCCAGTCAGGAAGCTAAACTGTTAACATTTAAATTGCTGATAAGACCCAGTCCAGATTATGCCAGTGAAGTGTGGGACCCATGCACAAAGAAGTTAGTATTACAATTAGAGAGGATTCAGAAATTGGCGTCACGTTTTATTTTTTTTTTCTAAGTATAAGAGGCTAGATTCACCCGTGGAACTGTATTTCAGGGCAGGAATCAATCTTCTGGAAGAGAGACGAAGGAACAAACGCTTGAAAATGCTTTACATGATTTTAAACGGGATACTTCTGCTAGACAAAGTTCGACTGATAGGACCCCATACCTCTCGAATTGCGCGGGATAGACACACTAGAACACTTGAACAATGTCGTTACGCAAAAAATTGTTTTAAAATTCACATTTCCGCCAAACAATAAAGGACTTCAATGCGCTGCCAGAAAGCACTGTTGCAGCCAACACCATTTCTGAATTTATAAGATACCGGGAAAAGTTTTTGTAAAATGCATGTTTCTAAATCAGTTGCTCAGAGTGCTTGGCGTATTTTTTTTTGTGAGTGTGTTTATTGTTCTTGATATATAACCGTAGACTACGCTAGTAATGTCATAGTGTACACCATGTTCTGCGTGTCTTTTTATGCTAACTTTTGTTGCTCACCCCTATCACGGTCCCCGTTGCGAGGACTGCTAGTAGTGTCAAATAAAATGAATAAATAATTAAATAAAATTACTATTGAGTTGATATTAACGTTTCTACAGCGCGCTTTAAACGCAGATATGGGAACCTGGAAGGAAGCTCGGAATTCGCCGAAGTGAAATCGATGGTGTCCGTAAAAGCGATGGTGTCCGTCATCGACCATTCGCAGTCTTGGGATGACATCACCTGGTTGAAGAGCATCACCAACCTACCTTTGGTGCTCAAAGGAATCACTAATGGTGCGCACTTGCATAGTATCCTTACACCTATCGTTTTTTTAAACGCTGTTGCATATTTCGTGTTCGGCGTAAGCAGAAAGTAATGGTGCCTTGCCATTATATAAATTGCGAAATTATTGGAACGTTAGAACTATACAAGTTTGTTGAATCTGTGCAATAATGAGTAAGACAGAAATGATGAACTTCGATATCCACATTTCTTTTATTAATCCTCACGATAAGGTCCGAAATTATTCTATAGCGAATGACGATCTGCTCGATCTGCTGCGATATTGTAAAGCGGGTTACGGACTGACCGGCATTCGCATGAATGTCATGACTGAATAGAGTGATGGGATGCACGCCTGCGTTGAACGTAGAGAGCTAAGATGTTTCTTATATAGCCGCAGAATATTAATGCTGTATATTGCTATTATTGAAGCTGAGATGGTAGGAAAAAAAAAACGAACAAAGAAAAAGCAGGAGGCACTTTATATACTTTAAAACATATAATATTTTAATGAATATTTTACCGTTGTTGTTAACTTGATGTAGATGGTTCCGCTTGGACACTAAACACAGAAAGCACCAGTTAGGAGTGAGGGCAGCCTCCCGCTTAAACAATACGCTCGCGAGAATCACTGGGGCAGAGTATGATGCATAAAATAATGGAACTGTAAATATTGTACCCCTTGCTTCTCTAAATACAAATATGGCTACACAGGCAGCAAGCCAGAGAAACGCCGAGCTTGACGCAAGTTTATAAATTCTAGGGCTTCTCAAACTTGTGTCAAATTTGAAGAACCTTATAGGTTTGGCCTAATAAGGTTCTTCTCGGAAGCTTCAGTAAGTTCCGAAGTACATTTCTTCGACTTTTTTCTAAATTTTGTCCTGTACACCGCGCAATGTAAAAAGTGCCAAACAAATGCCAAAAAGGCGACATACTTTCCCAGACTCCAGGTGAAGCCTGGCGCCTGTTTACCAACTCTGGGCAAAGATGCCAAGCTCTGGCCGAAGGAAAATCCAAGGTTATACCTTGACGTTCTTTGGGCATACAGGGCTTGAACAAATGACAGGAGAAACCACATTTTGAACTAAAAAACTGTGCTACATCGGTAATGAAATCCACCAAGGTGTTCGTAATTAACAATAAACATAATATATATTATAAATATGTTTGTTTAGCAAAACGTTAAAAGGAGAAGCTTTACCTTACAAACGTTTCGGGAAGTCTTGCCAAATCACTTGTATAATGGAGCCTCTGCTGCTGTTCTAGCTTTCATCTACATGTATATGCATGGCTTGTATTCGTAACTGTCAGTGTACTGATGTATTTCTCTTATTCTTCACAGCGGAAGACGCAGAGGAAGCCATCAGTCGTGGCGTTTCGGCGATCCTCGTGTCAAACCACGGTGGTCGCCAGTTGGACGGACAACCAGCAACTGTACGCTACATCTGGCAAAGTCTTACCTTATAATTATAACTCAATTCCACCAAAGAAAATGCGTTAAATTTTGTAAATGATCGTCGGTGATCGGCAAGAAGAAATGTCGTGTCTCCTGCGTACGAGGCTGAACGAAAAGTAGTGAGGCTGCTCTTGGTCGTTTATTGCAAGGAGCTAGATGCTCAGTGTTGTGCTCATGTTTGTAAAGGTCGTGGGAACCATAGGGTTACCTATATCTCTATCTAGGTATACCTTTGAGCAGGCCATGGGAGTCGTCGTCACCAATGGCGGCGGCCTCCCGGGTACAGGGAACCGAGGCCGAATTCACGTAGGATGAATGTGCCGCCTGCGCACCCTTGAGAGCGATAGTGTACGCGACTGCTCCCAGCCTCCCCGGGTCCGTCCATATCTCCGAGGCTACATAAGCCCGCCCCGAAAGAGGGACGGTGGCTCTCGTCGGAGGAAGCCCTGGCTCTACGGAGCTTGGTTTTTTTTCTTCGTGGGCCTCCGACTTCCCATGAATCTGTTTATTGTGGAAGCGCGGGAAACCGACCGGGTGATACTGGCAATTGAGCCAGCGCCCAGACTTTTCCTGTCTAAGAACAAAGCGTGTTGGCATTTGAGTCAATAGACACGTGGAAAATGGACTCACTGTGTTGGTGTTGTCTCTCGTCCACCGGCGCCCCAGAAAGGCAGTCAATGGACGGGCCGGGCCGAGGCCGTGCGAACAGCGGACTACGGAGTGGGTATGTGCCTCAATGAGGACTTTGGGGGTAAAAGTTGAGAAATCCATTTGGCGCCCCAACGTGCGGCTGTCCATGGACTGCAAAAGACCGCAGCATCCATCTCCTTCCGCTAAGATAGCGAACTAGGTGAATTCCCGGCCAAGGATCAAACAGATGGACTAAGGGAGAGGCGAATGCCCGACACCCGGTGCTACTCAACGGCTTAGTGGCCACGTCAGCCGTGCAAAGACACAATGAATAAGTGTCTCGGCCGAACGCCCTCCCAAACGGAGGTGACTGAACGCCCGGAATACGTCCGAGGCATTCCTTCGGGACGGCGCCAGCCTGCTTCGCTGGGGAGAGTGCACCTGCGCTTTTCGCAGTCAATCCCGTTCTCGAACAAAGTACGGTAACGAAGCAAGAAGCAAGTGCAGCTTTTTGCTTTCGAGACGGCTCGCGGGGCCCACTCAGAGTGAACACCCCCCCAGTGCACAAACTAAAAGCGTATCTCGGAGCGAAAAAATGCGCTGTGCCTGAATCCTCCACTGGTAGAATACGCAGTGCGGTTGATTGCGCTGAACACCGATCCCAGCCTAGTGAGGGTGCGGAGACCGCCGATGGAGCCCTTCGTCGCCGCGTCGACAGACCGGTAGCCATCAGGTTGACCAAGCGACCTACGGAACAAAGTACCTCCAGGAAAACTGAGAGTCAGAATGATTTCCCTTTCTATCCGTCTTTCCTTCCCGCTATCAAGGGACAGAGGACTGGCGTGAATAGGGTTTTCGGCAACTAGATTTTTGTATGTTCCGTCTACCCGCGATCGACTCTGGCCAAAAGTCAGTGAGCGTAGCATGCAACAATAACGTTAATAACCTTTAAGGGCCACCTATTGAGTTGCGACCCCCATAAAAACCACGGTAATTGTGAAAGCGCCGCGGGGTCCGGGAGCAGTTCAATCGTGCGACCGGGCAGTGCAACAGGTTGAACAGCGCCCCATGTACGTCGTGGAAACCGCGCCTTAATTGCGTGTCCAATTAAAGTGACCGCCATGCGGTCACTTGGCGTTATTGTGAGCCACGGCACTCGAAGTGTCCATTGCGAATCGATCGTAGCACCGATGAGTTTTTGATGCTCAACAGAACGATCCGGGGTGTAAATATGTGAATAGTTGTAAATACTTTCACGGACTCTGTAGAGTCTGGCGGGTGCGTCCGCCGGGCGGTACGCTCGCCACTAACGTCGCAAAGCAACTTGCATTGTTGCAGACGGACTTTGGCAGCCGGACAGCGTACCCGCCGTGTCGAGCAACATCGTGTTGTTGCCGAGGTGTGTGCCGCGAACAGTCCTGTATTGCTGCTGGCACGGGGCTTTTTTATTTAGGATCGGTTTCTGTTCTTGCTGATGCAGATAATCTCGTGCTTCGGCGCTTGGCCTCTACGAACTTTGCATTTCAAGGTGGCTGTCCTATGCAACTGGGAGGTGCATTCAGTGCTCTCCTTGGCTCGCGTTGGCCAGAGCAGCACGCGGCTCTAAGACATTTCGAAGTGACAGGCATTTGTGCTTTAGCCTAAGGTAAAAGCTAACATGTTTGGAAAATAACAATGTTGGCGAGCCTGCCCGACTGCAGCCTGCATCGTTTTAATATCACAAGAAAGGACAGGGTGGTGCATTTGACATTTCATTGCGAACGCAAATCGAAGCGATTAGGAATCGTTAGCAAAGGCAGCTACAAAGAACTTTGCCTCGTCGAACAGTCACCAACAAGTCCATTGTCCGGGGTGACGGGAGTCAGCTTGGTATGTGGACATCCGTGTTCACACTAAGCGGAGTCGTGTAACTATTTTACAATAACTCCGCAAGCCGAGCCAGTGCGATCCACGTGGCTTACAGCAGAAAAGACATATTTGTCTCTGCCTCTTTTTATCTCTGGGGCCTTGCGCACCCAGAGATCGGTCGGGCGTCCTCAGTTGGTCGGCTTCACCTTGCTCGGAATTTCCGAAGCTTCCTCTTGGGGAAAGATACAGGAGAGGGGACAGAGCGCAGGCTGCATTTCAGTGCCCGGCGGTTCCTGAGTCATGGTTCCACATCGAGGTGAAATCGAAGCCAGGGAGCGTCATCGTCACAGGCCTGCCAGTCCCCCTTCCGAATCCGGTCTCCAGAAGATCCGGCTCCTCGGATGATGACCAAGATGGCGGCAGCCGCCCTCCCGCTGACTGGACTCGTCTCCAGGCTAGCAACACGTGGCATCCAGTCGCAGACCCAAGCTGTGGACCCGTGCCGACAACAAGTAGCTCGCATCCCGTCACGGACCCAGTGACCGTGCCCGTGTCGCATGGTCCCCAAGAGGAGATGCCCAGCCGTCGTCATTTCCGCGGTTAATTCCGGTAACATTTCATCGTGGAGGGACCAGGCCGTCCTTCCTGCCCAAGCTCGGCCACTACATGGACCGTTCAACGCTGCTCTCGGTAAGCCAGCCAAGAAGCGTAAGTTGTAGAGTTCGACGGCAACCCGGGGTTCACTTCCAAGCAGCGAGCTAGTGCTTTTTGAGCATGTACCGCGCTGATTTTTTTTTCTTTATATTTTTCTTTGCGGCATGCTCTTTTCGCTCTAGCGTTTTTTTTTTTTTTAATTTTGTTTTTGAGAGCCGGTAGGTCATTTTATTTTTTTGGCCTACCTTAGCCTTGAGAAGGGGGGAGCGTGGGAACCATGGGGTTCCCTATAGCCCTATCTAAGTCTAGCTTCGAGCAGGCCGTGGGAGTTGTCGTCACCAATGGGGGCGGCCTCCCGGGTACAGGGAACCAAGTCCGAATTGCCCGAAGGGGCCGGCTCTCCGTTGCCCAGGTAGGGTGAATGTGCCGCCTGCGCACCCTTGAGAGCGATAGTGGACGCGACTGCTACCGGTATCGCCGGGCGCGTCCATATCTCCTAGGTTACATAAGCCGGCCCCGAAAAAGGGTCGGGAGCTCTCGTTGGCGGAGGCCCTGGCTCGATGGAGCTCAGTTTTTCTTCGTGGGCCTCAGACTTTCCGTGAATCTGTCTATTGTGGCAGCGGGGGAAACCGACGGGGTGATACTGGGCATTGAGCCGGCGCCCAGACTTTTCCTGTCTAAGAGCAAAGCGTGTTGGCGTTTGATTCAATAAACACGTGGAAAACGGACTCACTGCGTTGTTGTTGTCTCTCGTCCACCGGCGCCCCCCCCCCCCCCCCCAATTAAAAAAAAAAAACAGTCAATGGGCGGACCCGGCTGTAGCCGCGCAAAGAGAAGACTGCGGAGTGGGCATTGACCTTACTGAGGACCAGGGGTTAATCGTGAGAGCTCACAACGTAATACACCCACTAGTTTCAGCCTGCGGTTGGAACGTCGTATTATTTAGCGTTTTGTCGCGGCGAGTGATGGAGAGAAAGAGAGAGATAAGTTTTTTATTATGGAGATGTTGGTATTCTTTAAATGACACCGGCTACATCATAACGAGAAATAGAGAGAAAATATATATAAATGAAAGGAGCAGCATAAAAGGAAAAAAATAAAGATAAACTACATAAAATATAACCATAAAAGAAGTCACGCAATCTCACAGTGTCACTCAGCGTAATCATTTTACTTGACGCCATGGTGTCGCGTGACTGTGATGTCATAAAGACTACATGCGACGGACAGAAAATCCCTGATACTGGTACCATCTAGAATTTCAATACGGGGGTGTTTGATTTTTAATTCGAGCAGATTTTTTTTTTAAACTCTCCTTGATTGGTACACTATTGCGGTTTGTGCGGGTGCTTCATACAGCCATGGGGACATAACATAGGAGGCTAATCCTCACAATATGACGGGTAATAAAAAGTCAGTTCTATAATTACTAAAAATATACCTAACGTTAGACGCTTGCTGAGCGTCTTCGTGGGAAGCGAGGGTGTGCGCCAACTTCTCACCGCTCGCGCAACAGGCACAAGGCTAGCGGTGCCAAAACGCGGATACTAAGATTATTATCCGCGTTTTCACACTGATCTTCACTAGGATGCTGGATGGCGCATTCAGCAAGCAGGTAGGAAGCCACCGGAAGAAAGCGGCTTGTCCAAGAAATGAGCACTTGAGAGTCTTTCCTACTTTTTCGAGCGTTTGCCGAAACAGTGTCCAAGGTGCTGGATTTGCTTTCGTTATCTCAGGAGAGCGCACTTATTGCTCAAGAACAGCTCATGCGGGCTTAAGATGTCTTCTGGAAAGCCGACTGATGTGCGAGAATTTGGAGATTCCAGTTGATCAAGTGTGCATGTCCTACATTCAAACGGCTCCAGATTAAAACCTGAAAGGTATTATTATAGCCCACGTAAAAAATGCAAAACAGCTGTGAACCAAATCACTGAATAAATGCACTATAAAATAAATCCCATCAGACAGTGGACCTCCGCGACAAGCATCGAACTTTTCAGTCGTTTCACTCGCGCCCGGCATGGTGCGCGGCTAAGCACTATCCAACCCCGTATAGCAGAACTCAGTCCTGTTCCTAGCACTAGCCTTCCTTGTGCCTGTTGCTCAAAGCACGAGTGAGAATTTGGGTGCCCGCCTCGCTTCCCACGTGCGTCAAAAACCTTCCATATTTACAGATTTAGGTGTTTTCAATGACGCGCAGCAAGTTTCTAATTGGAGCCATGTGTGTAATTTCACTAAGTGAAAAGTGAATTAACAAATCTTAGGAAATTAATGGAAGTATCTTCAGGATTAACCTTATATAATGCTTCCTGGCCGTACAGGCTACCTACAAAAACATCATTAGTGCTCCTATCCCAAATACTTAAAAAATATATTTTCGAAAAAAATTTAACAATCCCTCACGCGCCAGATTGAGCCGCCATATTCGACCGTATCTTGTCTTACCGAGATTCCGAGCCACTGACGCGGGCGTTGACAAGCCTCCACAAGGGCCTATGCTGGGGAGAAGGGAAGAGTAACACTTAAAGTGGCGATAACCTGTTTTGTTGCGGCAACAATGAAGTGAAGTGATCGGAATGGCAGGAAAAAAACAACAATTGAGGGTCGGTTATGGCGGTGCCAATGCACAGCTGCCTGAAAGCGTTTATAGCAAATAAGAAAAACTACAATTAATTCCAGCTTTCAATTTTGCCTTCAAATTAATAATAAAGGTAAACAAAGTTTTCCACTGAAATTTTGTGTTCCGACCTGTTTGCAGATCGAGGTCCTCCCAGAGGTCGTGAGGGCAGTCCGCGGACGCGTCGAAGTTTACATCGACGGCGGCGTCCGTCATGGCACGGATGTGATCAAGGCGCTGGCACTCGGAGCCAAGGCTGTGTTCGTTGGACGTCCCACCATCTGGGGGCTGGCATACAACGTAAGACATCCTCCATATTGCATCAGCAACACTGTCAGAAAAAGATCCCACAGAAGCCGTATGATCAAAGAACGAGAAATGAACGAAAAGGTGATCGGAATAAGACACGAGTTCAAGCATAAAAACTGAACCAACTTTCCGGTCTATTGACAAGGTCCTAGCTGAGATTTGCCGGGACGTATTAGGTATGTCGCCGGTGGTTTGAAAACCTTCATGTTTTCGTTAATGAAGACCAGAGGTTCCCGACGTCAAAATGATACTATTGAAGTCTGTCGCACCGGCTGCTTGTTGCATACCAAGGAGAACGCCACCTCTCACAAGGCAGTGCTGAAACAGACCCTTTTCAAGAGTCCACCAAGCAGCATTGGTGATCGCCATTGCTTGGACATGAGATGACACTCGTGTCGAACACATGCTCAGAGTATGTGCTTAAGCAAGGACGGACAGGCGATGGTGAGGACTTTTTAAAGATGGCTAATGGTCAGGTAACCTACAAGAGACTAGACGGCACGGTCCCACGTGTCGTTCTGCTGTTACGCGTGTTCCGTCATAAAATGACACCAATTCCGGATGGACGCTGACGCTATACCGTGTCTGATATCGCCCCCCGTGCTCGTCCTTCTTCGTAACTTAAGCAAAATCTAACACTACGGCCTTGCTATCTAGATGGAGTTTGCAAGGGCCGCTCGGGGATTGCTTAGAAGTCCCGGCGTGTATGCTCACCGACTGCTCAAGAAACGGTGGGCCCGATTATATTCCGAGCATCTTATTAGCCCTCCGCAGCAGGGTACATTGCGGAGTTATCCGATAAGAACGCCGACAAAGGGATCAGAAAGACAGCGCCGCGAGAATAGACCCTGCCTCGGTTCTCGTACTCTCCTGTGACTATATGGACAGCAGGTGTTCCGAAAAGCGTCCCTGGCGCGTTAGAAGGCCAGGAGGGGCACGCCAATCAAATGACAACGTAATGCATGTTCAAGAACACGCAAAATTAGGACTGGCAAGCGCTGGCCGTCATTGGTTAAAGTCGGGGTGGAACAAAAGCACCTGCGCGCTTCTGTGAGCTAAACAAAAGAACGAGGTATGCAAAGAACAGACGAACGTGCGGCTGTGTCCGTTCAACAGGCGAAGTGGGGCGAGAAGAAACGGGAGAGGGAGCCATATAAAACGAAGGTGGAAGGGAGGGGGAAGGGGAAAGAGGGTTACTGGTAAGGAAACGTGCAACCTCTCGCACACATTAGCGGAAAACTGAGGATGAATTTCGACCTTCCCTGGACGGTAATGCAATCAAAATCTCGGTTACACGATGACTTCTCCGCAACGGGCCCCCGGTTACAAAGCGGGCATCTTGGCGGGGTTTGGACCCTCCAACTCGGGATCCGTCTGACATTTACACTCGGAGCCACCAAGGGGGCGGGGAGGGGGAGCCTCGGCGAAAATGATATTGAAAAAAAGGTTGAATACTCTGCGCTCACTGGTGATTGGCGAAACAAAGCTCCGTCAGGGAGTGCAGCATGGCATTTCAGAACAATAATATTAAGTATGCAAAGTCAGTGTTATGAGTGCGAAAAGATATTCACGGCTGATAGCTCGGTTAATGGAGAAAGCGAGAGTGACTGGCGCGTTCAGGATTTTCCCTACTATAGTTTCCCTCCATGTGAAATGGCACAAAAATGGAATGCTTTTTTCTTGCACCTATGTTTAATCATTTACCAAAAAAACAATTACTTTTTCCAATTATTGTTACGAAATGCAGCTGATAAAGTTTCTGATTTATGCGTGTCATATACGCATAATTATACGCATATCACAGTCATGCGATTGGGTTGGAAAGGGATAAAGCATCGGTTGAGCTTTAGACATTCTCAGAGTTCGGTTAATCTAATCTTTGATTGAACATGAGGTATTATTCGAATGTTTGACGATGCTGATTTTGATGAACACGAGCATTCAACTCGGGCTCATGTCAATTGAGTACGTCACGGTGCCACGTGACTCGTGGTAAGTCGTGATGCCATTTGACGTGACAGCGTCAACAATAACGCTAATAAACCAAGTGACGATCTAAATAAAAGACGACTTTGAGTCACTTGACTACGTCACGGGACCACGGGATTAATCATAGTGTCAATAAAAAAGCGCCAGGAAAACCCAAAATATCTCATACATTGCATTCGGTGTATGCCAATTTGATCACAACATAGAATTACAGCTGACAATTTTTATTTCACGAACATTCATTTTGCAACAAAAGTACCATGTACTGCTTCGGGCCGGTTACCGTTATATGTTTTTCCGGTTGAGTTCTGGTTCAGTTGGAAAATGGCGGCGAGGTTACGTTCCGGTTCGGCTAAAATAACGGTTCAGTTCCGGTTTCCGTTTAGACAATGTGGTACTGGATATGCCGTGTATCAGCCCCTGTATCGGGCGGTAGCTGGCGTTACCTGGCCTATAAACACAACTATACCATCAAAATTGTTTTTATAAATTCAATTTTTCGCAAATATCTCGCCCCATCAGTTTTATTTTATTATAACGCTTCTTTAGACCTTCTCCATGAATACTTTAACACACTTTTGTGATTATGAGGAGCGCAAGTTCGTCTGCTACTTTGCAGGGGTTGCGGTAACATCAGAACGCCGATCACGCTTGATGTGAAGGATATTGGGTAAACCACAAGGCAGCTTGCTTTGAAATCTACCCACTATACTTCTATCACAGCCAATCTGAGCTTGACGTTCTGCCGTTACCAGAACGCCTGCAAGAGAAGCAGAGGTATTTTAAGAAAAGACATCGGGTTCACTTCATTCGTTTTTTGTTTAAACTACTTCGGCCTAATTGCTCGTTTATCTTACAAGCCTTCCTCGTATCCTTCATTTACCTTAAGCTTTGTTCAATTTTCAGTTTAGTAATTGGCCCTCTGCTCTCACGAGACGGCCAGTCCATGTCCCCCGGTACCTCCTTATTTGGTGTGTTCCGAAATGCTCCCAGGCCCAGTCTGCGCACGTTTTTCAACGACTTTCCTATCCTGCTTGAATGTCCGACCTCGTGCACAGTATAACCATTAACATAAGGTAATCTAGGCAGCATCAAACCTTTCCTTATTCCGCCAACCACTTTATATTTGTTAAAACTTTGCTGCCTTGAGTTTCATAGTAAGTGAATGTATTATGCAAAAAAATTGCATGCAGACATGTTCGAAGCAAACACGTGCCTTGAGTTTCATAATAATTGAATGTGTTATGCAAAAACTGCATGCAGACGTGTTCGAGGCAAACTCGTAAGTATAGCAAATGTGCTTCGATGATGCTTGAAGTGCGTCTGCACATATCTTTTTTACCATGTTTACCGGGAACACCATGTGTTTTGTATGATGGTTGTGGATTGTGACTGGGGTTTACAGAGCCACCAACGACATCAACCCTAAATTATGAGTGATGTCATTCGTGGCGGTTCCTGCAGCAGCTCGTCTCGCAACTCTTCACCACGAGCACGATCATAATCTTTACATTGCTTTTGTTTTTAGTATAGCTACTGTCTTGAACTTAAGCGAGGAAGAGCCTCTTCATCTGCCTGCGGTTGTCCGATAACAAAATCGCTACACGAGAGTTGCGGACAATAGTGGCAATTTATTCTGGACAGGGCCGGATTAAGGTAAGGGCTAGGGGGGCTGCAGCCCAGGGCTCCCGACTCTCTGGGGGCTCCCATGACGAAAGCTTGTAGAAAAAAAAAAACGAGACCTAAAAATATTTCGGAAAGCGATGTTGCGTTGCCGCAGCTTTCGAGAGGAGTGGTATACAAAGATAATGGAGATGTCAGCGAGGCTAAACGCGCATTTCGCGTAACACACTCCTATCCCTGTACAAAGCCGGCCCTTTGGGTGGGTGACCGGCCCCTTAGGGTGCTTGTCCGCTTTCTTTTGAAAGCGGCTTCGAGCAAATAAAGAAAACACGCAAGGGGCCCCGCAATCTGGGGTTTTTAGCTCTTTTTTTTGTCAGGGAGGGAAATTTTATAAACACCTCCCCCTTCACCCTACTAGGGCTCGTGTCTCGTGCGCGCAAACACGTGTTTTTGAGCAGCGCTTACACTTTGAAAGTGCGGCCTTCGACGCTCCTGGGGAAGGGAAGAAAGCTGCATGCCGCCTCCGCGGTGGTCTTGCCGGAGTGCTCCCTAGTTGAAACCAGACGGGAATGATAATCTTTTTTTTTTTTTTTTTTTTTGAGGCGGCTTTCTATTTATTAAAAAATAAAAGAAACTGCAGTATTTCCCAGGTTTATTGCCCTAACCAGACATCATTATCATCATCATTGTCGCCATCATCATCATCATTAGGGCCCCTGAAGCGTCCTAGCCCAGGGCCCCGGAATGCCTTATACCGGCTCTGATTCCGGACCACACATGTGTGTCTATAACGAGCCTTCTTTACGTTTTTAGGGTGAAGCCGGAGTGAGGCAAATGCTGTCGATACTGGGGCAAGAGGTGGACCGAGATCTTGCACTAATGGGTAATTGTTTTCTTAAAACACCTCTCTAACAGGTTAAGACAATAAGTGACAAGACTACAATGCATAAAACGTTGAACTTTGATTGCTGCCTGCCGTATACCACGCAGAACTTGATGTCGTCTTCTGGCAAGACATCTGCTCGTTGATCCAATTTCCTCTTGAATGTTGTCCACCACTACACAACGCGAGCACCGACCGTAGTTGACTGGGCACTATAAAAGAAATGAGAGGGGAAAAGTGTAGGATAGACCGATTTTCCTCCCTGTCGCCAACGGAAGGAAAGGAAGTTGCTCCCTCTTCTTCATTTAACAGATTGACATGCAGCGCCGTCTTGTGGCGCTTGAAATAAGGAGGAGAACTTCCTCCTGCATGTTCGTGGCCACAGCGGCGGTCAAGTCGGTGATGGCGGGGTGAAGAACTTGAGTTCTTAATTTCTTTTTACATACTTGGAGGCAGTAGATTATGGCGTTGAATTTAGATCACAGTTTGGGGTTACCTTTTGCCGGTCACCAGCCCGGCGCGACATTTATCGAAAGTTAGCCAGCGCTTGCCAAAGACCAGGGAAAAGAGCGGTTCGGTTTACCTTTCTGTTAAATAACATACTGGTAAACTCTCCTATGGGGTAATACATAAAACTGCTCAGTGCTGTTCCCTTCGTTCTTTGCAAACAATAACGGGCAAAGCATTTTAGCAGAAATAGAAAAACATCTAACAACACTGGGCGATCGCAGCGGCATGGCGGAGCCGCGGAGCTTACGAGAAGCTAGGTTTGGCTGGTTTCGTTTAACCGGTTTGGCGTGTTGCGCTGTGTCTCGTCGCCTGTGCTGCGTATCATGGCTTGTTCCTAGCAGAACCGAGTCTGGCTTGTATAAAGACTGATCAATTTAGTTTAGAGTAAAGTTATGAAGTTATGAATCGCCCCACTGTTTAAATCGATAGTCTTTTGTTAATATTTCTAAATTTCAAAAGGGAGTGATAAGACTTGCTTAAGCTGTGAAAATTCCCAGACCAGAAAATTTTCACAATTGAAAAGGAACACCAAGATGACCCATAATCTGGCGTTCGCGGTTTACATTGGCTCGATAGAGATGTATAGTTCTTTTACACACATACAAAACTGTGAGAATGATCTTCCCTCTCGTGTTACATTCGAAGCCCATTACTGTTCTCGGGAAGTGCGTTTTAGTTTAAGGCTATATACGGGTAGTTTTATTTTAAGTCGAATAGATTTTGATAAAGATATCGTATAGCGGTTACATAAAGGCCGTCTTCCCTGAGTGTTTTGTTGCTCGGACAATGTTAGATGGTAGAATATTTGTCGCGGTAATGCAATAATTCAGTAATATCTAACAATTGGTATAACATTTAACAAAAATCACCGTAAATACTGTATTTTCCCAGGATTCATACAATCAATATTAAAAAGTCATATAATAAATATTACGTAATTAATTAATGGTAACCCTTCTAAAAACGTTAGATTAAAAGATATACACTAGTCCCTTAAAAAAATTCATAGAAGTATTATGTAGCCGTAGTATTTCGTTAAACTTTACGTGTATATTAGACAAATGGGCCGATAAGCGTCCAAGTGGAATATTAGGAAAAAAAAGAAAAAAAAACGACTGTCATACTAGCGATCGGGTGAACTTGACATTCAAAGTGTGTGTCGTTACTAATTTGTGTCTTGTGTTGCTCTTGTGTGTGTATTCTGTTTGTATATGTAAGTGGATTGTATTGCATATTCCCGTTTGTTTGTGTATTTAGAGCTTGAATGGTCAGGCAAATACAAGCGGCGAAATTTCGACTTTTTTGTTTCGTGTGAAGCGCCATTAGCTGGAAACCACATCGATCACACTACGTTGTCCTAAGCGCCGAATCGCCGTATGTGCACATTGTCGTCTTTCCTGTACGAAAGTAAAGTGGTAAGCTGGGCCAGTGGGTAAACGTTGAACATGATAAAACATCACGCACAAAA
The DNA here is from genome assembly GCF_016920785.2 of Ixodes scapularis. NCBI lineage: Eukaryota > Metazoa > Arthropoda > Arachnida > Ixodida > Ixodidae > Ixodes > Ixodes scapularis. The sequence continues at coordinate 76,740,269 of NW_024609881.1, read as the reverse complement.
GGCAAGGACAAACGAGGAAGGAACACAAAACACAAACGGGCACGCGCCTCTTTTTTTCTCTGTGTTCCTTCCTCGTTTTTCCTGGTTTTTGTGGGCAAGTTTTCATCATGTTCCCGAAAGAGGTATGAGACCTGTGCTTGAAGACGGCTCTTTAGAGTCTCTTGTGTACCTGAAAGACGCCAGAAAGGCGTATACGCTGTTCGCTCTTACTACGCTGAAGGACCGTACAGATAGCTAAGCCTTTCTACACGGATCGCACTTACGTTTCGCCATGTTGGTTTAGGGGAGGATGTTTTCTTCCGTTCGCGGGCGAAAGAAGGTGGGGGGCGTTATCTACCGCGGGAGGATACAATTACCTCCCTTTTGAAATGAGAAAATGGAGCTCCCTTTGTGTAGTACCTTATTGGACATTTCATTTTCTCCTTTGAGGGAGAAAGTAGTACTCCATCTTTTTAAGTTGTAATCGCCGACATTAGAAAAAAAAAGAAAAAGAAGGCATGGCGTGATCTATTATGCTCGCACTTGCTTCACTCACGATATCAGGAGATGTTCCCCGAAGTCTCTGACAGTCTAGAAAGGCGGGGCTTGACGAGGGCCGATCAAGCTAGTATTGCTTCAAAGCAATAGTAGCATACAAAGCTACATAGAGGCTTAGGGTTGTTCAGCGACCTCATGTCTTGTCGTCTGCAAGCATCCACGAGGAGTTTGTGAAAAATGAAGCATTGTCTATATTGTCTGGCCCTTCATATTTCCTATTACATAGCGTAGATTGCCCGATATACGAGCTGGGTAAAAAAATTGCGTAGTTTTTTATATATATTTTTTTTTTCGTGATGAATCAGCAGCGAAGGGTAAATTTGACCAAACCGGTTGGTACGGGGCACCTCTCTCCACTTTGATCAAGGTAGTTTAAACTTTCTTGCTAGGTGATTCCTTTGTATTCGCTCATATTGGCTAATGGCACGCATTATTACTGACCAGGGGGCGTTAAAAAGGTGCTAGATACTCACCACACACTCCGTCTTTCAACTTGTCATTGACTAGAGCAGTTTAAATTACAGGATTTCTAGCGCGAAAAGAAAAAAAATGAGAATTTCGGCAAGCGCCTTGACAGAGTGAGCGGTGTAGCAAATTGCCTTATTCAGTGTGCGTCTGTGCTTGAAAAAGGGGGGGGGGGGGGTGGAGAGGGACGGACAGAGTTGCTTTAAAGGCCTCCAGAACGAAATCGTTCGAAGAGTATGCCAATGGGCTGAAGATCGCCGCTCCGCGCGTGCCCCTCGGCGTTCACTGGTTCGCCAATTCTTTAAAGGAGTTCGTTATGATGTATTTTAACGGGCCTCGTGAAACAGGGACATGAATGGCACATGGAAAAAAATGCTAAAACGATTTGAGTATCTTGTCAAAGAATTTTAAAGCTGAAAGAACTGTACCGTCTTCTCGGCCCAATTTCTAACTCGATTATATCCAGACTAACTCCCTACCCTGCGATCAATACAATCACTACATTCAGGGCCGCCCCGGACAGCCTTCGTGTCAGGTGTGCGGGGGATACCCATCAAACGAACACACATACTGGCTCTGTCCAAGAGCCACGAGCTCCCCCACTCGCCCAACTCCTCTGAACTTCCCTGCCCACCTCCCCTACTCCTGGGTAAATTGGGCCGCTCCTCCTCCTGACCTACAAAACGAGCTCTGGCCTCTGCTACTTCTTCATGTGCGGGAGATCCTAGACCCTCTGCAACAAAGAACCCTAACCCAAGTTGTAGAAGACGATTCCTCCTCCAGTGCGGACGATTAAGACGGCTCGGACCTGAGCTTTTGAATAAAGTTTTCCTCCTCCTCCTCCTCGAATATATCGCGTTGTAATTTATACTCACCTCAAAGTCATGTATAAGACCCTGCAGGTCAAAGAATGTTTGTTTATGAGGAACCTCAGCTCTTGCCCGAAGCCAACTTAGGCGCCTGTCTAGCACAGGCACATCTCACAGGGATTCACGTATTAGCGAGCCCAATCAGGCAGTTATGTTAATACCTGCGTGCGTGTTTCTGCCCAGTCAGTATATGTTCGTGAGCCGTGTTGAAGTTTTTGCTGATTTGAGGTTTGTGTGATTGCAGGCAGTGGCTCTCTCTGGTAGAGTTTGAAAATCGTTCTCGAATAATGACTGATTAGGCCCTCAAGTTGAGCAGTCTGGTAATCGAGGAACAAGGTAACATAGGCACAATCTTGTGTGATCGATTCCAACTAAAATAGTTATCTGAACGCACGCACACATACACGCACATGCACACGCACGCACGCACGCGCGAGCACACACACACACACACACAGGCACACGCACGCACACACGCACACAGGCGCACGGACGCACGCACGCACGCGCGCGCGCACACACACACCAACAATTTTTCAGTATATGGCGTGCTCCATAACCGCACGCATGATTCCGTCTAATTAACCATCACAAGCATATCTTGCTTACGTACTCCTCCTAGCTAGAAATCATCCTGCTGCCCATAAAGGATATTTTTTTCTTAAGAAGACAGATAATGGTGGCTTTATTTTAGAGGAGTGCAAGTTTAAACGACTAAAGGCAACCGATGGATGTTTTGGTGTATGCGCAAGAAACTCCACCGCAATGTGTCGTTGTTGGAATCTGTTTACGTTCAGGTTTTTCTGCTTCCTTAGTTTAATTCGTTTTGATTCCGGGCTTGTTTAGTCACGATGTTGTTGATGGGGGATGTAGACAGCGAAATATGCAGCTGGCTCTCGCGCCCGCTCCGAATCCTGCTTCTAGGAACACCTGGAAGAGAATACGTAAGCATAATGCCAGCATATGTACGTTGATGTTGTTGCTGTGGGATGTATGCAGCGAAATATGCAGCTGGCTCTCGCGCCGGCTCGAATTCCTGCTTCTAGGAACACTTGGGAGAGAATCTATAGTCGACGTAAACATAAGGCCAGCATATGTACGTCGATGTTGTTGCTCTGGGATGTATGCAGCGAATAATGCCACGCGCATTGCCGAGAGAGCGCGTGCGTGGCCGAGTGGTTAGCGTGCTTTACTGTCGCGCGAAGGATCTGAGTTCAATTCCTGGGAGGGGAGTCTTCTTTTATTCATTCTTTCTACGTGGCTTCCTCGTAAGTTCGAGAAACTCCTCGTTCAATCCAGCTACGAATCGTCTAAGAGCCGAACGTTCTAGGCCGAATGTTCCAGAAGCACACACGTGTACAAAGGGGCTCAGCGTGGCATGCCGGAGGCCAGTTTCGCCCCAGCGTTCGACTCTGCTGTCTCGCCGACTTCGACGCTCGCGACGGTTTGTTATTATCGTCTATTCACTTTTAGTTTTGGGCATAAGTTCGCCACATGAAACGTTTATTTCTTCCTTTTTATTTATTGTTATTTTGGTCACCACCCTTGACTTTCTGGTGGAGGAGCTGGGTACCGCATGTCCGTGCAGCGCTCCCCTCCGAGTTCCCGCAGTGCAAGTCCGAACTCAAGCCCCCAAGAGCCCAATGAAGACCGGACCGGGATCCGATCAAGCCGCCGGAATCTTGGCCTTCCCCCCGGGATTAGGACCCTAGCCACCCAAGACCAAGCAAACAAGGAAGACGACGATGGCCAACCAGTCAGAGAGCCCGGCCGCTTCTGCGTCGTATACTTGCCCGTCGCACCCCGGACTCCGACGCCTTTCCGCGGGGAGATCCACGAGGACGTTGAAGATTGGCTACGACATTTCGAACGAGTGGCCCGCCATAACCGATGGACACCGGAGCAGTGCCTTCCGAACGTCTACTTCGCTCTGGAAGGCACGGCACACACCTGGTTCGAGAACCATGAAGCGTCAGTTTCGTCGTGGGAAGAATTCCAGGCCGAGCTGCGACGCACCTTTGCCAACTAGCACCGACGACAGCGTGCCGAAGAACTCCTGCGAGCGCGAACCCAAGGGCCGACCGAGAGCGTCACAAGTTTCGTCGAAGACGTTTTCCACCTCATGAATCGCGCCGACCCATCCGCTCCCGAAGAGAAAAAGCTGCGGGTGTTGATGCGCGGTGTGAAGGAAAACATCTTCGGTGGCCTTGAGCGGAGCTCGCCTAGCACCGTCAAAGGTTTCATCACTGAAGCAACCAACATCGAGCGCGCGCTTCAGGCACGCGCTTCCCACTATCAGCGACATCCAGGCGTCGCTGCACCCACACTGCTCAACGCCGAAAACACTCCGGGTACGCCAAACATCCGGGAAATTATCCGGGAGGCTGTCCAGGAGGAACTGCGAAGGTTGCTGCCAACAACCAGCCGTCCGCCAACCCTTTCCATCGCCGAGGCTGTCCGAGAAGAAGTGCATCGGGCGCTCCAACCATATGTTCCCGTCACCACGGTGGCACCGGAGGAACCGACGTTGAGCTAAGCCGCGATGGCCCGACGACCGCCGCAAGCTCCCCGCCAAGCCACGGCGCCACCCCGAAGAGACGCCCCAACGCCGCAGTACCCCCGACGACAGGAAGATCAGGCACACGCTCATCCAGAGCAACCTGCGCCGAGGAAGACAGACGTCTGGAGGACGGCCGAACGACGACCGCTGTGTTACCGCTGCGGGGGAAGCTGACCATGTGTACCGCCGATGTCCATACCGACGACTCGGGCTGTGCGGATTCCACCCACACGACCCGCGCCCCCGGTATGGTGAACGCCCTCGGGAGATCGACGAGTACCTGCGACCCCAAGCAGCACATAAACGTGAAGAAAACGTCGTAAGAACGTCGAAGACGTCTCTAACGTGACGTCGTACAACGTCGAAGGTCCGGACGTTACCTTCCTTCGACGTCGAAGACACCTTTAAATGTCCGCGAGAAAAGGTGCACAGGAGGTTGAGAAAACGTTCCCAATGGCATTCGTCAGACGTCACATGCACGTCTCAGTGGGTCGTTGCGTCCTCCTTCGACGTTTATGATACGTGTGTTTACGACATCCGGACTACTAACGACGTTTATAGAACGTCGAGAAACCATTCCAAATTACGTTCCCTAGGCGTCGTGGGAAGACGGTGCGTCCACCCCCCCCCCCCCCTTTCCCCCACACACATACACAAAAATTTACTTGTTGAGTATTATAGCGAAGGCGAGTTGCTCTCATGCAAGTACGAAGGAAGTAACTAAAACACAGGTTTGGTACGAATTGTTTATTTTAGCAATTTCAGAAAAGAGATGCACTGTGGAGAGCCGCCAGAAGACGTCCCTAGATGGGGCAGCCAGAGGTACATAAAACAAACAAATTCACGAAAAGAAATGTACAAAAGACGATATCACGCTGCGCGGAATGTTCCGCCGCTTACCTTCTGCCTCTGATTAATCCGCTGACGCGCGTGCTTTACCTACCCATGGCACGTAGCTGGTACCCTCGCTGCGTGCACGGGAATGGTTTCAGAAGTGGGATCCCGTCCGCTGGGCGTTCTTTGGGGGGGGGTGGTCGGAGGCGTCTGAAGGGCCTTGATCGGAGACCGGACTTGACGCGCCATTATCTGGGGGGCGTCATTCATATCCTCACAGGCACCTTGATCCGAGCAGTAGTACGATTCAACGTGTGAAGCGTCATGGCCTTGAAAAAGCTCCGCGAGCCGTGACTGAACACGACGGCGTTTTTGGCGATCACCGACTTCTTCATAGGGGCGACTTGAGCGACTCAGTCTGGACAGCATTATAGAGAAATCGAATCGCAGCACATCCACTGTATGCAGGCTGGAAGAAATCACGGCGACGAGCAGCCAGCCTCGTAGACCCCGCAGACGTGACGGCCGGTCCTAGTGACTGACTTTCGTAAAGAGCTGGACCGGGTTATACCCGGAACTTTTGGGAACGACTGAGAAAATACGTCCACCCGGAACTAACGCTTGTCGATTGTTCGTCGCAACTATCTCCCCCACATTTCTCTCTCGCCCTCTTGCCGATTTTCCCGACGCATCGCATAGGGCTCTCCTCTGCCTGCCTTTCCCCCTCTCTCTCGCGCCGCGTTAACGCCAGCTTTTTTTTTTTTTTTTTTTTTTTTGCCGACACGTAGGTGCGGGCTGAACGGTTTTTGGACTGTCATCTGGGCCATTCAACGGTTGGCATCATGAATGCCAATCTACACAAACGGTTGACAGTATCTACCGGATTTCGTCATTGCCGGGCATTTTATTTTTTGGAGTAGTGTTCAAAAATACGCAAGTGTGCAGTGAAATTGTGCTCCGACATAGTGTGTGCCGGCGTGCGATTTTTGTTGGGGTACGTTATCAGTGCCAAAGAAAGCAAGATCTGATTTGACACTCACGTAATAAGACTGCGCTCCGATCTACCAAAAGCGCTAATGTGCTGAAAGTTGGTGTTGTGGATAAACTGTGATGTTGATGTGAATTTTGTGGTTGTGCGCAAGTGAGCATGGGTAACAAAACACTAAGAGAAAGTGCCGATCCTTAAAACAATGCAAGGTGGTCGCGGAGCAGTATGCATGCTCCTAGAAAATGATGCATGCCTGAAATCACCTAAAAAAAGGATGTATGGTGACGCGCCTGTGGCGCGTTCCAGGACCCAAGCAAGACGACAACGCGCGTGCAAAAAACAAGAATGGCACAATTCGATTCGTTGTAGACGCCATGGGCTTCACTTCCATTGGCTTGACTTCGTAAATTAAAACCATCACAATATTTTAAACAAACCAAAAGTATAACAAGCACATGTAAAAGGAATGACATTCCCAACATGCCTTCACATTATTTCTTTTCCTTCAGTGCACTTTGAGTTTTGTATATGCCCCCCCTAGCGTAATCCCATGTGCAATTAATAGTGTCTTGAAATAAATAAATTATTCTATAAACAAATAAATTTCCCAAGCTCTTAAAAATTAAGTTTTGCTTACGACTCTTGAGCAGTATCCCCTTGACCACAGCTGTACTTAAGCTTTTAACAGTGAACTCGTATTATACGTGATTCTGCGGCTGTAGATAGAGCTGGAAAAGCTAAAAAAAAAGGACACAAAACAAAGGCTGTGGCATGACATCACCAGGACGTCAATGACAGGACAAAAATGAAACGTAATTTTAATATGTCGTCAACGTTGAATAAAACATGAGTGGTCGGCGTTGCCGGTACGTCCTGTATGACGTTTACGATAGTTACGCGACGTCGCTGAAACGTCACTGACGGGACAATAATGTAACGTCACTATATTGACTTTATTGTAGCGTCGAAGCAACGTGAGTCTTCGATGCTGCTAAAACGTCTTGTCTCGACGTCGTGGCGACGATGGCAACGTAGAAGTTGAAACATAACGTCACCAGCACGTCACGAACAGGACGATGATGGAACGCCTTTTATGAACTTCACGTCAACGTCTAAGAAACGTGAGCGTTGGACGTTGCCTGAACGTCGTGCATTGACGTCGTGGGAACGTTGATGACGTTTGAGTTGAAATACAACGTCGTCACAACGTCACTGATTTGACTCTAGTGGAACGTTATATAAGGACGTCACCTCAACATCGAAAAAACGTGTTTGAAGTCACGCGGGACGTCACGGACGTCAGGGACCTTTTCTCGACGTTTCCACGACGTTTTGTGCTGCCTGGGGTACGACTTCAGTCCCCCGAGCCTGCGTCCCGCCGTGAGTTCCGGTCGCCATCGCCACGACGTCCAGCTTCGGCGATGCACCGACCCCGACGTGAAAGCCTGTCGCCCTTCACTCCACGCCGGGGAAACTAGGTGCGGCAACCCCTGGAGGTCGAGTTGCCGAAGACGACCGACATAAAGAGCCTCCAAGAATGACGGAGCGCTCCCACTCTAACGACGCTACGCATCACAACGACGCTCCCGCATCGGTGTCCAACAACCTGAACGTTGTTATCGACGGGCTCGACGCATCGGCACTCGTAGACACCGGAGCAGACTACTCAGTCTTCAGTGGGATGCACTCCCGCCGCGTTCGAAAAGTCATGACGCCGTGGGATGGACCACAAATAAGAACCGCCGGAGGACACCTCATTACACCAGTTGAGAGATGCACTGCTCGCGTCGAGATCCATGGTGAGACGTACCCTGTCAAGTTCGTCGTTCTGCAAGATTGTTAGTGGGAGTATATTCCCGAAATGGACTTTCTCTGCGAGTATGGCGCCGTCATCGACCTCAGAGCAGACCGGCTAACTCTACGAAAACCTGTTTCACCACCGGAGGAACCCAAAGCGACATCATCCGCGGTCTGAGTCATCGCAAGTCACGTGAACTTACCGCCGCGGTACAGTGTTTTCGTGCCTGTCAGAATCACCGAAGCTTTCTGCGGCGAAGTTATGCTCGAGGGGAGCCTCCAGTTGTTTCTAGGAAGAGGAATAGGCGTCGCAAGAGGGGTAGCTGAACTTCAGGATGGCCGCACTGTGGTCCTGATGACGAACTTCCGAAACGAAGCGCAACACCTCACGAAAGGTGCAGCCGTTGGCCACGTCGAGGAACTTTGAAACTCCGCCGAAGTCGCCGCCATTACTGACAAATCCGCGCCACCTCAGCAAGACAATACGTCGCCAGCGCAGCTATACATTGACCCTAAGCTTCCGGACCCGAAACGACGTCAACTGATTGACCTCCTCGCCGAATACAGCGAAATATGCAGCTGGCTCTCGCGCCGGCTCTACTTTCTGCTTCTAGGAACACCTGGAAGAGAATCTGAAATCTACGTAAACATAATGCCAGCATATGTATGTCGATGTTGTTGCTGTGGCTTGTATACAGCGAAATATGCAGCTGGCTTTCTCGAAGAATCGCATATTGCCGATATACGCGTAGAACTTTTCGAACACTGATAGTTTTGGTGCACATCCAATACGTTGTCGAGAGACATCCTAATAAGACCGCAGGTTTGAGGGCAGATCGAGGCAGGTAGGACGAGCGAAGTTCGAACTGCAACTGAAAAGAAGCAGATGAAGAGAAAAGCGGCTGCCAGGCGCGCCCTTCCTGATCTCGATGCTCATCAGCGTGTAGCTCGCGCGCTGCTGCGGGTCACGTGACAGAGCTGACGAGAGAGGAGGAAGGATGCGGGGTCAAGGCGCAGGACACTGGACACACCCCACCCCTCTATGAAAAAAAAAAAAACAAAAAAAAAAACCAGAAAAACTCGCGGTTAGTTTTTCTTTTTTTTTATCACAGTCAATGCTAGGGAGAGGGTGCACAAACCGCTGTACCGCTGTGCACGCGCTTTCCTCCTCACTTCGAATTGCCACAGAAAGTTTACTACGCCGCGTTTAAAGTCTCGGAAAGGAGGTGAATTTTTTGCAGCACGCTTGAACCAAATACTCTGCTAGGGGGAATACACTTCACTCCGCTCATTTGCATTAGACAGAACGCCTACAGCGCCGAATCCAGCCCTGACGGTGTGGAGGTGCGCGTCAGTCCATGCGCATGTGCACGTGGATGCTCGCGGCGGCCGCGGCGGTGTCGTCTCCCATTCCACCTAAAGCCCCTTCATGTTTCAAAAGTAGCGCAAGGTTCGTTGATGCACGAGGCACGTGCAACATGCAACCCTTGGGAAGATCATGGCGGCACAGCGCAGCAAAGTATTTGGCGCAGCGCTGAGCTAGATTTTAGACGCCATATGTTCTTCCTAAAAGTGGCGCGCGGCACGTGTATCGAGCATTTCCACAACAATGAATTTGGTGTGTAGAACAATCATCATCATCATCATCATCATTTACCGCCCGATAGCCGAGACCTCCTCGACCATAGATGGCTCTCGCCAAGCCCAAAAATCCTGTCTGTGCCGAGGCTATTGGATTTGAGTGGAGTGGAATGTATTCCCCCTAGGAAAGTATTTGCGTGAACGCTGGAAATGGCGCGCGGCGGCCTGAAGCTCGGCTTGCGCCCGAGCGAAAGAAGCAGCCAGCGCGAGCTCGTAATTTGACCGCTGCAACAGCGGGCCTGCTCTCGCAATGCCCGATGTTCGTGCAGCCACGTGTTCGCGCGTTACCTTCACTGAGTCTTGAATTGAGGCGAAACGGAGTCAAGTATATTCTTTCACGCGGTCGCGTCCTCTGCAAGAGAGATTCGAGCTAAGTAGATTGAGGCAACAAAGAACGCCAAAGTTTTAAAATTCTGTCCAAAATATCGGCTCGGCAGCGTCGCATGTTTGCGTAAAAAAAAAAAAAAAAAAAAAAAAAAAAATGCTTATTGCTGTTGCACTATAAGCGAACATCAGCGCAATCAAAATATAAATATAATTACTTGCATCATGCGGACAATTGTAAATGGCTGAACCGGCGCTCCCGGCTTTCCCGAAACAGGTTGCCACTGCTGAAACTGGCGTGCCCATGCCCCCGATCTGTACGTTCAGTATTAAACGGGTTCCGGAGAGCCGTTTTATTAAGCCGGTACAGCTTGCCGGTCACCGGTCACCCGTCTGTGCAACATGTTCACCGGTTTGAGCAAACATGAGATAACTTTGCCCAAACGAGTGGCCCATTTGCCCAGACAACTGACCCGTTTACCGAAGAAGTGACCTGTTTGCCCAAATAGATGACCGTGATGGCTCATACGGGGGACCCCTTTGAGCCATACGGGCGACCCTTTTGACAAACAGGTGGCCGGTATGGCTAAACTGTTAACGGTATGAACCCGTTTACGTTCATATATAGCGCCAAATGTTTTTTTTTGTTTTTTTTCAGTAGGGCATGCCACCCGTGGCCAGTGTTGTAGGCGCTACCAAAAAAAGTAGCGAAATACGTTACTCGTTACTTGCAAATAAAATGAACGCGTTACCAACCTTGGTTACTTAAAAAAAAAAAGCTTCACCGTTACTCCAAAATAAAGTGACATGGATTAATTTTGTGTCACTTCTTAAATTAAAAAAAATAACTTGTTTTAAGCTGCGACGTTACAGGTATGCATAAGCGTCATATATAAAGAAACATTATGTCCATTCAGAAAGTGAACATAATCAGCTTATTTCTTTTATTGTTCACCTAAATATTTGCGTGAAAAAGAAACGCGAGTAGAAACCCAAAGCACGCAACATTTTATATAACTTGGCGTCTGGAAAAAAAATGTAAATGTATTTTTTTTTACTTTGGGTAGAATATGTAACGGGTAATGTAACAGCGTTACGCGTTACCCGAAATAAGTAACGTAATTACGTTACCCGTTATAGGTTTGAAAATATAACGAGTACGTTACAAAATTAATGGGAATTCAACGCGCTCCCGGTACCGCCGTTACTCCTAAAGGGCCACCCACACTAGCGAGAAAACGCGCCCGGCGCGCCGATAAATCGGTTAAGCGGCAAGATAAAGGGCGTGTGTCTGCACGCGCTCGTGGCGCTGACTGTGCTTCGGCGACATTTTGTTACTTGCCGCGATCGGCGTGCCACGCGCGTTTTCTCGCTAGTGTGGGTGGCCCTTAACGCGTTACCGCCGAGACTGCTGTTGGCTGTGGTCGCGTTTTTATTCTTTATGAACATGTACACACGTCCATCTTAAAATTGGGCATATTGTTCGCAAGTCTAAATGACACGCGGCACTATAGTCATGTGTGCTGAACGAAGACTGAAAATGTGTCCCAACATGCAGGTTGCTCTTCCATTAACCAACTGGTCCCCGAGATGGTTGTGCATCAAGACCACTTTTCCGGTCAGTGCGACCAACTCAAGTGACAACATTTTTTTATGAGGTGCATTTTGCAGTCGCTTATTGTGCCATCGGCCAGCAAGCGCCTTTGTGATTTGTCAGGTTGATAAATAAAACTTAGATGACTGAAATATATTGATCTTTGTATTTTTTGCCTTTCCTATATCTTGATTTTCTCCTACCCCATGTTTGACATTCCGAGACAGCACCTAAAATAAGTTAGTGTCTGGGGATGTCCACCGACGTTTGATTTACGTACTCACGTTGCTTTGATAATATCCTACTGGGGAGATTGTCACTACGGCCCGTCAGGATTTTTGAGTCGTCTTGATGACCCCTTCAAGATTTGTAAGAAAGTTTTGAAGAATTAAGTTTTGTTGTTTGCATATTTAAACAGTGGGATGTTATTCAGCCTCAACGGACGTCTGACGCTGTAGATGAGCAATTTATACCCCTGTCAGACGGGCTAGTTTAGTGTCACTACAAGCGAGTGCACTTCGCGCTTAGTGTCATTTCTGTAGTGTGCCACACGGCTCCTTCCTGAGGAACGCACTTCGCTTGGAGTGAGTTTGACGAACTCACTTCGCTCGATCGAGCGCGTGGAATCAGTAGGAGTGTTTCAACAGTAAAACATATCAGCACAGATACCAAAAGCGTTGCGTAAGTTTTATTTTATGAAGAAAAATAAATTGGTGAAAGAGACGACATGTAAAAGAGTGGCATTGCAAAAAAAAAAAAAAAAAAATAGTGGGGTGGACTTGGAGTTTAGGCTGATCTGAATCAAGATTAGCGGAGCGCTGAATTGATAAAAGACGACGACAAAGTCAGTCATTCATGGCTATCTTGGTTAGCAGAGAATGATAAAACCTACTTTTGTTTCAGCATGTAACTATTCGAGACAACACGATAATTATGATTTGATTAGGCAGTGTCAGGGGCCTCCTCTTAGACTTCCGCGGAACGAAGCCGAACGCCAAAGTTGGATATGCTTCGTTCTTTATCTTGGCTTGCAATGATCGATCAGAATCAACCAATTGGCATAAAAATCGTTCATTAATGTAACGTTGTTTTAGAGCACAGCTCCTAGGCACCCGTTTCTGTGTTGAGCGGCGTCGGCGTAACCGCGCGTTGCATTAAGGGCTGTTCCCAAAATTACGTCACATGTGACGTCACGTGTGTCGTCACGTGTGACGTCACAAGGATAAAATTTTCCTGCTAAATTTCGCGGTAAAAGTTTTTGCTAAGTTTGGCGGAAAATATTTTTGTTAAATTTAGAGGAAAAACTTTGCCCGTGTGACGTCACGTGACGTCACACTTAAAATTTCAGATGACGTGTCATGTGACGTCACACGTCAATTCAGCGGGAAATTTTTCCGGCTAAATTTAGCGGGAAATTTAGCGAAATGTCTAGGATAAGTGGGATGGGAACAGGAGAGGAGGATGGGAGGGTACGGAGGGGGAGCAGCTGGTATACCCTCCACTTCGTACTCTTCCTCACTCCTCCTGAAGAGCTGCGCTCCAATTCGGCATTACAGAGAATTGTAAACGTCAAATTTTTTTAACGTGTCTTTATTAAGGGGTATCGGTGGCCGAGTTGGCAAGCGCCCACCTGATCGAAGTACGTGGAGAGAAAGCTCGCGCTGGAGAAGAACCCAGTGATCCTGAGCTCAATCCCCCATCCCTGCCCGAAGAACACACTTCCAATGAAGTGAGTTCGGGGAGCACACTACGCTCGCTCCGGTAGACCGAGTGTGTAATCTCGATAGCAGTGTTCAAGGTGTTAAAATAATAGAAGAAATTAACGCTGCGTAAAATTAGTATTATTATGATAGGAGTAATATTAGATGTGCACTTGTTTCCTGTTGGCAGGAAAGTAGTGCATTGTAGAAAAACAAACGGCTAATCTAGTTTTCAACCTTGGCCCCTGCGCGACGGCCAGCGACGGCCAGGAGGCACCTGCAAGACTCCATCAGGAATCTGAAGGTGGCAGGAGAGACGCGAAAGGCTTGCTTGAAATAGAACTCGCCCAAATGGGGCAATGTGTCTTCGAACCACGGTTCGTTCCTCTGGAAAGTCCACCGTTCTCGAATAATCACGGGTAGGTTGTCGGTCATTAGAGCGGCTATGGTGAAGGCATTGGCCGGCAGCTGCTGATCGATGTCACTTGAAATTCTTGCCTGTGAGTCGGCATCCAGGTCCAGCTGCCTCTTATCTGAAAGGCGTTGGGCTCTCACGGAGAAAAGTGCCCCAACCACGCGCTTCCACTTTCCAACATCGCGGATATCGCCCTCCAGCTCGTCCTCCACAGACTCCATGATGTTTCATTGTGACGAGTGGCGAGTGGCCGAGTGGGCTCGCGCACACCAGCTCGGAGCACGCGAAGCGAAAGCTCGCGCTGCAGAACACAGGAATCCTGGGTTCAATCCCTACTTCTGCTCGTTTCAATCTATACTCCGTTTCACCTCATGTTGTGCCGCAGCGAAGGCTAGATGCGCGAGCTCATAGCGTTGGGGGCTACTCTTAACGCACGAGAGCTTGTGCCGCCGAGATGTGCCCTAGAGCAAGGAGCTCGCGCTTGTAGCCTTTCCTGCGGTACATCATAATTCATAAGGTAAAACAGAGTATCGTACCGTCGTGCGGACATGTATCACTGGCTTGAAATGGCTGATCGTAATGATCAAATTGGATTTAAATTAAGATTCAAACTCGTGACTTAGCGCAACAATGTGCGGTAACGTGTTTCTAATAAAACGACGAAGTTATTTATTAAGAAATGTGTATGCACTGTAATATGTTGCGTGCCCATTACTTACCCATCGTTATTGCCATCATTTTGGAGTGACACTAAGTTTTCCCGTGTAGCACCAACACACTTGGAGTGTGTTTCGACGGGTCGAAGTGCACTCGCTTGTAGTGACACTAAACTAGCCCGTCTGACAGGGGTATTAGCCAGTTCAGTACGTCTCCTAGCCTCGATTCTTTTGCGTGCATCACTGTACGTAAAAGTGTTGAGCAAGGTCTGTGCATTTCCTGGAGAGCATCATACCCTCCGAGATTTACGAGGGGGGAAGCAGTTTTGCTATTTTGTAATGGGCGACCGCACGGAATGGTCACTCAGTGTTGGCGTGCGTTGCGAGAGGCCATGTGCTGTGCGAGTTGTGCGATATGCCGTGAGCATCTGCTGGAACACCTGTGGACAACAGCTGGTTACACACGACACCAGCTGACGCACAGCTGATTTCGCACGACACCGATGACGCCCTGTTTGCGTTCTCTTGGTCGAGCGGAGGGCGCTTTGGACCTCTGAATTGGACCAGTATGATCAGAAAAAGACATAAATTCACTTCGTTTGAATGCATTTTATTTAGAAATGTCGCAGGCGAATAAATGGTACACAAATATATAAATCACTCACGGGCACATCGGCACAGAAGCTTGTGGAGACACCCATGTGAATATAAACACCCGCGAGAATTCCCGAAATGATCGCGAGCACATCCACGGCATCTCTTGATCCGTATCCAAGCGTTCGGGAGTACAAGACTTCACCACCAACGAAATCACACCACCACCTGTCAATAATGTCGAATCGTGGAGGGGCCCATTCCTATTAAGGCGTCTGCTTTTGATGCGAACTGCTGCGCTTTCGTAAAACTTTCGCCGGGTCCTCAAAGATTGGGTTACTGTTTACGCCGGGTCTCAAGAATCTGCGTCGTCGAACAACTTCAATCAAGCACGAAATATCACCCATGGTACAATGTACTAGACACACGGCTATTTTTATGGCAGCCTTCCGCCACAGCGCTGTCCGCCATAGTACTATGATAGCTAGAGATAATATAACTTGTGGGGATTGAAAAGGACGACAATAAAGATGGCTCGTGAGGCGGGTCAAGCTAGCGCGCGCTCAGGACGAGCGCGGGTTAGAACGGGTGTGGACACCAGCGAAACGGTTGTCTGTCCTTGAGTCTCCACATTGGCGCCCAACGTGGGGCTCGAACCCACGACCCTGAGATTAAGAGTATGTGCAGATACCCCTCGTCGGGGTATCTGCACGTGGCAATGAGGTCATTTTCTGGCACCGACTCGGACCGTTCACGTATAGCGAAGCTTTTGGAGAATTTCTCACACATGTTTACAGAGACACCTGGGAAGACTAACATCCTCGAACATCGAATTGATACTGGAGACACTCCACCTATCCGATTTAATGCGCGGCCTCTTAGTGTTCATAAACGCACACTCCTGGACGGAGCACTGACTGAGATGATCCGAACCGGAGCCGTCCGTCCCTCAAAAAATCCATGGGCTTTTCCGGTTGTGTTAGCACCCAAGAAGGATGGCACCGCACGCCTCTGCGTAGATTACCGTCCTCTTAATGCGGTCACGAAGCGAGATGCATACCCCTTTCCATCAGTCTCGTCTGTTTTATATGCACTGGGGTCTGCGCGGATATTCACAACCCTCGACTGTAGTAGAGGATTTTTGCAAATTCCCGTAGCAAGAGATGACATCGCTAAGACAGCATTTGTTTGCCCCAGGGGTCTGTTCGAATTTGTCCGTCTCCCCTTCGGCCTATCTAACTCCCCTGCCAGCTTCCAGAGGCTCATGGATACAGTCTTGGGTGATGCAAAGTTTAACTGTGCAATGGCCTACATGGACGACGTAGTAGTGTTTTCTAATACTATCGAGGACCACCTTCACCATTTGCAGGTCGTCCTGAAGCGCATGAGTGAAGCTGGTCTCACAATTAACCCGTCAAAAGTGCAACTTGCATCACCCAAAGTGGAGCTTCTTGGCTTCGTGGTCGACCAAGGATCACTCCAGCCGCAAACAGAGAAGCTCAGAGCAATTATAGAATTTCCTCAGCCACGAGACAAAAAAAAGTTTACAACGGTACCCTGGCATGGTGGGATTCTACCGCGAGTTTATTGCCAACTGCGCTGATTTGGCCCGGCCCCTTCACCAGCTATTACGCTGGGAGGTTCCATAGACCTGGACTTCCGCTCAGGAACAAGCGTTTAAAGCGTTAGCAACCGCTATTGCGGATACTGCATCTCTGAGGCTTCCTAATCTCAATGCTCCATTCGTCCTCCAAACGGATGCCAGTGATTACGGTATAGGTGCAGTACTACTCCAGGAACATAACGCTGCGTTGCGACCCGTTGCATTCGCAAGTGATACTCTCAACGCGGCCGAATGTAACTATACGGTTACCGAAAAAGAATGTCTCGCTATAATATTCGCTTTGAGAAAGTTTGACATGTACTTAGATGGAGCGACCTTTACCATCCAGACTGACCATCAAGCATTAACATGGCTGAAAAACCTTAAACACCCAGCGGGACGCCTCGCTCGCTGGGCTCTGGCTTTACAAAAATATGATTTTTCGATTGAATACAAAGCAGGAAAGTTCAATGTCGCAGCAGATGCTCTGTCACGAGCACCCCTACCCCCCCGAAAGGCGGATGACACAGCGGAACTCGTCGCTGTTGCCGACACTGAAGTCCCCTGGGGTCTTTCTGTGAGCCGGGACGAGCTACGAGAAGCCCAGCAAAAAGACGACTTGTGCCAAAGGTATCTCGGTGCTTGACTCAGCCCAATCAAACCGATGGAAACGGGACGCATGGGTCGGTAGACGCATATGTGCACAGCGAGGATGGACTCCTCCTTCGCTACATACCGCAGGCAGACGAAGCCGACCCCACAACGTCCCCTTTTCGTGTGGTTGTACCCCGTACATTAAGGCAAACTTTCCTCCGGCATTTTCATGACAGTGCGCTAGCGGGCCACAGTGACGGTCAGAAAACCTACCAGAAACTGTGTCGCGTTGCCGCTTGGCCGAGGATGCGCCAGGATGTTCTCCGCTACACACGCAGTTGCCTACGTTGCCAACAAGCCAAACCCAGAAGAGGTAAGCCTTCTGGTTTGATGCAGTCAGTGTAATGTCGTTTTCCATGGGAGATTGTTTCATGCGACATAATGGGTCCCTTTCCACGCAGCCCCAAAGGAAACAGGTATCTCCTGGTAGTCACCGACCACTTCTCAAAGTGGGTGGAGCTCCACCCTCTCCGCCAACTGAGTTCCAGGACGATTTGGGACAAATTGAGGGACACCTTCACCCGCTTCGGGTTCTGTTCCCAATTAATTTCCGACAACGCATCCTACTTCACAAGTAAGGTTTTTGAGGACTGTTGCGCAACACTGGGCATCCAGCACAAGTGCACCACTCCTTACCACCCTCAAGCCAACATAGCTGAGAGGGTCAACCGGAACCTAAAAGCAATGCTAGTGGTATACACCGAGAGACACAAAGACTGGGACAATTACATCCCGGAAATGGCTTTCGCCACTCGAACTACGGAGAACCGTACGACAGGGTTCACGCCTTCCCAAATAAACTCCGGACGCGAGCTGCGATTTCCCCTCGAGAACAGCTTTTCTGACGACAATAGGGGACCAAACACCTCGTACGCGAGATTCGCTGAACAACTTCGTGATAAAATCACCGACGCTGTGCGAGTGGCTCGACAAAATATTGAGTTAGCGCAGCTCGATCAGAGGAACCAATATAACCAAGGCAGGAGACCCCTAGAATTTTCAATAGGAGACTGCGTTCTCCGGCGCGTGCACCCGCTTAGTAATGCAGCAAAGGGGTTCCCGGCATCACTAGCTCCGCGTTGGGAAGGTCCCTTGGAAGTTGTCTCACGGGTATCACGTTTGGTGTATAGGTTACGACATGTCGAAGACGGGTCGTTAACTGGACCCGTTAACATTTGCGATTTGAAGCCGTTTGTTTCTAGACAAGTCACCCTTTAGGAATGTCCTAAGGAACACAGTTCCCTGTCAATGTTTGCCACACGAAAGATCGTTGCTCATGGTTATTTTCTATCCAGGCATGCCATTTCGACGCACCAACCCCCATTCATTCAGGCGATCTCGGAGCCGCTCCCGATCCCCCCTACGCCCCCAATTCAACCCACGGGGCCACTCTCGCCGCGCCAGGCGACCCGCCGTCAGCAACCGCCACGCACTGCCGAGGCTGCCACCTGGTGCGTGGTGGAGGCCGGGCGAATGGTCACATTCGCGTCCCGGATGGCCTGGGAACATCAACTTTAAGTGCCACAAGGGGCTGCACCAGAGGACGTTCCCCATCCCTTCCGGCGACGGACACTGACGGAGCGCTGTGCTGCAGATCTGCCCGCCGCCTACGACGAGGAAGAATACGCCGACATCTGTGAACTTTGCCGCGTCCCACTCATTTCATGCGAACGACATCATCAAGGAGCGCTTCACCACGACCGAGAAGACCGCCAGCGGGCGCTGGCGCGGGCTGGATCACGGGCCCTCACACCTGCCGACATCGAGGCCGCCCTCCTTATTGTTGGCCGTGCCTGCCCCGACCGCCTGCGCCCAACACTAACCTTACCACCAGAACTGGCGAACGTCAGACTTAGCGACGATGAAATGTAACCACCACATGAAACTCTATACCCTCACAAGCAAAAGAATACCTAAACCGTTCCGCTACGTCCACATACAAGCCATCTTTCGCCACATAGAAGCAATCTGTTGGGGCGGCCACCGCCCATCACCGCGACCTCACCAACCACCCCCCACCGACGAGTCGTGACCTGGAAAGCACGTCTGTCCTGGCCACCCTGGCATCACTTGCCGAGGCACAGCTCCCAACGCAACCCTATCGTCGACGGAGGCTGTGCAGTGACTGGAATCACGGCATCACTATGCCCCCTGCCAAAAACTCCACAATCATGACGTGTGCTCGGGGAGGGGACCAACGAAAACCACCTGATGAAGAAACTCTCCACCCCCCCCCCACCCCCCCCCCCCCCCCCCCGAGAGGGGGAATGATGTGGGGATTGAAAAGGACGACAATAAAGATGGCTCGTGAGGCGGGTCAAGCTAGCGCGCGCTCAGGACGAGCACGGGTTAGAACGGGTGTGGACACCAGCGAAACGGTTGTCTGTCCTTGAGTCTCCCCAAACTCTACCAAAAAGATGGCAGACCGTAATCGCATCCCCGTTCATAGGCAGAGCTGGTCAAACGCGATCCAGCAAATACACATAAAGATCAGTGGGTGCAGCCCATAGAGTTATTATAATGTGCGCTAGAGGTTCAACTGGCGCTAGTATCTACGCGACTTCCGTGACGCAAATTGAAGCAGACAGCGACCATTCGACCTTTGCGGTATTCCTGTGCATTCTAATGGGAAAACGCGCGTGCATTTTGTCTCTTCGCCGGAAAATAACACGGAACACTTTGGTTATTTAGGTCGTACCGAATAGTGTGTACCTCGATTAACTTTGTAAAAGTGTAATTGCTTTAGCCAGCGCATTTTTCTTCATCAGTGAACGATGTTTAACTTCGCTACATTTCAGTCCCAAACATGTGTTCCGCAGCAGGTGTGTAAAAACAAGCGACGATTCAAAGCAAAATTACAATCGAAAGGAATATACAGCGTGTCCAAGGTTCGCCAGCATTCCGGTGACGCTTATATATCGCTAATATGCCAGTCCTTTCACTATATAAATGACCCCGTCGTGCATGAGCGGATAAAAACATTCAAAACGTAAAGAATAAACTACGTGGGCTGTGAAAAGTGTCTCTTCGTTTTGCTTTCTCTGCCGGGCACCTTTAAGCATGCATGCAGACACTTGTTCTCAAAAATTTTGAGCACGCGGGTGATATTTTGAACGTAGAACAAGCATCTTCACGCAGAGCAGAAAAAATAAAGCGGTATTCACTTATGTAAAATCGGAATATCTTGCGTGGCCTTCATTTTATTTTGATTGTACATTCACTGGTAGTTACTGATCCAGTGCTACTGCGTAGTTCTTGCCGTCTCTCTTGGCTTTCCAGATGTCCATCGTTCGTTTGGCACGTATATCTCTTATGCTGAAAAGCGCCGACGTCGTGTTCGCGCTAACAGTGTCCGACAATCCACATGAATACACGTAGGAAGCCGTTTTAGCAGAGTTTTCAATGCAACGAACCTGGAAGAAAAACACCGTAACTGAACAATTATTTCGTCGGCCTGACTGTGAAATGTTCCAAGCTACCTAGTTCGTATGAATTATTCGGGATATTTGCTTTTATGATCGAGCGCAGACAGAAAATGCACTCCCTTTTCCCATAGAAATGCATTACCGGAAGTCAATTTTCGACTGGTTGCTGTCTGCTTCAATTTGCGTCGGCACACTATACTTCGTTCCAGCTTCGGTCCGAGCGCGGCCGATGTTTTGAGCCGAAGGGCCAATCAAAGAGCGCAAAAAGCGCAGCGTCATGGCGTGCTCTCTGCTCTTGATAAGAATAGCCGGCGGAGGAGCGCGCACAGAGGCAAAGCGAATACCGGCTGCAGGTCCTATCAACTGCAGAGAGCACGCCATGTCGTTTCGATTTTTTCGCTGTTTGATTGGCTCTTCTGCTCATAACATCGGCTGCGCTCGGACCGAAGCTGAAACGATGTTAGCGCCCCTTGAACCTCTAGCGTACATTATAATAACTCTATGGTGTAGCCGACCAGCGAAAGAAAGCAGACGACACGCAGACAAAATCCGTTGGCAGGAGAAGCGCCGTCGTTATTCAGACGCGTTTCTTTACTTTTGGTGTTATTTTCCGCGTTCATTTTTTAACCAAAGGTAGATTTAAAAAGATATTATGTTCATTTTGATAAACCACGGTGATCGCGACCCGTCGTGATAACGAGGTAGCGCCATCTATCGATACGAACGCCAAACACACCCCACTACTCGACTTGGTCGTCTGCGTTAGCGCCCGCGGTAGACTCGGACAAGTTTTTTGTCCCTATTTCTAACAGAAAGAGCTACGCTTTGTAATTTTACCAGGAAAAACCGACTGTAAAATGCACCTTTGAAGAAAAGCTTGGATTGCTACGTGCATGCATCGATATTTACGGTCCATTGTAGTTCGAGCCTGGTGACTTGCGTCACCCTATAGATTCCAATGTGTTCACATTTTACCGGAATTGTTCGTGGGACTTATATTTTTTTAATTGTAGGCGAATCGCGAAATTCGCGAAACAAAGGTCTTCGAGAAAATTTAATGGTTTACACTATACCGGGTGTGCCATCTTAATTCGAACAGATTTATTACGAAACATTTGTAAGAGATACTCTAATAGGGTTTGTGCAGGTGAGTTGTATAATCAGGGGGACATTATGTGCGTGGCTAATCTTTAATATACGTCAGACAATTAACTAAACGTCCGCAATTAGCTTTTCAATTAGTATAAATAATCACATGGTTTCAATTAGAAACGTGCTGAGCATAATGGAAAACCACTATATCAGTCAATTTTAGAACGACTTGAAGCTCGTGGGAAACTCGGGGGCGTACAAAAATTACCAGTCATGCAGCACGCGCATAGGTAGCAGTGGATGAACGCAATGATAATCTAATCATCCACGTTTTGCCACTGCTAGCTTTGCGCCTGCTTCCCGAGTGGTAACTTTGGTACGACCCCAAGTTTCTCACGAGCTTCAAGTCGCTCTAAAAGTGACTGATATAGCGGTTTTCGGTTATGCTCCGCATGTTCCTAATTGAAACAATTAGGAACGTGTATAACAATAAACGTTTACGCAAATGTAGAGTCCTGCTGCATCAACGGTCCTTGGAGATGAGGTAAGGTGAATAAGTGACGCTGTGTACAATAGATAATCGGCGAAATACATTGAAATTAAGAACAATGAGGGATCTGGAATGTTGTATAAATAATGTAGCACATTTAGAATAGAAACCAACTATGCAACTATTAGATAATATAAAGCAGGTATTTACTAACACTTGAGCTAAAGAGAGCGTAGTTAACATATTGATGTAAGCAATGCATGTGAGTAGGTCCTGTTAAGAAGAACAACACTATATTCTGCGGCGACATGAGACGCTGGTAGCAAATAACGTTCCAATTTGATGTAGCGACGACATTTTTATTTCGGGGAAAAAAACAACAAACAAAAAAAAACGCGCAAACCTGCTTTGGGTGGCTCCAAGCGAGTCCGTAAGGTGAACAGAAGCAGGACACCAGATGGAGACTGCATGTTCACGTTGATGCTGCACTTATAAATAAATAATTAAAATCATTTAGGGCTATAAAAAGAAAGCTACCTATGCGGAAGGCAAGTTCGTCTGCTTCTAGCACAGGGGGTAGCGGTGACGTCAGAACGCCGAGCCCTGATTGGCTGATCGCGACCCCCTATCTGAGTGTCGTCTGCTCCTTTGCAACGTCGTCTGCTCGCAACGTCGTCAGCGTCTGTCTTACCTTTCCTGCGACTTTCGGAAGTGCAGAGGCCACATTCACAAAACGATCTTACGCCAAAAATGTACGCAAGACAAAACTTGAAACAAAATTCGTATTCACGAAACGAAATTTTCGTAAGTTTGGCGCAGGTTACGACGAAATCCTACGACTGCTCCGAAGCTGTCTTACGCATTTCTCACGATCCAATCAGCATGGCCGACAGCGTCGCGGTCGCGACGACCCACGGACGTTTATTTGTCTACGTGCGCTTCTCACGCGTTCGACTTCAAGCAACAAGCAAAAAGTAAAAAGTACTTGAAACAGACCACGACGAACAAGAACGCTGGATTCACAAACACCCGGGAAAAGCTCCGACGGCCACGATTCCACCGAACGCGACCAAGCGAGCTCGGCAGTTAGGCCCAGCAGGCACTCCGCGACTTGGCGACCGTCTGCCCACGACCGGCTGGCGTGCCAGACGGTCGTGGGCAGACGGTCGCCAAGTCATATGGAATGGGATACTTTGATCGCTGACCTCAATTTTAGATTAAGAGGTCAATT